>NW_028279044.1:0-316187 GCF_059751315.1 Micrasema longulum
ATCTTCCATATCCATAGCAACTAACATCAACAATCACTTTTTTCTTTTCTTGATAATTTGTTTTGTCAACAACTGCATGTTCATAATTTTATCTGTCCGCATCTGTTCGTCCTTTAATCATCTGCTCTCATCTGCACACCTTTATATTTTTTGACCGTCGCGCCGCCACATTCATCTTTATATTTCCCGAATAACCATAGTGAAAGTGATGTGTTCACCAGAAAGGGAAACACTACTCTAGAGCCAGGACTTGGAGATAGCATCCGGATTCCTATCTTTGCCCCCTTTTTTTGACTTTCTAAAGGTAGGATTTGTATCTGCTGTAGTTTGTTTGGCCGTATACTGTTCTTTTCCGCATCTGCTATCATCGCGCAACCGCATCTTTTATTTTCCCGCAAATATTAACACAAATCAACGATTCAGTCAAATAATACCCACGCAAAATTATAATCGCCACCCCAAAAGGTTAAAAGATACGACCTGGAGGCGGGATGCAGAAGCATTGGTGGGGATCTAAGGCACATCCGTTCCGCAATAAATCACAATGACTTAACACAAGAGGCAGTATCTTACGTATCTAAATAGTACAAGTAATAAGAGCAATAAATAATAACAGGACACAAAATGCCGTGATCTGCTTAAGTGAATCCGGAGGTCGGTTGAAATTGTTTTCATGTTCCGGCTTTAAATGAGTTTTCTGTTGTTGGAATAAAATTCCACAGCAAAGTTTCGCTCCCTTTCCCAACAGTTCTCAGAAATAAATAACCATTAAACAAAACCCCTTCACTAAATATTAATAAACCTGGTTGTACGAAGCCAGGTCAATAATACTGTAATTTACATAAATACTTTTTAAGATCTTTTTTTAATATTTTTTATAAATATCCAGTTTCCAATAATTCGATATTTTTTATCCAAATTCTGAATTCCATCAACTTTCTGACATATCTTTTGTATGTTATCATAGATGATTTATGATCGAATTTCAAGATGTTTTCCGGTTTTAGATAAACTTCTGTTTTTTTACTTTTTAGTTTACTGTCTGCCATGATCTATTGTGTCCGTTTTTTTCTAAATTTAAAAATGAGTGAAAACAAAATGGCTTAGTTAAGAATTAGATATTGTATTTATTTGTATGTTGCATGTATTGTGATACAGTGATATTAATAAAGTGCCGTGTACCTGCTCTCCCTTAAAAAGAGTTAATGAAATAAAATATTGGGGAATTATGATCGACAGCCATCTTAGATAGGAATCTCACATTTCTATGACTGTCAAAAAACTCAAAAAACTAATGTAATAATACATGTGTTCTACTCATTGAGAGGTGTTTTAGATTACGGAGCAGTTAAATCGGTATATTTTGCGCTGTTCTAGTCAGTTGCGTCATATGGAGTGATTTAATGGGGTGGTTGTTTAGAGGTCATATTAAATCTATTGGCTATTCTCCAAAAAACAAAATTGAAAATAATGCTAAAACTGCCATTCACCTCGCATGCTCTATTTGAAACAACTAATTTACTAACTGTCAGACAACTTTATGCTAGGGAAGTTCTATAAAGTTTCTGGTCTTCAATAAAAAATAGAACACAACAAAATATTAAAACAACATATGCAATAAGCATAAACTTTGGAGTACCTCAAAGTAAAACTGACTTTTTTCTGAGGCATTTTGCAGTATTGGGCCGTAGGGTTTTTAACATGTTGAACCCTGACATAAAGACGTATGTCAGTTAAAGTGTTTATAAATAAACAAGAAGAAGTGGATAAGGGGTAGAGTTTTTTACATCCTGTAAATTATTTTCATGACTAAAAATTGTGTTGCTTTTAATTTCCAAACATCTTCTTATTATTTTTATTTGTATTTTATTTTAACTTTTTTTATTACTAGTATTTACACGTACGTTTAATTTTTAATTATAAATGGTATATTCTCTAATTTATATTTGTTCTTCAATTTTTTATTATTATTATCGGTATGTTTTCTAATTTATAATAATTATGTCTCATTCCTAACTATTATAAGTATATTTTCTAATTTATATTTATGATTAAATTTTTATTATTATTACCTGCATGCTGTTAAATTTATATTTAAATTGATTTTTTTAAATGTTTTTACTATTTTAAAAAAAACATGCATAAAAGAAGATCCTTCCTAAACGCAGGAATTTCTTAGCTAGTCGTAACCTGAAACAAAGAAACTCTGTAAATAAATAAATTATTTTATTTGACGACCTGCCATGAAAATGGAACGTCAAGTTAATGAAAGACGAGCTAGAATTTTCGGCACCTCCTTCTATATTTAAAAAAAAAAATAATCTTAAATGCTTTTAAAAAAAAAGTTATTGCATAAATAAGTATACATGTTTAATAGTGAATTAGAAAATGAATACCAAGCTTTCTCTGGTTAGGCTCCATCAAACAACACTCAGCTTGTTCTAAGATGGAGAGTATTTACTACTTTGTTTTAAAATAATGTAGGAGAAAACATTCTTGACTTAGGTGTTTTGCTAATTATTTTTTTGTCTCCTCTTGTTCTCTTCATTCGGAAAAAAACTTTCAAAACTTAAGTTCACGCCCAATACATAAATTAAGAAAATCTGTTGGTCTCCAAACAAATGTGGTAAATAGAATAGATCTGATCTCTGTTTGAAGGAATATAATGTTTTTAGTACGAAATTTTAATGGTTACACTAGAGATGATGAACTTTTTAACGAAAAGGAAATTAAGGTTTTGGCATTTATGGGACTTATAAATTATCATTATACGCTTTACATATTGCGTAACATTCACTATTCTGCCTACGTTTGAATAGCCATATTTCATTCTTTGATCTGTTATTTTTTGCTGGGAAGATTCATCTGACTGAATTATTTTACCTGCATACTGTACAACATCTGTTTTTTTTTTTAAATTTTAAATACTGTTATTTGTTGATTTTTGTGAAGTTAAAGAGCTTAAACATTTGTTGATATGGGAAAGATTTGTTTAACTTAATTATTTATTTATTTTTACTTCTATGTTTGGTTTAAATCTGATTTAAATGTTTTTGATATGTTCACTGTACTCATAAATCGGGGTGATCACGAAGGTAAGGTTAGTTGTTCGATTTATAATTACCGAAATAGTTGTTTCCGTTGATTTGATATAGACAGTGAAAGCGTTAATTGGTCAGATAAATAAGTGGAAGTGAACAAAGTATTTTAATTTTAAATTTATATAAAAATATGAATCTTTGCTTGATAACTGAAAAGTTATTTATAAAACATTTAAGTTTGTAAGTGAAAATTCTTGATGGAAGTTCATTGTAATTTATTATTTAAAATACAAGTGATACTTTCATCCACAAATTTTGAATATTCAGTGACCGGTTTCATCGCTTTCGTGACATTTTCAAGACTGGTATGTTTATTAAGGAGTTCAATGTATTTATACAAAACAGAAGTAAGGATAGATAATTCAAAGTTATATGAGAGTAAATTAAATAAAGTTATTTTTATGTTAAGGATCATTATCAAAATTTTAATTAACCCGAAAAACGCACCTGGAACTTCAAGCATATTAGGTGACAAGCTGAATGCACCAAAAACTTCTCTATGAGACTGGCTTATCTCCACTTGATTTTCTGTTTCAAGATTTTTACCGGAGAGGATCCATCGAGTCGAAATTACTCGTCTGGGGGGTTCTGGTTCTACTTCATGCTTGCAACTGTATTCTTAATTCTAAAATAGTGCCGTTATTATCAAAGCATAAAAGATATTTCAGTTTATTTGTGTTTCATCTTAAAAAACTTATTGTTAAATAACCTCCAAAAAATCCAAAAAATAATAACAATTTTATACGAGATTATCAAAGAAGCTTATATCTTTGCTTATAAGCTTGTACCTTTTACAGATTACAATACTGTTTTGTATTTTTTTTTTTTCATTTTCCGATTTCAATTTTTAAATATTTGAAAATTTACCGTCCGACAAAGTGCAAAGAAATGGATTTTTATATAAACGACTTTGAAATTTAAGTTTGTAAGTAAAAATTCTTGATGGAAGTTAATTGTAATTTATTATAAAAGACGAGTGATACTTTAACCCACAAATTTGGAATATCCAGCGACCGGTTTCATCGATCCTTACCTTTGTTTTGTATACATTGAACTCTTTATTAAAGATACCGTCTCGAAGATGTCGCGAAAGCGATGAAACCGGTCGCTGGATATTCCAAATTTGTGGATTAAAGTTTAGCTCGTCTTTTATTTTTATGATAATGTTATAGAACTACCTAAGTCTTGACCGTCTTATCACGAGATGTTTGCTTTAGGTCCATATCTTCATGCATGGTCTGGATGAAAGATATATGGAATAAAACCATGACGCATTATGAAATTGACTCAAGTTGTTTGGGACTAATTTCCTGTCGGCTTTATTTGTTTTGCTCGCGGCTCTATTGATTTGATTATTATATAAAAGCGCATAATTTTATAGTACTAAGTAGAATTGTTAATTTAGAAGTAATACTGAACGGTCACGTTCACATTCACCTGTAAGCTAAACTTATCAATAAACAAGACATATTAATATCTTCGCCTGACTGTCTTTTCTTCATCGTCGATCAGCGAGCCCGTAACATAATTAATGGTGTTAGAAGTGTTGGATCGAAATCGGTCATTGGGTTTTTGGAAACTGAATACGAAGATTTTCACTCCGGTTACGCCAGAGTCTTCACCTGCAGTCACAACAAATAATTCTGGTAAGGCCGAATTATTTACCAAGACCCTAATTTTTGTCATTACGAGATTGCTAATTGACTTCTTGGGTTCTGTACTCTTTCTGAGGGTCACACGACAGAATCTCAACGGAGGACGGTGAATGAGTCTCTCATTCGCTACCACCGCATCGTCATCATCAACACTGAACTTGACAGGACGTCTATAGGCAGCGCACTGTTCCAGTCTCCGAGCTCCTCAGAGGGAACAAACCGCATCTACTCTTGGATCAGATAATAGGACACCGTTTCAGTCTCCGGAACCAGAGGGAACGAGCCACTATTTACCTGGACCATAAGATAGAGAAGAAGATGGTTTATCATATTTTGTTTACGTAAGTTTAGCTTAATTTCATTTCATTTTGTAAATTTGGGTATTAAATTCCTTTTCATTTATTAGAGTAAAATCTTTCTTGTTCAAAGTGTAATATATTTTCAAGTAATTTTATAACGTAAATATCCATATATTTAGAAAATTTTAATATCTCAATCGTATATACTATTTTTAAAATGTCTCTCGATTCAGACATTTCTCTCCAGTTTTTGAGTAAATTTATAACTCCATTTAATGGAAACAACAATGATTTGCATACTTTCATTAAAAATTGTGATTACGCGTATAATCTAGCATCGAGATCCCAAAAAGACATAATATTTAAATACATACAAACACAGGTGACGGGAAAGGCAGATCTAGTTACATCTTGTAGAAATTTATTAAGTTGGGAGGATTATAAATTATTTCTGTTAGAGAATTTTTCGGAATCTAAAAACTTCTCTCAATTGCTACTAGAACTTCAATCGTGTAAACAAATTAAAAACGAATCTGTATTATGTTATACACAAAGACTAGAGAAATGTTATTCAAATGTAATGCGTAGTACTAATTTAGAGACAATTGATTTATCGGAATTGAAGGGTAAACATTCCCTTATCAAGCAAATGGCACTGCAATCATTTTTAATGGGTACTTTACCGCAATACAGTACCGTACTTAGGGCGAGAAATCCCAAAAGCTTTGAGGAAGCCTCAGTATTTGCTATTAACGAAGAAAAAATAATGAATTATATGAATAAAAGCCAAATAAATTTAAAATATTGTAACATATGTAAGAAAAGTGGACACACTTCGAATAATTGCTATCATAACAATAGTAATAATAATCATAGGAAACATGTTAATCACGTAAGCACGTTAAATCGGTCAGATAATTCAAACAAAATATATTATAAAAATAATAACGAACGTAAAAACGTCATAATTTGTTACTTTTGCAACAAGGTAGGTCATTACAAAAGAGATTGTAGAAAATTTAAAAATATTAATAAAGATAAAACATTCGAGAATTTAAACTCCAAAGACGCTCCGTTGACTACCGAAACGAAGCAAGTCAGTGCGATTCAGGTAGATTATTAAATTTAGATAATATAACGGCTTATGTTAGAATTAAAATAAAAGAAAGTGCTAAAGAATATGTTGAACTGCTTCTCGATAGTGGAGCAGATATATCTTTGATCAACCCAATGGTTTTAAAGGGCGAAACTGAATATAATGATAAAGAAACTTTAAAAATTAAAGGAATCAACTCTGAAAATCCGATTCAGACGTTGGGAACCGTAAAAATAAGAATCGATTTTAATGGAAAGATTATTTCAAATAAGAAACATTTGTTTCCGAAACGAAGCAAGTCAGTGCGATTCAGGTAGATTATTAAATTTAGATAATATAACGGCTTATGTTAGAATTAAAATAAAAGAAAGTGCTAAAGAATATGTTGAACTGCTTCTCGATAGTGGAGCAGATATATCTTTGATCAACCCAATGGTTTTAAAGGGCGAAACTGAATATAATGATAAAGAAACTTTAAAAATTAAAGGAATCAACTCTGAAAATCCGATTCAGACGTTGGGAACCGTAAAAATAAGAATCGATTTTAATGGAAAGATTATTTCAAATAAGATGCATATGTTTCCTCGGGAAACAAATGTTCCTCTTGACGGACTTATAGGAAATGATTTTTTAAGGCGTGTCAACGCTAAAATAAATTACGGTAATAATACATTATGTATTGGAAATAAGGTAATCCCGATTTATTTCAAGACAAAAATTTCGGAAGAAGAAAATACTCAAATAATTGCTAAAGCAAGAGCCGAAACTTTAGTGGAATTTAAGGTTTTAAACCCTGAAATAAAGGAGGGAATTGTTCCCGAATTAGAAATTGCTGATGGTGTTTATTTATGTAAAAGTATAACCAGAGTCAATTCAAAATCAAAGGCGCTAACGACTATTCTAAACGTTACAAATAAACCTGTTAAAATTAGGAAAATGGAAATAATTTTAGAAAGCTTTCAAGAACAAGATAGTACATTAATTTATAATCATTCGAATGAAATATGTAAAAATAAGAATGTGTTTAAAATCAATAAGCACGCAGAATCTTGTGATAATAATAGATTTATGTTATTAAGTAAATCATTACGCACGGAACATTTAAACAAAGAAGAGAAATCGTCATTATTATCAATATGCAAAGAATACAGTGAAATTTTCCATTTAGAGGGAGATATTCTAAGTCAAACAAATACTGATAACCACAAAATAAAGACAACAACTCAAAGTCCGATTCACGTCAAATCATACCGTTATCCCGAAGTACACAAAAAGGAAGTAAATGATCAAGTTAATAAAATGCTAGAACAAGAAATTATAAAACATTCACATTCGCCGTGGTCAGCTCCTTTATGGGTAGTTCCAAAAAAAACGGATAGTTCAGGAAAACCTAAATGGAGGGTCGTTGTAGACTATCGTAAATTGAACGAAGTAACGGTAGGTGATGCGTATAATTTACCTAATATAACTGAAATATTAGACCAATTGGGTCACGCGAAATATTTTACGACATTGGATCTTTATTCAGGATACCATCAAATACCTATGAATCCAGAGGACTCAGAGAAAACCGCGTTTTCTAGTGGTACTAATCATTTCGAATTTTTAAGGATGCCATATGGATTAAAAAATGCTCCCGCTACGTTTCAACGCTTGATGAATAATGTATTAGCTGGTATGCAAGGGCTAAGGATCTTTTCTTTTATGGACGATTTAATACTTTTTGGTGATAGCATCGAATCTCACGAAATACGATTAAAGGAAATTTTCAAAAAACTCAGACAACATAATCTAAAATTAAACCCAGATAAGTGCGAATTTATGCGTCGCGAAGTCGCATTCTTAGGGCACGTTATTTCAGAAAATGGTGTTAAACCAAACCCGGAAAAAATAGAAGTAGTATCAAAATATCCTATTCCGACTAACACAAAAGATATAAAATCATTTTTAGGTTTAATCGGATATTATAGGCGATTTATAAAAGATTTTAGTAAACATTCGCAACCACTTACGAAATTATTGAAAAAGAACGAACCTTTTGTTTGGTCTGAAAAACAACAAGAATCTTTTGAAAATCTTAAAAATAAATTAATGAGTGAACCGATTCTTCAGTATCCAGACTTTAATAAAACTTTTAATGTTACTACTGACGCGAGTAATTTTGCAATCGGCGCAATACTTTCTCAAGGTCCGATTTCGCAAGATTTACCGATATCGTTTGCATCTCGTACGTTGAATAAAGCAGAATCAAATTATTCTACGACAGAAAAGGAACTTTTAGCAATTGTTTATGCAGTTAAACATTTCCGACCGTACCTCTACGGAGTAAAATTTAATATAATTACAGATCATAGACCTCTCGTCTGGCTTTTTAATTGTAAGGATCCAGGATCAAGATTAATTCGTTGGAGATTAAAATTGGAAGAGTATCAATATGAAATTATTTACAAACCAGGTAAACATAACTCGAATGCAAATGCATTGTCGCGAATCGATCATAGTCAAATACTCAATTTTCAAATTAACCCGAAACCAAACTCTTACGAAGATTTTATTAAATTTCATTATTTAAGGAAGCAAACTAACAGCGAATCTAATAATATAAAGGAAAACGACGAAAACATTTTATCACAAAAAAATAATACATGTCATACTATTTCAAACGATAAGGAAATGAACGAAGGACTTTCTTTGGAGATTAAAAATATTATACCAAACTATAACGAAATAAATAAATGTAAAAGTGATGTTAAAGACATACTACATTCAGATTTAAGTAACGGATTTAGAATATACCATCTTATTACGAGAGAACATTTTTGGGATAAACCTACATACACCGATTTATTTGATTGTTTGCTAAATTTAAAGAACTTACTAATATTACAAGGAATTAAAACTTTATCGATTCCAAAATTCAACTCATCCGAATTTAATTGGAATAAGGTTAAATCAATAATTATGTATATTTTTTCTAATTCTGATATAAATATAACTATATGTAACAATAAAATAAAAAACCCAGATCAACAGGAAAGAGAACAAATAATACAAGAAAACCACGATTCTCCTCACTCGGGACACTCAGGTTTTCACAGAACGTATAGCCGTATCAAGGAGAGATTTTATTGGAAAAATATGAAACGTGATGTAAAACATTACATTAAACACTGTAAGTCTTGTCAAAAGAATAAAATATCACGTAAACGACATTCACAAGCGATGGAAATAACGACAATGTCCGAAAAGCCATTCGAAAAAATTGCTTTAGATATTGTTGGTCCATTACCTATATCTGAAAATGGAAATAAGTACATTTTAACTTTACAGGACGAATTATCAAAATTTTCGCAAGCGTATGCTATACAAAATCATGAAGCAACCACTATTGCTAACCAGTTAGTTAATAATTTTATTTGTAAATTCGGTGTTCCTAAACAGATATTAACAGATCAAGGGAAGGATTTTACATCCAATGTTTTGAAAGAAGTTGCCAAACTTTTCAAAATTAAACAAATTCAAACAACGGCTTATCACCCGCAATCAAATGGTGCATTGGAAAGATCGCACGCTACTTTAGCGGATTATCTTAAACACTATATTTTAGAAAATCAAACTGATTGGGACGATTGGTTAAGCTTAGCAAGCTTTTCGTACAACTGTACGCCACACTCCTCAACACTTTTTACCCCCTAAGAATTAGTTTACGGAAATAAACCCGACTTACCTACATCAATAACGCAGAAACCAGAATTTAAATACACGTATGAGAATTACATAGATAATTTGCAATACAAACTTAATAAATGTCATGAATTAGCACGTCAGCATATATTAGAAAAAAAGTTAAAATCAAAGGAAACTTACGATAAGAAAAATAACTGTAACGCTAGTTTTAATATAGGAGATTTCGTTTATCTTAAAAACGAACACACGAAACCTAGACAGTCTAAAAAACTAACAGCTAATTATGAAGGGCCGTATAAAATTGTAGAATTAAATTCAAATGTAAATTGTACTATACTCATTAAAAATAAAAAGACTAAAGTTCATTTCAATAGATTAAAAAAAGCTTTTATTGCAGAATAACCACAGTTTTTACATTCTGCAATGGCTTCAATCCGACTCAGATTTTGTCATCTACAGGAATCTACTATGAACATCAGAAAACTGTGCAATTTTCGGAAACCCTATGGAAACTAGTAACTTATATTGATTTGGATTTATTTAATGATAAGCTAATTTTCATTGAAGGAAATTTAAAGAAAACTGAAGTTTATGTAGTAAGGGAATACATAAAAACTTTTCTCTATGTGAACCATCATTAAATATTTTATTCCAATTGACCGAAGTTTTAAAACAAAAAGACAAAGCCTTAGGAGACATATTAGGACAAACTAAAAGAGTAAAGCGAGGTTGGTTTAATATAATTGGAAGAGCTTTTAAAACTGTTTTTGGAACATTGGATGAAAATGACGCACATCATTATGACGAATCAATAAATTCTTTAAATAAAGATGAAAACGAATTTTTTAATTTGCTAAAACAGCAAACGCAGATAGTTATGTCAACAATAACTAATTTCAATAATACAATAACTAATTTAGATAGAAACGAAAATATATTTAGTAAGAATTTTGTAAAGTTTAGTAAATATAGCGATACTGTCAATACACATTTATTCGATATAGAGGTAAAACAAGATATCGATAGTCATTTAGCTTTGTTAAGTCTTATGACTACGGAATTACAAAATGAATATAATATGATAATGGATGCACTTTTGTCTGCAGAAATTAATGTAATTCATCCTTTCGTAATCACACCTAATCAATTTATTGAAGAGTTAATAAAATCAACACCTCATTAACCTAGCTCTACCTTTTACCCTATACCACCTAATATAAAGTATATTAAGAATATAATGTCTTTGGTAAATGTTAAACTCTTATATGCAAACCGAAGAATAATATTTGAAATGTCTAACCCTTTATGCGGTTTTACAAGTTATAATGTTTACAATTTAATACCGTTGCCAATGAAAAGGCAGGATAATTTATATGTTTTTATTTTACCTTCTATAAAATATTTAGCTATAGCAGATTCAAAATTAATGTACGTAGTCATTGATAGTTTAGATAGTTGTAAGGACACCTACGAGAATAAGGCAATTTGTAAAATAAATAATTTAATTTATTATAATATACATACCCGACCAATTTGTGAAACTGAACTAATGTTTGAGCCAACACATATACCACAAATTTGGCATAAGCTCAGTAAACCAAACAATTGGATTTATGTTTTACCAAACGCAACTTCTATTACCATAAAATGTAAAAATTTAGAAACAATAGACCTTAAGTTAGAAATGACCGGTATCCTTCACATGGAACCAAACTGTAAACTATATTCCACCAAGGCTATAATTGTAAGTGATACTAATAATTATAATAATTTATCTACCCTATTTGAAATGGAATCTATTATTCCCATGTTTAACATTGTAGAAGACTATTGTTGTAAAGCAGATAATTATTCCAAAATTGATAAAATAGAATCACCAAAATTTTACCCAAAGGTTTTCAATTTAGATAAGGATGATTTATCTATCATAAGTCACAAACTAAATAAATTGTACGACACTATGGAAAATTCAAAAGGGAAAGATAATATTTTCAAAGAAATTGTTAATAACAACTATTTTTCATTTATATTGTTATGTTTTTTCAAAATAACTGTATTGTATATTCTATTTAAATTGTGTATGAAATGTAAAAATGTAATATGTAATAGAGAGCGAAGAGATCGAATAAACCCGGCACAGGCAATTATGAGTAATTTATGTAGAACAAGAGAAAATATTGATGATCATGAGTTAGATGACATCACAGAAACACCTCCGATAAGACGCAGCGCAAGGCTTAGGGCTGATGTGAGATAAGTGGATTACCCCCTGTATCTCATCTTAACGGGGAAGGTGTTATAGAACTACCTAAGTCTTGACCGTCTTATCACGAGATGACTACCTAAGTCTTGACCGTCTTATCACGAGATGTTTGCTTTAGGTCCATATCTTCATGCATGGTCTGGATGAAAGATATATGGAATAAAACCATGACGCATTATGAAATTGACTCAAGTTGTTTGGGACTAATTTCCTGTCGGCTTTATTTGTTTTGCTCGCGGCTCTATTGATTTGATTATTATATAAAAGCGCATAATTTTATAGTACTAAGTAGAATTGTTAATTTAGAAGTAATACTGAACGGTCACGTTCACATTCACCTGTAAGCTAAACTTATCAATAAACAAGACATATTAATATCTTCGCCTGACTGTCTTTTCTTCATCGTCGATCAGCGAGCCCGTAACAATAAATTAACGACTTTAGTTTTATACTAACTGGCTAGCGCCACATTTAGAAGAAATTCTATTGCCGATCTTCCGCAGCGAAACGGCAATACATTTTATCGAATTGATTTACTATTATTGAACACACTACACGGATTATCGGTTATTCCGTCGGCTAACCTGGGCAGATCACTCGCCTTCGACGTCTGTTCCGTTCTCTGTTATCCGATCTTCTTTTAGCGTCTAATCGGCAAAGCTGCATTGAATATTTTCTAATGGGATGCGCCACCTTCGTCGGAAAGTCCGCGTCGACTGTATTTTGTATAAGGCGTATAGAGCTCGGTAGTCTACTGATAATCCGCCATGGAATGTGTAGTGTGGCTGCTCGTTCGGTTGCGGATTTACCGCGAAGGAAGATCGGCGACAGAATTTCCGTCGCCGAGTGTGATGCTAGCCTAATAATCGGATTTTATTAATCACGCTCAATCTATATATATATATATACGTGTAATATTTAAGATATTTTAAATAAGTAAATCTGTTTATTGACAAAACAACATAAATGCTAGGTTAGTCGAAAAAAATACCTAAGAAAAAGTTGTGTGCCTCCCTCAATAATTTATATGATTACAATACGAGAATGGGCTATGTATAGCGTGTGAGCTCGTTTTTTTAACGCTTAATTTTTAAACAAGACAAGTGCCTTTTACAATATAAAATAACATTTTAATAAGTTCAATTGTACAAAAATAAAAAACAATTTTAAAACATGAGTATAAAAAAATTAAATATATATTTATAAATACATATATGTATGTCAGCATACAAAAGATATGAAAAAGTCGGGCTATGTATAGCGTGTGAGCTCGCCAATATATGACAGTAAAATTTTTATTGTCTTTGAATTTCCTAGAGTTTTAACCATCGAAAAAAAAGAAGATTGCAAATCAAATCAACAGACAATGGAAATTTGATGTGTATTATTTTAATAGATTGTTTATAACAGAAAAATACATAGAGAAATATGCATTTTTATTTTTTGTAATAAAAACAGTCTAGTAAATTCGAATAAATAAAAATACGCTTTACAGTAACAATATTAATTAAAATGCAAAAATAACATTGAATACTTGAAAAATAAATATTACTGAGTGTTACAAACATAATTTAAAAAACGGATAGCGATTAAAAGTAAAAACTATCTTTAGTTTAATTCTTATAGCGATAAATACATAAACATTATAAAACAGGAGTTATACAAATACAAAAATAATATTGTAACTAGGCGGCTACCTACACCGTTAAATTTCGAAACACCACGCAATTTCTTATCTCGGCTACGCTATGTAAAATGAAAAAAAATATATAAATTAATAATTTCATCAAGTCCTGAAGTCGCCCCTGGGAAGCGCCTGCTAACGTCAATCAACAAAAACATCCTCGTTTTAATTACAATATTTCGGCTACGCCATAAATCTCTTTTTTTAAATAATTTCTCACGTCAAAAAGTCGCCCCTGGGTAGCGCCTGCTAACGTCAATCAACAAAAACATCCTCGTTTTAATTACAATATTTCGGCTACGCCATGAATCTCTTTTTTTAAATAATTTCTCACGTCACAAAGTTGCCCCTGGGTAGCGCCTGCTAACGTCAATCAACAAAAACATCCTCGTTTTTATAACAGTATTTCGGCTACGCCATGAATTTCTTATAAAAAATGTCAAAACGTCACAAAGCCACTCTCTGAGTGTCGCTACTGACATCATTTACAAAAACATAATTATTTGTGCTTTTTTCAGGTACGCAACATTTTTTTTTTAATACACCTACCTAACCGATAAAATACTATTAGTAATTAAACCAAGGTGTGCTTTAAAGTTCCGTATGGCCAAATAATATTATTTATTATTAGAATATTATTGACATGTAGTTCAAGCATTGCTGCATTCACGTTGCTTTACTTCTGAGAGCTCAACTGCTATGTTTTTCTATGGTTATGTTAATGTCATCTGTCATGTATTGGCGAGCTCACAGGCTATACTTACGCCCGAGAATATCAGAAAAATATCATAAACAACCTTCTAAAACGAGAAAAGGACAATCGAGACAAATAAACCATGGACTGAAATTATACAATAAACTACCATACAAAACTAAACAAAAGACTCAGCCAACTTTACAAAAGATGTTAAAAATATTATTAAAAGTAGAATGTGAATTTTAAAAGTAAAAATATTTTGTTAAATCGCTCACGACCCACGGCTCAAAGGTCTGAGGTTCGCACCCCGCTCTACCACAACTTGATTCCAATTTTCTAATTATGAGTTATTTACAACTCTTTGAAAATGCACATCAAAATTGAAATATTTGGGTAAATCATATGAAACTAAATGGTTCTTTTTTCCCTAAAAAAAACAAATCAATGCAATTACCTACCTTGTAAAGGTATTTTTTCAAAATTATTTATCGAATTTCTCCCGCGGCAGGCACTATCAAATATCTTGTGATCAACTTGGCACTTGTCGTTTCTTTGATTACGAGTATTAATGCACGCGATAACACGACACGGTGAATTAAATCACTTATCGATGGCCAAAATAACTTATTAGCGGTCGCGCTGTGAATACCACGTTCACATCCTCATTCGATGATAATCTGGGTGTTATTGGACCGGAGAGAAAAAGGGTTGTACCCACAGCAGCATAATTGTAACATTCACGCTAGGACCCAGTAGGTAGTTCATAAATTTAACGCAGCAACCTAGTAAATGTGCAATAAACAATAAGTATATTCAATGTAACGCAAGCATTATACAATGTTTATGTTTTTAATTTGCGCATAACATAAGGCCGACGAGAATAGATAAATATGGGAAGGTGATCAAATTGAATTAATCGTATTACAAACTCCTTATAATAAACGAATACAATATAATTCGAGATACAATTTAAATTAGATAATGTCACTTTATAAATTATATCACTGGCGTTACGTCACTTTTGCAGCGCGTACAATAATGAAGTACGGCAATTGTCTGACACAATTTGCTGTCAATATTTACGGATCTTCATGAGCCTGCAAACGTCAACAATGCCATCATACGTTGTTGCTGTCATCATTTCCAAAATAAGTCTTGTTGTCATAACTTAAAAAGAGAAAATACATGGCCAAAAACCACATGAAATTTTAACGAAATATTTCAAATAAACTGGGGTATTTGTATGAATAGCTGAGGATAAAAGCTTTTTATGGATTTTATATTTTTTGCCTAACCATTCATCAGGTCAAGAGTTCGTAATAAAGTCAATTACAGAACACCCAGGTTTAATTAAAAAACTCATTAAACTTTTCTGATTCGATACCAGAACTTGGCGGCCTTCGTGGTGTAATGACTAAGACACTTCACCCACACAGGGAAGTTTCCGAATTCGATTTATGATGAGAACACAGAAAAATAGGAATTTTCTCCAGCCTAGGTGATCTCTGATCTACTGTAATTGGGCTCCTTAGCCTGTTGTGGTGCAAAAAAAATAACGAAACGCAGGTTTCTTTGCCATTATACCGGTGTTTGTTTTTTACTTTTCATGGGTCTGGGCATTAGCAGGGATCATGAGCCGTCATTGGCTTATTAAAGTATTTACAAATTTTTTATTTATTATTTTTATTTAATATTTAAAAATTCGTGGAGGATTCAGATTGTTTTATACGCCGTTTTCTTTTACATTTCTACCAGATGATTTGTTGGGTGTCCGGGTAGATTAACAATACAGTTTTGTGTATGTTTGCGGAAAGAGTAAGACTGATCATGGCACCTTTTATGTAACAAAAATAATCGAGTAATATACAAAAATCAACCTTTTTGGGCTTATTTTTTTTAATAGCATTAATATGGATATTCGAAAATAAACGTGACTGTGTATGTTATACAATGATCACTTAAATCAGCCGTTAATATAAGCAATAACTGTAATTACTCCTGTAAATAAGTCTTATTACAATTTAGACTTTTATATTTCTTTAAAACAAATCTTACCTGAAGTCGGATATAATAAAAGGAATCCATATAATTTTCAACCATCAAATGTGTTTTTGTTCTGCCAAGATAGGGGATCAAGCAAATTTTGTATTTTTTTTATTTCATGGTTGATTTAATGCCTGCAATAATACGTTTTCATTTGAAAGTCAAATATTTTACTTCAAAACATCATTTATTTTTATTAACTTGCTCAATTTATTATCATTAAATCATTAAAACTATTTTTCTTATACTTGTATGCTTTGTTTTTATGTGACTACCAATTTACCTCAGTTTTAATTTCAAGAAGCATCTTCTGTTGGTCGATAAGTAATTTTATTTTAGTTATATATAACATTTAAGTATATTTTTCAATCAGATATACCTCAGAAAATAATTATTTTGATCGTACGTTCTTTATCCTATTTTTTAAAGGAAGAGCGGAAAATTGTTTTTACCTATTTTCAACGAGATTTTAAATACTTTAGAAAATATATAAAATGATTATTTCATTCCATTATTTTTACAATCCGGGTAGGCGTAATATAAACCCTTTGGGCACATACAGTCATAATTAACTCAATAAAAAAAGAGTATAACGCAATTTAATATAAAACAGTCGTATTCGTTAGAATTGAAAATCGTAGGCTCGTCAAATATTTACGTGAGACGTTCGACCTTCTGACACGCCTGTTGCCAAACGCTGCGGTCAGAGAAAGCTGTCGAAATTGATAAATCGCCTTTTACAATGCGGAAATGAAATTTAATTTATACAGCACCATATGTGTGGCTTTATGAAATAAAAATAGAATTGTGCATTGAAACGTATTTTTTCAGAAATGGAAAACTTTTTTCGGGGGCGAATGTAGAAGTCTAGACATTTTTTACTAGAATTCCATATAAGAAGAAGAATTTGTGTATCTAGGAAACACGTTTTCAAGAGACGGAAGAGTAGAAAAAGGTGTAGAAGGGAGAGTTCTACCAACAAAATGAACGGCGCACAGTAATTGATAATAAAAATATGTCAATTGAAGTTGAACTGGCAGTGCACAGCGGAGTTTTAGTCCCAAAACTTCTGTATAGAAGTGAAACAAAACAGGCAGAGGAAGGATAAAATAAGAGTGAACGCGGTCACAATGCGATCTCTTTGACATCACATTTTGTGTGGGAAATCAATGCATGACGGGGAAACAAAAAATGGAATCGGCGAGAGTGTAAATCTGAGAAAGGTATAATTGATAAGATTAAGAAAAGGTTTCTGAGATACTCCGGTCGTGTAGAACAAATGGATGACAAAAAAATTGTAAAGCGAATATTTATAGCAAGAATGATCTGTGACGTGGAACGAAGACGGCCAAAGAAGACGTTACACGATCAGATAAACTAAAATCTTAAGTCTGGTCATGTCAAAAGCGGATAGAACTGAAGGGCATGTATAACAAGATGAATGAATGTGGAAGAAGCTAGGAATATATGCCTGGATAAACGTGTGTGGAAATTCATCCGCTCTGCTTACCCTTACGAGAAAATGGCGTGATAGTAGTAGTAGCATATTATTTTTAAAGTTTTCTATCTTGATAAACTCTGTTGACGTGACGTTAAATGTAATATTTGTCTAAATTTTGAAATTTGGTTAGGTATCAAAAATAAAACACTTTTATTGGATGTTTTTTCTAATATGTGTAAAGCGTTTTGTCTTGTTAGGACAAAATCAAACTTACTGAAATATTTACTTTTTTTTTTAAATACTAATAATAATTGCTTTTAAATGCTGTAGGTGCATAAAAGTGTTAATAGTTTAGGGGGTATTTAACAATTATTGAGGATTTTAAAAAATAAACCAAGAAAAGTAATGTAATTAAATATCAATTAGGATATACTGAGTTCATTTTATTAGATACATTATGGGTATATTGGGAAAGCCTTGCATTATTTAAAATGTTTGTAGGGGTGCAGTTTTAAAATTAATATGAATGTTTAATTTTTATATTGATTTCATTTACAAATGTTTATTTTGAAAAAAAGTTTAATAGTAAAACAAGACGAAACGCGTCACATATTTTTTTTTTTTTAATAAAAGTAGTATTAAATTCAATAAAAATGTTTTATTTTGGGTACCTCATTAAAATATGGAATTCCACCTATTGTCTGCATACACAATAAATAAAAAAATTATATTTGTCGACAAACAATCTGCCTTATTCATAATGTAGTTGATTAAAATTGAAAATAGAAGTAAACAAATTAAAAAATATTTTCAGGCCTTGCCTCTTGGGTAAAATAAATTTGGAGTATTTATTTCACCTACATCAATAAATTAAGATCACAGTTTTTTTACTTCACAAAAAAATGGAGGAATTAAATAAATTGGCTTTATTGATGATACAGTGTGTAAATAATCACTTAAACCAGCCAATGACAGATCTATTACGAAGATTTTACTACATTTATATACATTGTATATGTATTTCCCTAAAGTTCGAAAACATGTTAAATTTATTATTTGTGCCATGGGCTATTTTTATTTTTATAATCCTTTATCTTTTCTGCCTAAAAAACATTTTTCACGCTGGTAGGAAGCCATTTGCATTTTCAGGTAGTAAATTTAAAAATTCGCTGAAAAGTAGACTATAAAGAATTTTTTGGACCATACAAAATGTGTTGCGCCATTCAACTCTATTAAATAAATAATACGGACCAAAAAAATATTGTTGAAAAAATCACAAAAGAACTTCAAAATAATTATAACATTTTGTTTGATACGCACAGGACTTTATGGTTCCGTATTATTTAACAATAAAAAAAAATAAAAAATAAAACAATTCAATCAACCCTTTTTTGGCATTTACTAACATTTTACTGTCATTTTGTTTAAAGTGTAAGTATTTATAATATATTTATGAAATGAAAAATTAAAAGAAAATAAAGTTTTTTACAAAGTACATATAAAATTTATAAATAATAGTACCTTTATTTTATTAATGTATTTTATATTAAACTTGTGAAATTAAATTATTTTTAAATTAATTATTTGTCGAAGAACATGTGAAATGTATATAGTATACTGACGTATTAAAACAGAGATAAAGAACATTTTAGAGAAGGTAATATAGAAATCTAGGCATCTACTGGGCTTATGACCTGTCATTGGCTGGTTTAAGTGGCCACTTTACACACTGTGTAACATTTACCATTCTATCCATATTAAAACATCTATATTCCTTAAATTATTTTATATGTTGATGTTTGTGAAGTTAAAGAGCTGAAACGTTTGTTTATGCGAGTGAGATTCATCAAATTGAATTATTTCATCTACACACTAGGCAACGCCTAAAATTATTTTTTTTTCAATTTCTATACTTTTTCATGGACCAGGTGGATTTATAAACAATATTTTGAGTTTGTCCAAACTGTTGTAGACAAGAACTGGATTCAACTTTCTGGTTTCAGCTCTTTCTTCACGAACATCAACAGATGCAAGAATTAAAGGAATATAGATATTCAAATAATTGGCAGAATAGTGAATGTTAGATAGAATGTAAAGTGGCCTCTTAAACCAGCCAATGACAGGTCATAAGCCTTGTAGATACCTAGACTTCTATATTATCTTCTCTAAAATGTTCTTCATCTCTGTTGTAATACGTTAATATTATCAGCTTCCCTAGGAGTTAAATCCAGTCCTTATCTACAAAAATTTGGACAAACTCAAAATATTATTGGTGCATAGTATATTTCGTTTACTGGATTTTCTGGTACATTTATAAAGTAAAAACATAAAAATACCTGTTCTTTCTCTAAAAACATGTAAAATATATGTTTTTAACATAAACAGTAATTTCCCGTAGGACTGATCTTCCTCAATAAACTTAATTTTTATCGTATTTTTAATATTATAATTAAAATGCGGTTTCACCAAGAAATGCCGAAGAAACATTATCTTTTAAATATCAATTGTAAACAACAAAACTTTCTTCAAAAAGTAACAAATTTTTTATACTTGATACGATTTCGATGTGTTTTTTAGGTCAAATTTTAGTTCTTTCGTTTGTAATTATTAGAAACGTAGATTAAACGTGTTGACTACTAAGTACTTAAATGTATCTTAGTGATGAGACATCTTTACCAGAGCCTGTTACTTAAATATTTAACTTACCTTGATGTGTTTTTAATTAATGAGATCGTTAACAAATTAATTAATGGAGACGCGTAGTTGATTCACAAGATAACAATGCTTTTAATACTAGAAAACAAGGTCTCCTGTAATATCAACAAATGTTCACAATAATATTTCCTTAATATAACTCAAGAAACTAAAAAAATATCTATCAACATATTACAACAAATATGGAGAACATTTTAGAGAGTGAAATATGGATACCAAGGCATTCCCAGGGCTTATGATCTGTCATTGCCAGGTTTATTTATTTATTTCACACTTCACTGGGCATAACATTGGTATTGGTGTTTAAACATACACAGAATGGTGAATGTTACACAGTGTGTAACATTCACCATTCCACCACACCACGCCACTTTAAACAGCTTATAACAAGTTAAGCCCTGTTGTCTAGACTTTCATATTCCCTTATTTAAAATATAAAATATTTTTGATCAGATCCTGCTTTACAAAATTGTAAATAATTAATTTGACTATCCAGAACTAATTCATTTACTTGCTTACCGTGACCCTTACCATAGTACCAGGACCAGTATACCAACTAGACTCTCTGATATTTTCTTTATTCGTAATTATAAAACTAATCATCGGAAATATTCTACGATCCCTCGAATATGTGAAGCATTTAACATGAATTTTATTAGTCTTGATATATTTAACACTCCATATAATAATAGGTATGGAAGAAAACTAATAGGCTTGATTGGAAATAACAGAGAATAGATGTTTTGTCTCTTTTCTTCCTCTTAATCATGACATCCTTCACCACTCCCTATCCGTTTCCTTCTTTTCCTTCCCACTATCTCCTTGTTTTGTCCACATTTCTTTTATTTTAATATATAGTATATTCATTGTTTTTATTATTATTATTATGGATAACTTATATAGCGCCATTTTCGTAATGAAATACCTCAAGGGCGCTTTACATAGTGATTCTATTGTTAAATTAATTTAATTGAAGCTTTTAAATTTGTAATTCAATTAAAACAATTTATTTTGTTGTCACGTGCTACGGATTTATTCAAATGATTTAGAGAACAAGTTGGTTTTAAGTTTTTTCCAAAACATTACTTCACTTTCACAGCCTCGCACCTCTGCTGGGAGAGCATTCGATGCCATAGGGCCTGCGACCGCAAATGCGCGTTCACTAAATTTAGTGCGCTGTTTGCGTAGAGGTATAATAACTTTTCCTCTCGCCGTAGACGTAGCTGATCTTAGCGTTAGACGCCTGTCAGCTAGCTCATCTGGAATGCATAGTTCTCTTTGATCTTCCGGAGCAGAGTTGTACAGTGACTTATACATAAGCCAACAGAGTTTGTATTCGACCCTCTGTGGAAAACGTAGCCAGTGTAATTCCCGAAGCAGTGGAGTGATATGACTGAGCTTAGAGATTCCGAAAATAAGTCTCGCTGCGGCATTCAATACAGATTGTAGGCGAGTCATTTTGTTCATTGGTAAACCTGCATAGATACCATTACAATAATCGACTCTAGACACTACAAACGCATTTATTAATTGACGGGCGGCATCAACCGGCAAATTTTTGCGTATGCATTTAATTTGTCTCAGCTGGTAGAAGCATGAACTTATCGTTCTACTAATTTGTGCGTCAAGAGATAAGTCAGAATTGAGTAAAACTCCCAGTAGTTTAACGGTGGGTAAAACGGTACTCCCTACATTGGGTAGAGCCGTATCCTGGATCAAATTCTGTCGTCTGGCTCAAGCCACCTACAGTTGTTCAGTTTTTGATGGGTTTAATGTTAGTCTGTTTTCAGCCATCCAGTTTCCTATTTTCTTGATGCATCCATCAATTAAATTGACAAGCACACTTCTCTCGCCTGGTTTGCAATTAAAATAAATCTGCGTATCATCTGCATAGCAGTGAGACCACAATCCACATTCTTTGATAATGTTCTCTATATCTTGAGTGTAAAGGAGATAGAAAAGTGGTCCGAGTACTGACCCTTGAGTCACTCCTGTAGACACCTGAAAGTTGGTTGAGCTTTTACCCTGGAACACAACTGCATATTCTCTTTTATTTAGATATGAACTGAACCACATATGTGCCTGATCACGGATACCATAAGTTTTCTCCAGACGTTCTAGCAAAATATTATGGTCTACAGTATCGAATGCAGCACTCATGTCCAGAAGAGTTATCAACACCAGATTACCAGAGTCCACCGCCGTTATAATGTCAGACAGTACTCTTATCAATCCCGTCTCCGTGGAATGAAAACGTCGGTATGCCGATTGCCTTACCGAAAATAAAGAATTCCGCTCGATATAGTTAACGAACCTATGAAAAACTATTTTTTCTAGTATTTTTGATACGATGGGAAGATTTGAAATAGGGTGAAAGCTGGAAAGATCTTCAACATCTAATTGTGAATTTTTTAAAAGTGGAGTTACATTTGCTTTCTTTATGGCTCTCGGAACAATGCTGCGCTCCATGGGTGTATTAAATAAATCTGTTAAAAATGGAGCTAATACGTTAATGCATTTTTTTCAAAAGCCATGTTGGCATTGCATACATTGTTTGTTGGGTAATGCCGCAACAATTTTTTTAACCTCATTTATAGATGTTGGTTCAAATTTAATGAATTTTTAAAGGGCATTAGCTAAAATTACAGGTTTTTCCGCTGAACTACACGCCAGTCTGATTTTTTCGACTTTATTTGTAAAAAAGTCGGCAAAATCAGTGGCAGTAGCGCCTGTGTTAGATGTCTCTGCTATACAGTCACCACGAACAGATTGAAGGTTTTGCCAGAGTTGTTTTGGGGACTTTTTCTGTTCAGTGATTTTTGTACACCAGAAACTAGATTTTATTTCTTTTATAAATGTCTTATAAGAGGCTTGCATATCTAACCATATTGATTGGTCCGAAGTTGACAGTGTATTTCTGTATTTGCGTTCTAGACGTCTAAGCTCTTTCTTTTTGAGTCGACAGTTTTCTTTGAACCATGCATATTTCCTTTTTCGAATAGTTTTCGTAGTAAATGGTGCATGTTTGTCTATCAAGTTAGATAGTACCTAATTGTACAACCCAATCAATTGATCGACGTCGTTTGAGCGACGGTCAATGTCCGGACCAATCAACGATGTCAGAAGAAGATTTAATTTTCTCCATGGCCTTGATGCGAGTGTTTTGTAAGTTGGTGTTGGTTTTTGGATATTAATTTTACAGTGCACTAATCTGTGGTCCGAAAGTCCGATGTCTGTTACAAAAACTGTGATCTTTCGATCACAATTCCGTCGTATTATAACATCAAGTGTACCTCCCGCATCATGTGTAGGGGTATTTACTTCTTATGAACAATCGAAATCATTTAAAAGTGCATTAAAACGAACCGATTCTGAATCCGTCTTGCGGTCGAAACGAATGTTCAGATCTCCAGTTACGTATGTTACTTCTGTACGAGTGATGGCCCATTCAAGTAAAGATATATATAATAAATAAAATAAAATAAAATAAAATAAAATAAAATAAAATAAAATAAAATAAAATAAAATAAAATAAAATAAAATAAAATAAAATAAAATAAAATAAAATAAAATAAAATAAAATAAAATAAAATAAAATAAAATAAAATAAAATAAAATAAAATAAAATAAAATAAAATAAAATAAAATAAAATAAAATAAAATAAAATAAAATAAAATAAAATAAAATAAAATAAAATAAAATAAAATAAAATAAAATAAAATAAAATAAAATAAAATAAAATAAAATAAAATAAAATATCTATCTTTAGTGTAATGTGTTAATTTTGATCATTCCCAAGGTGGAAAAATCCAGTCCTTGTCTTCTAACATTTGGAAAAACACAAAATATTAATGATATAACTATATTTCTCAAAGATGATTTTTTTCATCACACTATGCTAAGAGGCCCATTGAGGAACTTCAGTCCTTTAGGAAATTGGTTTCAAAAATGTTTTCTTACGCGTGGTAAAAATAAGACCATTAAAATATACCGCATAGTTTCTTGAAAATTTACGAAATAAATATTAAAAGTATTTTAATAAAAACCTTTTTCTTTTAAATACGTTACTGGTTTATATGAATCAACCAATAAAAAGAGAGTTGTAAAAGGTTTCTGGTTTACTTATCGTCAACGAAGCAATCGGCAGAACTGAATGAGAAGAAGCGGCAAAGAACTTAAAACGTCACACGCAAATTAATTTCATAAATATAAAAAAAAACAAAGCCCTGATAACACGGTACCTAAAAATTAAAAAAAATAAAAATTGTCATACTTTAATGTTCTATTAACATTTTTTTTCTTTTTAACCACTGAACTTCTTCATTACAAAAAATGCGGAATGTTTATGGGCAATTGGATGATTTGAAGAATTACGAATAATTTTGTCGGTGAATGTTGGTTTATGGTAGATAAATAACATACAAAAAAAATGTATGTAAATACAATTATATTGTTAAAAAAGAAAACATGCATAGGGCAGCATTTTTAACCTACATGCTACTCATCTCAATCTTCTGTTACAGAAAGGTAAGGTGATCAGTATTACGCCTTTGGCGCCAGTTACGGAACAACGAAACATTCCAGTGCAAAACCACCTCTATTCACGTCCACCCTGCCTAAAATCAAACTCGGGACCTCGAGCATGGCGGACAAACGTGCTAACTACTACATCACGAGGCAACCAAATCTCCACTCGATATCTTTTTTCACAATTTTTACCTGTGACCAGTCCAAAATACCCGTTAAGAGTTATATTTAAACTTTAAGTACAAGTACATACGCTCTTTGGCGGACTTAAATGTTACTACTTTATTGGTAAAAATATGTTATATAAATATATGTATTTTCGATTTAAACTTGTTTTTGGTGGGCAAATGCAGCTTTCACATATAAATTTATAAATAAAAATGCTTTTTTTATACACATTATATAATAAGGAAAGGAAAGCATAAAACGTGTGATCGTGTAAAGAGTTTGGATAAAGCAAAGAGCGTCCAAGAAAATAAAGAAATAAAAAATTGGTATTGAGATGGCAGAAGGGACCATTTGTATTTTTTTTCAATTGTTTAGTTTTTGAAAGTTTTGAAAAATATTTCAGTAAATACACATAGAAAAAAAAGCAGCATCATTTATAATGGTAATTAATTATTGAAGATTTAAACTACAATATTTTAGTTTATGGAAGAAAGTCTTGAAATTGAGTTTTATATTAGCTCTCTTGAACCTTTTTTGAAAATTACCGATGGGCCTTTTTGCCATCTGGCTACCAAAATACTATCGTGATTAAGTTTTCTTTAATATGTTGCACACATTAATTGTGCGAACATACTTTGGGGTTGATTTTATAACATAAAGACGAATGTCGTAATCAAGCCTGAATCTCCTTGAGTAGTTAGAGACATTTGTTGAGCGGCTTGAGAAACATTAACTTATTTCCTAAATGTTTTACATTTGGTAGGTTTGCTGTAACTTACGTGTTTGAGATAAGAGCTCAAAAGATAAAAGTTTTAGAGAACCCCCTACAGTAAGGACCATAAAGCAAAATGACTTGCCCACGCTAAATCATTCCTTTCTGGGAAAAATGCCCAAAGATTTATTACGTTTCATAAAACTAATGGATTCTTTATCTTAACAATTACCATAATATCAATTCCATTTTAATATTTTAATAATTTTCTTGGAAATTTCGCATCTGCCAATTTGAGTTATAACTTATTGTGTGAAAGCGTCACAATATGTTTATTGTAATTTTAAAATTATGATATTAACTATGCTCCATTTGGTTATTTATGTATATTTTTTATGGATTTTATGAAGTTATTACTTCAAAATATATATTGATGGCGCCACTTACCGGATAAAAGGTAAGCGCACGATTGATAAATCGCTGGTTCGCAGATTTTATCCTAATGCAAATAGCGTTATTAATATCGCTGCTCATAACTTCCAATACAAAATTGTTATTACATCATATCTTTCACGCTAAGTACCAGCCCAGGGACTTTAAATATTCTACGGTAGAACACCTTTTTAAATAAATTTTTCATGACAACCAAGTCGGGAATCAAACCTGAGACCTCTTTCATAATAGGCAAACATGCTGACTGTTGACAACTTTTAATAATATTACAAAGAGTACATAATCGTGTTTTTTTATTTACGTTTAAAAAAAATAAAATACAACAATCATTATGAAAAGTCTCAAAGGAATTTATGGGTAAGTCTATTTTCAAAAGATAAAACATGGTAATTACTAAAAAAAACGCCAACATCTTCATTAATGTAAAATGCTTTTTACTATTAAAATTCCAAGCCGCGATGGCTAAACGTTTCAAATCAGAAATTAAATGAGTCCATCCTGAGTTTTTTCTTGAAATTTTTATTTTCAAAGTTATTACGGCCCCCGCACTTATAAAATTTGTTCACCAACTAATTTTTCGACTCAACAGTTACTGCACGTTCAATTTTCATGAGGTTTCAAATATGTTTTCCCTTTTTAAAACGTAACAGTATGTTTTCGTTTTTATAATTAATTAATTAGTAGCCATCATCGAACAAAAATTTCAGGGTTCGGATTCTATGCCACAGTAAGACTATGATAGTTGTTTGATGGGAGAGCTCTTACACCAGTTAAAGATGACAGAAGAAACTATATTATTTTTTTATTACATGGTGATGTGACAAGGTGAACACTAAAAACTGACAACTAAACTAAACTTAACTTTATTATCACGCCCTGTGGTCCTTAAGTAGGTCGTATTCTTTTGTTCTCGGCGTCTCTATAGCGTGGATGAAGTTTTTGTACTGCATAGCGTTGAACGGGATTTGTAATCCAATTTCGCCTGTTATGCATAGTAAATAAGTTGATTTTGCGCAATATAATGTATTCAGTCAAATATAAAATGCTTAGTTGCTGTCTTCGATCGTTGCTCTAGATTTAGAGTAAAATAATTTAACCTGTGTGTGTGTGTCGTCGATCTACGGACGTTTTATTTATTCATTATTTTTAAAACCCTTTAGGATTAAAACCCTTTATAAGAAATATTATATGGTCTAGTCATGTTTTTGACCAATTTGTTTTTTAGTTGGCTGGATGATATTGCTTTTAGCAATAAGTATGCCAAAGTACTTATTCTTTGTACTTGAAGTTTTAAATAAATAATGTCTCGTCTGGTTAGTGAAGTATTGTGTACTTTTTCAGGTTGATTTCAAATTCGTCTCCAGTATAATTCTTCAAGTCGTAAGGTAAGTCATTGTAGAGTTTAAGTCAGCTATATAATATTTTTGAGTGACGTACGTTTATCTTTGTTTTTTTAATGTGGCAGTATTGTTGTTTTTGTGTCTTGTTTTATATTTGTGTATGTCAGCATTTTTGCATTATTCTTTCCAGCGGGACACTTAAAAATAACACAGGACGGGATAACGCCTTTTCGTTTTTTAAAGGGAACATTAATCTTGCGCAATATTTTCTTCTCAAGTTCTTCTCTGTAGATCTATAAATTTTTCAAATACTTCCTAATAAAATGGACGAACAATATTGTCAAAACTATTATCTATTCAATAAAATCATGTCTATGGAAACAGATATCAAAAATACACTCAAATAAACAATCCGACTGGTATGTTTGTCCTTTTTTTAAAAATCAAAACGCTTTATCATTAAATAAGGGTCAATTCATTCACAACACTTGTCTAATAGATTTGATATAATTTGGGACTGAATACTAATGACAATGTAAAATAAAGCTTCAAATAATTTCATCAAAATGAAATTGGTGCCAGAACATTAAAAATCCATTATATTTATGATAATGGCGTATACAAGAATAATAGAAGTGGATTTGCATTCACTTCAGTTGTTTTACGAGTATGATGTATATCCATTTAAATCTATGGTAAGGGTATATCTATCATCGTCATAATTTTCCTACCTGCGTGCACTGAATTAGTTCTCTAATTGCAACATGTTTTAATTATGTTTTGTTAAATAGAAAGTAGAGACTATTATTTCACTTCCACCCTCCCAGAAATTAAACAAACGACTTTAAGCATGGTAAATGAATGCCCCAACCACTTCACTAAAAAACGAACTTATCTCAATTCGATTTCTAGTCAAAAGCACTCTTCCTGGGTGCTGATTCTATTTTACACGCAGAAATATTCTTCATCCACCTCTGGACACAGAGAATATTTTGTACAAATTATATTCAATAGTATATAATTCATAAATATTCATATTTAATAAATGTACCTACATATATTTTTCGACAAAATCTCTCGCTACACTATTTATACGAGAATACGTTTATTTATATTACAAAACATCCCGTTACAAAAATCCCAGAACAAAATACCTACGCTAAAAGGTATCTGAGAGAAATAAGCGTTTTTGGATGGCAAAAATAATTATTTTTTCCCGTTGAGTACTAGTATTGATTTAAGATTAGTTATTTACAAGTACGGTTATTTCTATTCCTCTGTATCTTTGGTTTTTAGTTTATGTTTATTGTTTAGAATACGTTTTAAATAAAACTTTTATTTTATTGTTTGATTGAAGTAAATTACCATTTGGCAATAAATTCGCCAATGTACAATTTAAATTATGTACAAAAAGTAAAAAAAATAAAGCACTAAAATAAATATACAAAATTATTTCCATCCTTCATAGTAATAATAGCTTTCATAGTAAAATGTGGCGCAACCAACCATTCTGCTATGTTTGTAATTTCCGCATCACCACAAGTTCAACATATCTAGTCAAAGCAGGCATACTTTCACATTTTTTGGTAATTCCTCTAAAGTGACATCTGTCAAAGTTTTTATCGCAATTATACATTCAATAATAATCCTTCTTTGCTGGTGAGTTATCTATCAAAGTTATTTCCTCTGTTGAGATCAACGAGCCATAAAAACCGACACGATTTTTATGTGAATGTTAAATGAAAAAACGTCGATTCTACCAGTAATCAAGCTCGAGACTTCAAGAATGATGAGTGAACACATAACCACTTACCTACACTACCAGGTGGAATTATCGTCACTCCGATTTCTTGTTTCAATAATTTTTCAATAACTTTTTTACAATTGGTCAAAAACACTCTTCCAGGATTCAGGTTCTATTTCATACACCAAACACTGATCAATATTCTTCATTCACCAGAATGGGTACAAAATGATTCCCTGAATATTGTGCCATTTCTGTAAAAATAATCTGTCCATCTAGATGTTTTTAGCCAGTCTTTCCAGTTACTGAATGTGAAAACATGACAAAAAAAGGGTGGCGGGAAACGCGTTAAAAATTGACAGTGATTACACACCGTTAGAGAAAGTTGTTTATTCTAAGAATAAAATTTCCATAGCCCGCCCAAGTGTCATGAAACGTAAAATTTACATATCGATCTTTAGTCTGAAATTGTTTTCAAAGAACTAGCCGTCTCAATAAAGAATTCTAAATTTAAATTAATGGCACCTACAAATAATAGCATATTTTTAACGGCCAAAAATGCAAGGCAATATGTATGTAACTAAATTTGTTTAATTTATATTTTAATATTTGATTGGAGGATTTTCTTCGTTAACAATGTGTAAGTACTTTAATCAAGTTATTTAGCATCGACTTTACCCTTTTGTATCTGTTTTTTTTTTCTCGGGATTATTCTTGAAGCATTCTTTTGTAATTTATTGAATTTGTTCCAAATTTGTCGTGGTTTGATAGGATAATGTGCAGCTATGGTGGTCGATTTGTGATTTAGTCATTGTGTTGTAAGCGGTTTCGCATGATCCCCTATCAACAAATCTTATTTTACTTCCCATCTTTTTTGTTATAACTTTCAAATGTACATACTCGTATATAGTTTAGAAATGTTAATGATTAGTATGTAGTTTAATGATATGTAAGTTAATATTGAAAATTGAAAATTAAGTTAAACCTCATTTTAAATATCACTTAAGATTATTTATTGCTGACGATTTATCTGAATTTCTGATCTAAGATGGCAATCAAGATAGCCAGTCGACTTTAAATGGGCGAGGGACAAAACGTCACATTTTTCCAGCGCAAGACATCAGAAGCGACGCAAGCTCCTACTCGAAGTATTTCTACTAGATTATCTCTACGTGACGTTCAATGTGCATCTTACAGACTCTACAGGTGTGTAACTTTAAACTAATTAATCTCACTTTCGCCCTAAGCTTGGTACGACTTTAGTAACATGGTTTAGTTATCACGTACATAAATTCCTTGTGGATTCAATTTAAATTTGTGAGCATAGAAGTATTATGCTTTTTGTATTTTAAAAACCGTTATTATATTATTAAAAGTATCTTTCTTATTAAGAATGATTTATTTTATGAAAAAAAAAAACTTTTTTAACCAAATTAGTTTTTGCCTCGGGATAATGTAGCAGATTAAAAAATCATAAGTCCAAGGTTCGACCCCCACACTATCACAACTTGGTTTCCTTTTCGATTGTAGTGTAAAGTGATCAATAAAACTAGCAATAAGTCTTGTTTATACCTAGACTTCCATTTTTTAATCTCAAAAATGTTTTTTTCCTACTGCAATAAATTTGAATTACATTTATAATAAAAATAAAACTTTTTATAGCCACTTTTATTTTATTTTATTTTCCATTTAAGGTAAAATTTAGGAAAGAAGCTTGTGCAGCTTCGAAACCGGCTGGAATTAAAATGTAAAATATGTAATTAAAAACGAGGTAGTTTTTTTTTATTTTAATTCAAATTAATATCCACAAAGTCAGTGCTTCAAATATAAATTATAAACGTAATTTATTTCAATTTAAGCGTAATATGTACTTATAATTATATGTTTTTATGCCAAATTATAATTAGTACCTAGTACCAACCTATAATTATTAGTATTTAACAAATATAATAACGAAAAAGTTATTGAGAAAATAGCAGCCTAGTGATTTGATTGTTTTTTATGCGTATTTACGTAAACGTTACCTTAATAACGCATTGAGTTTTGTTCTAGAAGATTAAGTGTAATTTTATGTATGGCATACTAGCTGATAAGCTCGGAGAACGGACATGAAAAACAATAAATAAATTGACAATTTACATAAAACAAATATAAACGTAAAAGTTAAAATTTCCTACCGTCGATATTCCAGTGCTGAATTTTTAACACGAGTTCGGAAACACATGATTTATTATTAATGTAGAGCAGGCCGGGACAAAGTATAATCGTATTTCTTAAAAAAACTAATTTTTCTGCCTTTTAAACTTAAAAAATATATAAATATATTGGACAATTTATCAACTTATAAAGATAGATAGCGATCACGGCGAGGGGAGGAATTGACATTATGAAAAAGATACACCACAATGACATTTGTATAGGTAGAGTGCTTTTTTGTTGGGAATAAAAATAATGAAAAATATACTGAATACACTAACTCCATCTCCCACTAACTGAAAAGTAAACACCTGATATTTTTATTTTTTAAAGTTGAAAGATGTAAACTATTTTTTTTTTTATTTTAAAGGAATAAATGACATTGTTTTATGAAACACTTTTTTTATTGCCACAACTACAACTGAACATATTTTAACAAAAACAATCTTAATGACTTCCAAGGGGGTGAAATCCAGTTTTTTGTCTACAAACATTTAGACAAATTCAAATATTGTAAATAATCATTTATTTTATTTTGAAGATGTAATAGAAATATTACATTTCAATAATAAAACTTATCAATTGAGTCATTTGGAAATTCTCGAAATAAAAAAAGATTATAAATACTCGTAATTTGTTAAATTTACGTCAAATCCCTATTTGTAATATTTTTCCTGTAAAGTCTAACCCCCCCTTAAACACAATTATCCCCTCCTATACCCCTACCACACCATAGACACAATTACCCTCTCCTCTATCCTAGACACCCACTGTTTACTGTTTCTTTTACGTATGTTTATTTAGTTTTTTAAATAACTCTGAAGAGGGCAACGTGAGTTGCCGAAACTAGTAGGTTGCCACAATAAAAAAATAGGTTCATAAAACAAAGTAATTTTATTTATTATTTTAAAATACAACAATGAACTACAAAGTTAGTGTTACAAACATCCAAAATATAGCTTTTTTATTTTTATTGAATTGTTGGTTATTAGATTTTTACTGATTTTTAATATTGAAATACCTTTTTATGACATTAAATAATGTACAGTAACGATGCATGTAACAGCATTTTACTTGCGGCTTGTCGTCTATTTTTTATTCCTTATGCAGCCCTTTATTCGAAAAGTTTGCCCAGGCCTAGTGTACAGCAATGACAAAAAAGGCAAAGTGAAGTAATTGGCGATAAGGTTTACGTTGTAATTTGCATTTTTTTATGCTTTTAAAACTGGAGGAAACATATGTTTCGCACATAATAAGGGTCTTACTCTTTATATACTAAAATATTTTCGATTCAATTTTATGATCCCATCAATCCGTTACTTTATTATCAACCTAGGATGGATAGAAATATTATATTTGCTTTATTTTTATGACTTAAAAAAGGAAAAATTTCAATCGGTGAAATATGTAATTCTTGTTAAAAGTATAAATCTTAAATTAAAGGCTAATTCAATTCATCAACTCGATAACGGTTTTAAATTAAAAATATTTTTGATATTAATTTTACCAAAACAAATTTCAAATCTCAACTCATTTTTATTATAAAAAATCTTGTTAATTTTCAAAAACTATTAAAGTGACTGTAGATAAAGTATTAAACATCCTTTCGGCATAAATCTTGTTTGATTGCCTTTACATCGTTAAATTTTTCAAATTTTTAGATTTTATATGGATGAAATTTTGGTTTTTCCTTCGTTGTTTCATGCAAAGTTGATTAAATGATTCCTAAAACCAGCGAGCGCATTGTTAGTAAAATCTGTGGATTTTCTAACACTGAATACATTCACACGCTGGATGTTTTCATCCGTTAAAACAGATAGAGCTGGACCTTAACGACGTCTGTTAACAACTGCCTCCTAAGCTCTGAATCTAGTTTCCTAATTTCTAATGAACTTTATTGAAGGAGCTTTACTTATTTGGTGAATATTGTAACGATTATAAAACTTGTACTTCTAGTTTCAGTAAGCGAAAAATTGCTTGCTATGTACGCCTCAATAGCAAAACCACCCGTCTCTTCCATCCAACAATCCATGACAAATAAAAAATCCGCAGTACTGCCAACTTCAACGCCCAAACCCACACAAGGAAATGCAGACTGAAGAAGCTTTCTGTAATCTGGTAATCTTTGCATCTTTGTGCTAAATGGTAATCCAGAAGCTTTAAATATTTAGGTACTTCATTGAATTGAGATTGAGAGGAAAGTTATTTTTTTACTGACTGGAATAAAATTAATTGGACACGATCAATTTTCCGAAGTGATAACGAAACTATTAAAACGTCATGAAATTATTTTTGGAAGTCATCAGATTTGTATATCCGACAGGAACTTATGACTGCAATAGGTGATAATTTATGATCATACTCATCTTTATCATTTTTTTATTTGCCACTTATGGATAATGATGCATAGGGCACTGCATCGATTCACCAATCACAGTGAATCCAATGAACTAAATGTAAATAGTAAACAAGTGATTAAAATAAACTACATTTGATTTACTAATGTACCACTGAGAGCTGATAAAATGATGAAAACATTACGAATATGTATCCAATTAAATACTTAATACTGCTTTTATTGTTTTTATTTTTTATTTTCTACCTGTGTGAATTTTAGAAGCAAGTAATTTTAAATTCCCGAAAATAATGGTCATTTATCAAATTTTGTTTGATATTCTTCAAAGATAAATTTGTATTTTCATAGAACGTTACCCATAAAATTGGAAAATCACATTCATAGTTTTACTTCTGAAAAGCAATCAATTCTTGAATTATTATTTTCAGTCATGACTGACGGCATATTACTAGAGAAAATGAACTATCGTCTGACGTTTGTTTAAATTGAATAAAAATCAGAAATTTATAAGGCGTTTATTTAAATAGTATTAATTTAATCAATTTTTCAATCGCATATTAATAATACTATTCATTACTGAATCATTAACTTCGTCATCAAACATTTCAATTAATAATTACGATAATAAAAAAACTGTTACATTTTTCCAATTTTGTTTATAATTATCACTAGTGACCGGGTTTCGTCGTGATCGACATCGACCGAAAAGAGGCTTAACAAATTCCTATATTATATAAAGGCGAAGGCAAGAGTTATCAGTCATGATTTTATGTAATTTTGGGAATTAACTAACTTTAGTATAAAATAAAAGTTAAATGAATTTCATTATTATTTGAATGCATAAAATAAGAACTAATGTACGAAATAAACTCTTATGAAGTGCCTATGTATAATAAAATAGTGTTCAAATTTAATTAATTTAAATACTGAAAAGTCGCCAAAGCACATGTTTTGTTCTTGAAGATTTAAATTACTAAATAAACAAAAGATTTTACTGATAACATTTTTATATTTATTTATTTATTAAACAAGACGAGTGCCTTTTACAATATAAAATAACATTTGAATAAGTTCAGTGGTACAAAAATAAAAAACAATTTTAAAAAATGAGTATAAAAAAATAAAATATATATTTATAAATACATATATGTATGTCAGCATACAAAAGATATGAAAAAGTCGGTAGATTATGAGCATTAAATGAGCATTGGCATGAGTAGATTTTGCAAATTAATCGTTAATCTATAGAATGTCATATATTTTCTTTAGATCGTCATAAAAAAATTATTAAAAAAAATATTTAAATTCACAGACTCAAGTTAAAATTGTCGATATGGAAGGTAGGATTCATTTTCCAGTCTGTGTATACGCGTTATAGGTGAGTAACAAAGATTATTGACTTCAAAAGGGTAACAATAATATAAAGTATTTTATCTAGCTCTACGAGTTGGTATGTTAATATTTATTAAATCCAGGAATTCGCATCAATCATTTTCTATAAAAACATTAAGTCTATTACTCTCCTACGATCTTTCAGACTAAGTTAATTCAAAAAATGTATCAAAGATGTGAAGTTAATTTTTTCTAAAGGAATATGCAATTTGAAATTAATGATTCTCAAAAAATTTCGTTGAAGATCTTGTAAAAAGGGGACTAAATAGTAGAGTTGCACTTTAATTGGCTTCTTACAAGAAGGACAAATACAAGAGTTTCATTATTTTAACTAATTCAAAATTCTAAGAATAAAACCCAAAGTTTTTATACTTCTAGAAGTAATTTGGTCGATGTGGCTTTTGAAGTCAAGTTTTTTGTCAAATATGACACCAGGATTTTAAATTTATGTGATTTTTTCCAGTTGAATATTGTTTTTTGAAGATGGAAATTAAATTGGAGGTTTATTTCTATAAAACGATAATAATTTACATTTGTCAACATTTAAAAACAGATTATTAGAGATGCACCAATTATTATTTTTTTTTTTTATTAATAAATTTCATAAAACGTGCATGTTTTTAAAAAAAATTATACATATCTACTTTTACACATATAGTAAATGTTATCACTGTAACTCTTAAAAAAAAGAGACTAATTCTTGTGCTTGGTGAGTGGCTCACACTGTTGTTGTTGTTTATTTATAAGAGTTTATATAATTTTAAATACGAGTACAGGAGAATAAAAAAACATAGGATGTATAAAGAAAAAACACAAAACAATAATACCTTCATACTAATTTAAATTTAATATAGTTTTTACACGTGTTCATTGAGAAGATTATTATAATTTTTTTCGCCTTTGAAGACAAAGCTATTTTGACCATGACTTGTGTGAAATTTAGGAATTTTAATATTATGTTGGTATCTGAGTGACTTATTCATCTCAAATTCTTTTTTTTTTTCTTCTTTATAAATTTGTATTTTAGAATTTATTTTATAAAGAGTGTCTACTGTATGAACCTTAAATATTTTAAATAGACTTTCCGTATTGAATGTTTAGGGTTTCTTTTAAATTACATTAATAATTAATCCTTGTACTATTTTAAGAGGGTTTAATGTGTTGGCATATGTACTACTCCATCCTACAATACTATATAGTAACTTAGATTGTACAATTGAGTAATAAGCTATTTTTAAATAATTGATTTTAAAAATATTTCTCATCTAATAAATATGTATATACATTTTCTAATTCGTAACTTATTCACTTATTTGGTCTTTCCATTTTAATTTTTGGTCTGCGTACCTTTTGTTTCTGCCTTAATTATGACACAAGACTATTTTTTTTTGTACACTAGATATTTGCCATTACTCCAATGGCAAGTCTTTATCATTTTGCTTTTTTGATAAATTTACAAAAACGGAAACAGTACCGTAACATATAATTTAATGCTGATACTTTGTCTTCGGTTGGTTCTCAGTTCGATTTTTCGCTTCACTTTTGCGGTGCGGAAAACGGGACAGCAAAGGTTTATTTTATCGATTTTAGCTAAGCGAAATCAGTCAAACGTGTTCAAACAAAACTGTTGTTTATTTCAAATAGTATTGGTGATCTTTTTTGCTATAGAATGACAAAAAAGCGATGTTCAAATACCTATTCATTAGAATTCTCAGACACCGCCAATCCTCTTAAACAGACTGTCCGATGAACGGAAAAAATTAAATCAATAAAAGTAATGCAATTTTTTTTTTCTTAAATCTCAAATTCGGTATGCAAAGTTGATATTATGTTTTTGTTGCTAAAAAGGTGTTTTCAATTCTATTTCCCAAAAGGAACTACATTTAATTTTATTTTTTATTTTGTATTCGTTCAAAAACTGCCTTACAGTTCGACAGAAATTTGAATACATGCATAAAATTGTAAATGTGAAACAACTGAAGAAAAAAAACATGCACTGTTTGCCAATAGGAAAATAATGATGATTGATTTAATTAAGATCTTTTATTCATTCAATTTACACAATCTCTTTATCGGTTCCCATTATTTTTTATTCACAATACATAGAATGAGTTGTATTCAATGAACGATAACAATATTACAGAAACAACAAATAGAATACAAAAACATAGTTATACACGAGTGGGCAATTTACACGTGGCCCGAATTTTTATTTTTGTTTTTCGACTTTTTGTTACTTGTGACATCATAAATCCATCACTCTTAGACCATTTTGCTCGCATTTATCGAATCCCTTTTTATGGTGCACGGTTTTATATATCACTTTTTATAAAACATATTGTACTTTATATGTTTTTCAATTTTTAAATGCTATTAATTTTGGTCTATGTGGAACTGCTAAGCCCGGCGCACAATGTAATTTTTCATTGTAATAAATAAATGTTATCAAGAAAATTTCATTATAAATATAATGTAATATTCCGAAGAAATCATTGGAAAACTTACGAGATTGTAACGAGTACGCAGTAACAACAGATAAGAAAAACACTTTAGAAAAGGGAATATAGAAGTAAAGAAGTCTTGAATTAGCTGAGTTAATATACCGGCGCCTTGGCGCAGTTGGTTAGACGACCAACTGTGAAACTGGCGTTGCGGGTTCGATTCCCGTCAGTTGCATGAAAAATATTCCAAGAACGGTTTTCTTCTCAATAATTAGTCCGGGTGTTGTGGTGTATTTTTCAGAACTTCCTTCCATATCCCCTCTTTTCTACCTGCCGACTAACGTCTAAATTAGAATATTCGCAAGTTATTAAAACAAAAAAAAACTCCATTTAGCTGGTTTAAGTGGCTATTTTACACACTGTGTAGCATTCCCCATTTTGCCTTTGTTTGCATCCATAATATTTATTTTATTATTGGCCTCCGTGGTATAGTGGTCAAGACGCTTGACTTACACACGGAAGGTTCCGGGTTCGATTCCCGGTACAAATACAAAAACATTATTATGATTTTTATCAAGCCTGGGTGTTCTGCGATGTAATTCACCACTGTAGTTGGGCCTCCTGGCCTGTTGTAGTGCAAAAAAAATATGAATTAGAAAAAAAAAATTGTTTATTTTAATAGTAAAATTTATCATCGTTCCCTTTTCACACCTGATGGTGCATAGGGCACTGCATTGGTACACCAATCGTAGCGTATCTTGATCATTTTTGTTACATGAAGGTAAGATGATCGGTCTTACGCTTTAGGTACCAGTCCAGGGACTATGAAATATTCTAGTACGAAAACACCCATTTAAATCAATATTTCACATCAACCATGTTGGGGATCGAACCCAAGACATCTTGCATGGCAGGCTAACGCTCTGACCATTACACCACGAGGCCGACAATAGTAAAATTAAAGAACTTAAACTATTATTCACGATGGTGAGATTCATCAGATTCCAACAAAAATGGACTATTGTGAGGTGCCCAAGTATTGTAATTTATGTTTTTAAAGCTGTTTGTTCAGTGGACAGATAGTACCGGTACATATGAAACGGATAAAAACGTATTAAATACAGACAATTTGATTAGTTCTACTCTTTTGTAATGAGAATATGACAATTTGCAGTAAAAATCAACCTTTTATATAACTAAAATCAACAGATGGAGGAATTGAAGAAATATGGATGTTAAAACATAGGCAAAATGGTGAATGTTACACATCGTGTAAAATGGCCACTTAAACCAGCCAATGACAGGTCATAAGCCTTGACTTCCATATGCCGTTATTTAAGGTATTCTCCATCCTTGTTGTAATTTGTATATTTTAAATAACTATTTCATGTCGGGAATTAAACCAAAATTATCATTGTTGCCAAACGCGCAAACTACTACACTACAAGGTGAACGAATAAAAAGATGCCTAATTAAATGGGGAGTGTAGTACCAAAATCGTACAATTTTATACCAGCCGAAAATCGTGAGGAAAAAAACCTAATTTCATTTTTAAAAATTGTCAAAACAATATTAAAAACAGCAAGTGAAACTTAAGTGTGCATATAAATATATTTTTTTCTTCATTTATTATGTAGTTACTTATAATTTTTTTCTAAAAATGTAATGTAAGCCGCAGACAAGCTTCGGCTTAGCGGGAACAAGAATACAATTGTGTATGTTACTGATTTGTTGAAATGAATAAAACTTTAAAAAAATAAATTTAAAAAAACAAAATACTTCTTACCGTGATCCGAAATTCTATTTTAAGAGATATTTAGTATCTCTACTCTTTGAAAAATATATCATTTTCGAAATTGCTTTCATTCATAATTAATTTTTTTTCAAAATTGGTTTGGCAATGTCAAAGTTTTCAACGGAATTTTGTTTAAAAATTGTATTTTTCTCTTATTGAACTGCTAGACTAACTTTTATAAATTCTATCATTGAGTTTCACATTTTTATACAAGAGAAAACAATAATGATCATAATATTAACTTCAAAATATTATCTTTTGGCGTACGAAAATCGTTGGTAGATCTTCCGTTTTACCTAAAACATAATATTTATACTCCAAAGGAAATAACTCGTGCAGACTAATTAAGCTACAGATACAACCGTTATTTGTCTTATTTGTCTTACAGTGTAAGCAGCGAAACCAAACATTATCTTCGTCAATTTCTAAATACATTTGAGTTAGTGGTTATTTCATAATAAGTTATAATTTTGTGCTTAACCTTGCATAAATTCAGAAATTTCTCTGAAGAATTTTTTTTTATATAAATGAACTCCTTAATGCTAGCATGCATTATTTTTCCGTTAAGAATACGTTTCCAAAATTTTAAAAGTAGATCAATTCTACCATATTTAACACATTTAGGAAAGTCCTACGCCAGTTAGAGATAACATGAGAAAAATATGTGGATGCTTCGATCTGTCTTTATTACATGTTAAATAATAGTCGGCCTCGTGGTGTAATGGTCAGCGAGTTTGGCAACCATTCTCAGGGCTCAGGTTCAATCCCCGGCGGGGTTGATTTTAAATATTTATTTAGAGGGATGTTTTTATACAAGAACATTTTATAGTCCCAGGACTGGTACCTGAAGCGTAAGACTGATAATCTTACCTTCATGTAACAAAAAATGTTCAAGATACGCTGCGATTGGTGTACCAATGACGCCCTAAGCACCATTAAGTGCGGAAAGAGAATGATGATGAATAATATAATTATCCTCAATAGGACAAGAAATATACAATGTAATGCCAGAACCGTGGAAATTTTGTAAGAGCCACAAGCTAAAGAAGTTACTGACTGCTTTCCTTGTCGAAGTTGGTTGCAGAATGTCTGAGAGGTTGATGATTTTTTTTTTACTCTACAAGAAATTGTGTTTGCTTTAACGTTATATATATTATTTTATTTGATTACAAGCCTTCAAAATAAAATGACTAATAGACGAAAGTAAGCATTTGCGACACCTCTTTCTGTTCGTGTATAATCGAAGTAATAAAGCTGCCAAAGCTGCTTGTGATATTTGTGCAGTGTATGGTGAATATGCTTTGAATTATTTACTAAATTGTTGTTACTCTTTTCGTTATATCCTTTTATTCTCTTTATTCAGTAAAAAAAAGGGACATTACTTATGTTAATACCAACAAATTAGTCAGTAATGTATTGTCTTTCATTATTTTAAAACAGTTTAGTCAATTATTTATAGCATATTGATTGATACTCGATTAAACGCGAAAAGAAAGAGGTGTCAAGTTTGCTCAATTTTGGTCTACTTGATTTTCCATTTTAAATTTATCAAATAGAATAATAAATGTAACATAGAAGCAAATATAATTTCTTCTAGAGCGGAAAATTTTCTTTCGAATGACGTATAATTTCTATCCTTTTTATTTTGAGTACTCATTTTTAAATTTAAAAAGAAACGGACACAACTTTTGTTAACACCTTTTACATTCAATCCTATCGTACAATGACTTTTTTGAAGTAAAATGTCTTTCTGTCTTAAAATGTTGTTTTTTTATCAAATAACGCTTTTTTTATTTAAAAAAATATTGCGATGCATTGAACTGGGAGCGTGAGAATCCACGATAAGTTATTTTATGAATAATAATAATAATAATAATCATAGTTTATTAACAAAATAACCATTACTTTATCTACTACATAGTTCTTTTTCTCTGGTCTCAAACCTGGGATTGGCTGGCAGCAATTACATTCATTCTTCTCCTCCATTCCTCCCTGTCTTGTGCGGCTCTTTTAAAGTCAGCATATGATGAGCAGCGCACGTCCTCTAATAGGTCCTCCAGGTACTCTCGGCGTGGGCGTCCCCTAGAACATAGGTAATAGATGCAAAAATAAACAATAATATTACTACCTACTAGTTAATTTACTATACAGTTATACAATGCTAATTTATACCATTTATTATTTAAGAATGTATTTTGAGTAAACTCTCCAATTTTTCTCGACCTAAGCCCAGTAACCAATTTTTAACGATTTTTTTCAATTGAATCCGGGCCATGGTTTTAAAATGTTCGAGTAACATTAAATATTTTGGGGCCCAGAAACCTGATTTTTTTTTGCCCGAATTCAGTTTGTGATAGACCCCATGACCCATCCTCTAGTTTGACTTCTGGTAGTGTGGGAGTGTTCCTTTTGGGATTTGGTAGAATAATTTGCTTTCACAAACATTATTATTCTAAAATATATAATTGCCTCATATCTAAAATCACAAATTCCTCAAATAACTTGATGCTGGGGTACCTGAAGGGTTTTTTTAAAATTATTTTAACTATTGATTTTTGAGCAGATTCGAGTATTTTAAATATTTAAGTAAACTTAAAAATCAAGGGTGACTTATCAAGTCTCCCACGCCTCTCTCTCAAGATGCAACCCTCAGCCAATTCAATTATCAAGAATGTAATTCTACAAAAACAAAAGGGTATATTCTTTCATGGGATCTCTGACAGGTTCAACCAAGAGAACAGTGTGGAAGTCGAAGTTACCACCGCTACAATGGTTTTCACAGAGTTTATTATTCTAATTCAAACATCATAGGAAACGTTGATGTAAATGTATGTACTCAATTGAAATAAAATTAAATAATATATGGTTTTAAGTAGGAATAAACAAATTAACACATTTGGTCTGAAATTAATGATGTCTTATAAAACAACAACAAAACCGTTTTCTAGCAAAAGTGGCATGGTTGCTAGAAGTACAAAGCGGTAATAATTCTTATTTTGTAAGAGAACATTTTTTTTAATCTGTGCTCATTGGAGAGACGTAGAACTGAGATAGACCACAAGGTCTACAAATGCATTTTCAAAATACTTAATGCCATAATTGATGTCCCATCTCTGTTACAATCAATTTCTTTTCATGTCCCAACCATGTCACCAGAAGTCAAAATTTGCTATTTATTAAATCTTCTGAGAACAACTTTTGTTTTTATCCCCCAATGTGCAGAATGTGTAGATGCGTCAATTAGTCACACGACTTGGAATTCTTTGGGATAGCTCTTCCAGCTTTTCGTAGATCTCTTCGCCACTAAAACAGTCTGAGATGAAGATGGATTGGCACATTTTAGCTCGAAATCTTATGTTTTTCATTTTTATGAATATATTGTATACCATTATTGTATTGCCCTGGTTAGTCTTTGCTTCATACTTTTATGTTATTTAGTTTCTTGTATGTATGTTTTTTCATGTAACTGTTGTAAGTGGCTTAGGCCGTACATTAAATAAATAAATCAATCAAAGAAAATTGAGGAGACTATAATGAAATATTAATTTATTTATTTGTTTATTTATTCAAAATTACATGAGTTTAAATATTAATGAATTTGTTAAGGCTTTTTAGGGTATGCCCGTTTCAAGCCATAATAATTAACAATAAAAATACATACTTAAATGAATGAGATTAAATTATGATGACATGTGATGCAATAGAAGAAATCAACAGAAAAATAATGTATATATAAAAACATAACTGAATTGATAATTGAGATATGTTTTCTAGAAAATCACTCAATACCATAGTAAGAAATATAAAAATAGGAGTAATAAATAATATGCCAAATAATAGTACAAACAAAATTAAATAATACATAATGAAAAAACATAAAAATATAAAGATATATAAAAAGTAAATAAAAGTAAAAGAAAGTAAAAGTATGGAAGGAAAGCAGATTTGTAATTTTTTTGTAAACAGATTTTACATGACTTAAGGTTTCCAATGCGGGCTGTCCGTCCCTTAATAATTCAATATTCGGAAGTTCCGATAAATATAATTCAAATGGAATAAGAGAACTTTTCCCCATAACAGTGAATATTGTTAAATAATTATCATCCAGAATGATACATTAATTCAGTCCAAAAAATAGCATTGAAAATGTATGGCATTAGTTAATTAGGGAAGTTGGCCAAAAGAAACCGATTTCGGCACCTAAGGGATTTTATAGGAGTCTAGCTGATTGATATTATATGTGTCTAGCATATTTCAATGTGCTTAGTAGGCCAATGAAGCATCATATTTAGGTACTTTAGATATATTAATATATATGTAAGTCAAATTTGCACATTTGCTTTCTGTTCCCGAGAATTCACTAACTCGGGCACAAATACACTAATAACCAAATAATCGATATGTTTGCTATAATTTTATAAAATTTCAAAGGCCAATTATTCTTAAAAAGTTTTTAGGTAGTATTTTTAGTGTTTAGTATTTTCATGTGTTTTCAATATATTTTTTTTAAATTTATTTTTTTTATTTGTAAATTGTTTATAACTTCTGTATACGTAGAAGCTCTTTGGGCGTTAATAAATAAATAAAAATCTTACTAATAATCGCCTAATAATTCATTAAGTACCCAATAATCTATTCATTACAATGGCAAGTGCCACGGACTTACGAATCAGAGATCCGAGGTTCGAGCCCCCCCAACAACTTGATTTCCATTTCCTGATAGTGAATTATTTACAACTTGTTGAAAATGGCCGCCAAAGTTGAAATATCTGGGTAAATCATAAGAACGCAAATACTTATTTTTCAAAAAAAAATATTTTTGGCTAGATTTTTATCCTTTGACTTAGGTCAAGAAGTGGTCTAACTCACCATCTAAATGGTTTTAAATAAAATATTATCATATCCTTTACTCTATGAGGCATGAAAACAACCTTTAATTTGTTTATTTATTCCCTTAAAACAAAATAAGATAGTATCAAAATCAATTATTATAAAATGATTTGCATAGGTTGTAATGAGTAAATGCCCAAAACTGTAACAATTATTTATATTGAGTTTATATTTTTCCTAAAACATTTTATAAGTACTCATTATCATATCATAATAAAATATTCAAATTGTACTTTCAACAGAAGAGTTCGAAAATATGTCGATAAACTAACGAAGATAATAAAAATAAATATGTACCGCACCTATGAACACGGGAAAAAATAATCCTCGAAACTTTCTCGGCATTTCGTTTTTTAGCACATAAAGAAAATAAAGGCAACTTGTTCTCTTTAAGGAATATACATTAGTTTAACTCCACTATGGATCTTTTCTCCAGCGAGAAAGTTTTCCATCAACTTTTTTACGGCCGACTGCAAAACTTTTAAAATTTCTTAAGACAACTAAATATTTCCAAAAAAAAATTTGAGACTGTTATCTTCTTATATTACATATATCTACATCCACTACCATATTATTCTTTTTCTAACATAATAATCATTCAATAATATTTTGAGTTTGTCCAAATTTTTGTAGACAAGAACTGGATTTCGCCACCTAGGGAGTTATTAAAATAAACATATTACAACGCAGATGGATAACTTTTTTGAAAAGGAATCGTAGGTATTGAGGCATTTATATAGCTTGTGACCTGTCTTTGGCTGTGTAAAACTCTTGTGCCTATGTTATAACATCCGTATTTATTCAATTCTTTCATCCCAAAAATTGGAGAAGGAACATATAAATTCGAAGCAGAAGTATGCATATTTATTTATCTAACTTTTTGTACAAAATGTTATTTGTACATTGGCGGGCTTATTGCCAAATGGCAATTTCTTCCAACTAACCAATAAAATAAAAGTTTTATTTTTATAACTCAAGTTACAGAACATATTCAATAGAAAAAATAAATAAATAGCCAAAGATATATTAAAATAGAAATAAACGTAATAAATTACCCTTAATCAAAACTATTACTTAATTGGAAAAAGGAAAAAAAGAAAAGAGGAAAAGAGGAAAGGAGGAAAGATTAAGAAAGAGAAAGGAGATATTTCTTCAGACGTGATTTAAACAGAGATAATGTAGTAACATCTTTGATGGTGGATGGAAGATGATTCCACAGTTGAGCCGCATGAACACTATACGAGTTAGAGAAGAAAGGGGAATTGTGGAGGGGTATTAAGAGAGTGCCTTGAGAATTAGAACGAAGAGGTAAACCATGAACTGATAAGCGTTGAAATTTTTCACGCAGGTATATAGGAGCGTTAGGACTATGAAGTACATTGAACAGAAGTGAGAGCTAGAGGGCATATAAGGTACAGGAGCGTGAATCGTCCCGAAAGAGAAATCCAACGTTCCCAGAAAACTAAAATTTTAAAAACTTTGGCATAAATATATTTTTTTTTACTGCATATATTTCTTTAGAAGGTAAGTGATCACCTGGGATAAACGACAAAAAATGTTTCAACTTGCCAAATTTATAATTTAAGAAAAGTTTACTACTAACAAAGTTCAAGTTCAACCCCACAGTAATAAAAGTTTGTTAAGACCTCTTTTTAAAAAGTTCAAATGTTTCTTATTAATGTTATACATTTATTAATATTTTCCTCCACCAAAATATTCATATCTCGAATTAAGCTTAAAACCTCCAGATTCTCTCGCGTCGTAAAATATGTTTAGTGTAAAAAACGTTAAAACATGCTTGCTGTCTGAGTGTTTTTATTTTTGGCATTCTGAGAATTAGCGATAATCTACTTTTTTCTTCTTCAATTTACTTTACAAAACGTGCATTTAAAACATACATAACACGAGAAAATTAGCAATGAAATTTAAATATAAAAAATGTTCAAATAAAAATACCCAGTAATTCGGTAAAAGGAAGCTTTTGTTTTCTTTGAACTTTCTTTCGGCAACTTGAAATATTCGAGTAAAGACATTGTTCTTCCTACTAGCATTACCGTCGACAGGCTGGTTCTGCAAGCAGAAAGATAAAACAGCTAAGCCTCCAATATCTAAGGTAATCATTAGGAACACACGGAAAAATACTCCATTGCACCCACGTTGATCGTAATACCACGTACCAAGCGGAAAAAATAAATCAACAAATACGCATTTCTTATTTTCTCCAAAGTACCGCAGCAAAACACTCCCAGTATGAAGTCTGACGAGTAGAACCACGAATAGTGTCCTCGCTGTCTTAATTAAAGATAACTTACAAATTTATTCTGAACCATCTTCAGCACAGCATAGTACTTTAACACGTGGGGAGGAGGGACAGGTCAGATACCCACACTTAAATTTTCTTTTCACCAATAAATTATAAAGAAGCCTCAATACACGAGTATTTCAGAACACCTTAGTTATTTGGAGAATAAATCCGAACATTTTGCGCGCATTGTCACAGACAGCGCCTATGTGAGTATGAAATTTCGATTTAGCTTCAAACATAACTATCAGGTCTTTGACAGTGGCAGTTCGCTTGTGTGAACACTCTCCCATACAGTGCCGCATGAAAATAGTCTTTCATGCTCTAGTGTGTTTTCTTATTTAATTATTCTACTTATCAGCCCGTTTTTCTTCACTGCTGGATATAGGGCTCTTCCAACTTTTTCCATGTCTCTCTGCCCTGGGCGCTCTGTTTTTACCCACGTCTCAAGAGTTCAACAATGTCATTAGTCTATCCCATCAGTGGTCTCCTGGCCTTCCTTATATTTAAATAGGGTCTCTTATTCAATATTCTTGGGGTCTTATGTGCTTTCACTTATTGAAATATATTGTTTTTATTCTGTCTCTAAAGAAAACAATAATCAAATTATTTTGTGATGTTGGTTATCGACATCGTAATTTTTATTTTGTTCACAGCCCTTTTTTGTAAAAATTTGGTACTCTAAACGAATTATTTTGTGTTTTTTAGTAACAAAAATGTTTTTTTTTACATATATGTAAGGTTCATAATCCAAAATTGATGACACACACGTGCTAAACCGTTTTTCCTGAAATAGTGCTATGACTGAAAAAAGAAATGTCATCATTTTCTATACAATCTAAAATAACATATAATGCAACTCTATCAGTATTGCACATAAAATCAGGAACGATGTTCTGCAGTACATTTACATCGTCCCTATCATGAAGAAATTTACTACAAAGGAACGTCGCCTATAAAGATACCACAGAATGCAGTCAAAGTCAGTCAGCCCAGCAAGTTCAGTTCAGTCAATCAGTCCAGCTCGACGAACTCACTCAGTTCCAGCATGTAGTTCAAGTGCAATCCTTGCAATCCATCATCGACGTAACACTTGCACAACACGAGTTCAATTCAGTCAATCAGTCCAGCTCGACGAACTCACTCAGTTCCAGCATGTAGTTCAAGTGCAATCCTTGCAATCCATCATCGACGTAACACTTGCACAACACGAGTTCAGTTCAGTCAATCAGTCCAGCTCGACGAACTCACTCAGTTCCAGCATGTAGTTCAAGTGCAATCCTTGCAATCCATCATCGACGTAACACTTGCGCAACACGAGTTATTCGCCATGTAATAAATACGCATTAAACAGCAACTTTGTGTCTTCTCTGTTAATCTCTAACTGGGGTAGGAACTCCAACCCTCAACAACCTAATATTATATATACTATAACGCTGTAGCCCTTAGGCATGTAGATGCTCATAAGATTACCTACATGGTAGAAAGCCACTGAACAAAAATAAATCATATAAATTTTGCTCACTTCCAAATGGGTAAAGACAAAATACAAACTCATCCTTGACAATGGAGGGGTTGTATAATCAACAAGGACAAAATAAATAAATAAATATAAAAATAAAGTTGAATCCTAGACGACTTTTAAATCTACCTTAAGCAGATTATACTCAAAGGTTTCTATTCGATTAATGCCAGAGGAAAAAAACATCGTTGAAATAGATAAATAAATAAATATTACACATTTGTAAAAGAAAAATTAATAACTCAAATAAATAAAATATTACATGGGCGAGTTTTATTACAAACGCATTCACCGCTCTAGCTCAATCATAATTACAAACTAAACAATAATGTACTAATGAGAAAGCACGAAATTAAAGATCTTGGGATTGTTTTAGACTCAAAACTACTTTTTGAATCGCATATCAATAAAATTACCTCCAAAGCATTGAGCATGTTAGGTTTCATAATTCGAATGAGTAAACACTTTGATAATCCAAAGGCCCTTATTTCATTATATTATACATTTGTCAGAAGCCATTTGGAATACGCCTCTCAGATATGGAATCCCCAGTATGCCATATATATAAGTAGAATAGAAAATATTCAAAACAAATTTATAAAGTACCTTAAATACAAAACCGGTATTTCTTATGTATCTACTCTCACTGCCTCCACCTTCCATGGAATCATTTCTCTACAATACCGCAGAGTGTGTGCGGACCAACTACTGCTTTACAAAATTGTGACAGGAATGGTTGACTGTACAGAGCTGCTTGGTTTAATAACAATACATGTGCCAGCCAGGATTTGTAGACGGTACCACCTGTTTCATGTACCAACAAGTAAAACATCGTATGTTAAAAATGCTTTTTTTCGTAGGACTTTTTCAATGTACAATACAAAATTTAAAAATATAGATTACACAAACATCACTCTGTCAGATTTAAAATTTAAACTAAAAATGTATTATGTAACTTAGTAGACATTATAATAATAAATATGTACATCTCCCCCCCCCCCCTCCTTATCCTCTCTTCAAGCATTTTTGTCCTTATCCCGCCCAATTTACAGTAACTTAATGTTCTTAAAATTAATATATAAAAAATCTTTGATTATTGAGTACTTGAAAATAACATTTTTATATGTATAAATTGTATGTATTTATTTGATATGTAGTATATATATTCTTTACTAACTTTGTATACTATGTGGAAATCTGTTATTAGTTCTGAGTTTATACACTATATCTGTTTGTTTACTAAAAATATGTACGTAGAACTGTTGATTTCCCTAATAAAATAAAAATAAAATAAAATAAATAAAATAATAAAGAAATATGAAACCTCAGTTAAAAGGTAAGGTAAATTAAGATAAGCGTCATAGGAGCGGGCAATTTCAACAGATATGATATAAAATATAATGTCTTCAAAAATAAAATATGAGAATATTCTGAAAAAGGTCAACGTTATGGAATTTCACACTACCTTTGATTCAACGAAATAAAAGATTTTGCTTTGTTAACAATTGCATTTTAACATAAAAGTAGTCTAAAAATACATTTTCAATATCATCATAGAATAAAGTTCGTTCTTAAATAGAAATTTACTAATATTTTTGAATATTTTGCTCTCACCAAATTTACATTAATTATGCTATAAAATGGCATATAATTATCACAGGAAGGATTTACTAACAAAATATATTACAATATGAATCAAACGAACAAATAAATATATCTACCTTCATTAATGTTACTTGTTTAGAAATGTTAAATTATATCTTCAAATATTACAATACCAAAAAATATTTTTAATTTATATTTATTAATTCAATAACGAGTTGACCTGTCCAAAACATGTCATTATTAGATAAAAAAAATATACTTTAGCATTTTTCAATCAAGGTGAATACTGCAAAATTGACGAGTTTATCAAATAAATACACATATAAAATAAGAATTTCTACATAATTTTGAATGAATTTGAATTGCAATAAATAAGTAAATACAGCATCTCGTCAATGTGAAAGACATTGGAGTTCTCCGTCTACTTGAATGATGTAACAGATGGTCCAAGATAAATAAGTATTGTCCCTCGGTGATATTTTTTTATAAGGAATTCATCCAGAATTCTCTCTCCAGCTTTCCGAGTAAAATATCTTAGACATCATTGAATGACCATGCTTGCAAAGTTAATAACTTAAATTAGGAGTCAATGCACATTAAACGTCTTTATATTTGACATGCTCGTCATGTTACGATTTCGACCTTCAAGTCGTCAAATTGTCAGGTGTAATATGCTCACATGAATCAAGAAAGCTCTTTATGGTTTTATATTTAAGAGATATAACATGAGGATAGGAATCAGGCTGGGTAATTAAATAATGTATGTGTGGATTCTGATAGATCTAATGCAAAAATTATACAAAATTCGTCTGAAAAAAATCGATTTTGGGTAACGTGCTATTATGAATAAAGATTACTACTTACGCCTGATAGCAGACGTCCATCAAATTACTTGTACTACATGTTTGATGCTCTTTTGAATCCTTTAAAACGTTTTGGAGAATTTCTTTTCGCTTCTATAGCGTGCTTGACGGTGAAAATGTCCCTCCAGTAATCCCGTGTTGCCACCATTCGAAATCAACAATCCCGGTATTCGGCAACAAAATTTAAAATGTTGTTAGTAGCGGGGTTTATTGAACAAAAGTTCCTACATATCTAAATTGACTTATTACAATAAACTATGCATTGTCCTTCAACTTACTCGTATGCTTGACAACATGATTTGGCTATTTTGTACTTCTCTTCCCGCATAAAATCTTCCAAGTACTCAATTTATTTATTTTTTAAAAATGTTTTCGTTATATCTCTTTTTAAGAAATATGACATGATTAGGGCATATAATTTTATCAATTTAAACGACGCGACCCCATTGTTCGATGTTCGATAATACTGGTTAATTTGCTTACCTCTCACTCTGGGTAGAAATTGAATGTCGTTTTCTTATGCTGGGGTATTCTGTGCCGTAATTCATTGTTATTGGGCTGATGGTCAAAAAAAACATGTACTTATGGGGGGCTGTATTTTCGTATTGAGAAATACCCAATATTTTTAAAGAAACTCTAAAAATTATTTTGTTATGATGCGGTAAACATTGTATAAAATAGCAAAATGCTTTTGTTTGTGGATGATTAATTAAATAATACACAGCCATTATTGTGAAAATTACCTCAAGGGTGCTGTACAATCATCTTAATCTTTTGGAGCGCATGACCGAATAACCGCTTCTCCTTCTCTGTGAATTGTAATCATTTGCTGTTTTTTTTAACTTGCCTTGATAATTATCAGTGTAGTTCATACTTCCTTTAATTTTGATGGAGGTACACTTTTCGGTGTAGTTTTGTACGGTTCGTCCCCTGGAAAGTGAGGAAAGAGTGGACAATTCCTTCCAAAGTTTTAGGTATGAAATTTGAAAATTGCTTTTCAGAATTACTTTTTTTATTTTATTTTAATACTCATTTTGCATGTCACCAGGTGGTTCGCAAATATTTTAATGCAATAAACGTATTTTGTTTGTAAAATACCAACGATTTCAAAATGTTATTCAGTGTTGACGTTTTTTTAAGCCACATGCAGCCATATGGAATTTTATTGTTTGGCCATACTATAATTCGTGTAATATTCGAAAATGATTATATTTATGTGACGGTTGTGACTGGATTGCTGAATTCTTGTTCCCGCATAAAATCCGAAAATAAAAATTATGGATTTCAGATATAATATTTTCATTTTAATAACCTTTGCTTTTCACTATTAGTGGGTTCAAAAATGAATATTTCAATAAAGTCGCCGGTTAACATCTGGCATACTGAATAAAAATGCAAACAACGCGAATAAGGTGCATTCATTAAATCATTTTTTTACTTCTGGTTATTTTAAAACAAAAACATTTAATATTTTTTCTTTGAAAATAAAAATATGTTTTCAATGTTTTAGGGATATGTTTTATTAAATAATCATATTTTTTTACTTAACATATTTTTTTTTATAAACTTAAAAAATAGATCTCTCAACATAGGTTTTGAATAAACCTGTTTCTTTTCAGCTCACAAATAAACAATCATAAATATTGCCTTTTAGAATCTAGAGACATAAAAAAATTAATCGACTGAAACAAATTTACGAAAAATACCAATTTGAATTTCTGCCTGATGTGATGATAGGGCACCACATCGGTACACCAAGTGCCGCGAATCTCGATCCTCTGTACCGTGAAGATTAGGTAATCAGTTTTACACTTCAGGTGCTAGTTCAGTACCAAATAAATATTGCAATATAAAACTATCTAACCCTTTCAGCCCGGGTTTTTTTTTTCAATAAACATGAAATTTACGATTTATTTACTCGCGTACCTAGCAAAATTAATAAACAGCGAGTTTGTTTTTTTTAAATACTAGTATCCCAAAGTAGGTCTTTGTTTTTGCTTACCCTTATGTTGGTAGTCCGCATTACATACAATAGCTCATTTTTAGTTTGATTGCAGCTTCTGGCTGGCTTGTTTGACTTAAAGCAAATTCCTGGATGCCTTTTAAATTCTTTATACGCTTATTTTAAGTATTTCAAATTTATCTCAAATTTAACTTATTTAATTGAATAAAAATATATTTTACGATAATAACAAATGTTTGTTTTTTTTCAATGAATTATTATCGATTTGTGACCCAGTAGAGCTAAAGGTTATTATAATTTGAAATATCAAAAGATGTACAATTTGGACTTGTTCACAAACTTTCTTTGATGAATTAATTACAACTCGTTAAAAATTCCCCCAAAAAATAACGTATTTGAGTAAATCATAATAACGCAAATATGTTTATTTTCAAAGATTTTTTTTAATCAGCCTTTTTTATTTAAACTAGATCTACCACTTTAAACACCACATTCCACTCACCGCATTCCGCATACCATACTCCAAACACACAAAATTATAACAACACAAACATAAATAATATTATCTGTATTCTCACTTTATCTTGTCCTCAATAGAAATTTAAATTGTATTTTGTATAGTGTACGCAAGTAGTGCTGTGTAAGGTTTATGTTTTTGTAATAATTTGTATATAATATATCTACATTGCAGTGTTCGCACAATAATAACTATATATGAATAAAACTTTTTTTTCAATATTGTCAAATATGTTTTCAAATTATTCCACTAGTGCATATAGAATACCTTTTTTTTATTCACGGAAATTCATTCGGGTCTAAAGCGGTTACAACAAATATTATCGTCCACCTTGCCACTCTCATATTTCAATCATGGTAACCTAACGAGCCAACCACTATACTACCATACATGCCCACTTGATTTCGTAATTCTACTTTGCGATTAGAACTGTATTATTTATCTGCAGGGACACAAAATTGTGAATATAACCGCATATTTTTGTTAAGAAACATTTTAAAACGTTTAAAAATGTATTAAAAATAAGTTATTAAGTTAAAGTTCGTACACTCATTATTTTAATTTTATGTTTAGGTTCATTTTTCTCTTCCTAAACTTTTACAGTTTTCTTATGTCAAGGAAAATACCTCATTTATGAGTATGCGCTTGGGATACAAAAAAAAACAATTAGCCTAACTATGTCAGGTTTTTCTTTATTTACCTGCGCATTATGCTAAATAGAGTAGTGATGCCCATGAACGGATATCATATTTGAAATATTCGGTTACATCAGTATCATGAATTATTGTGTTTGTGAAACCTAATACCTTTATGACATGTTTTTAAATCGTATTAATTATGGATAGAATCTAAATAAATTCATGGTCCAAAATTGTTGTATGTGTAATATATCTAAAAATTTAGTTGTCATAAAAGTGAGAGGAATAGAATTATCCTTTTAATGGTGTCCTAGGGGCTGGCCAGGCGGGCGGCTGCCAGGGGCGTATTTTGTAGATCCACGACCTTTCCTTCTCTTTTTCTTTCTCTTCTTAAAAAATATCTCTTTAGGGGCGCAAAATTCTAATCTTGCCAGTGACGCTCGTGACTCTTGCAATGACAGCGCCCCTTATTTGATTCTCAAAAAAGCTGATACTTAATATTGATTAAAACGTTGTATTGAATGTCGAGAAAAACATTTCTTGAACTCGGTCATTTTTGAGAATGTCAATTTTTATGTTCCGGGCGGATATTTCTGACAGCGTTAGCACAGACCTCCAGGTTTCCAGAACAATCTGCCACTGGGCGTGCTGAAAGGAATAGCAGTCAGGCAGCTGAACATGATTAATTTTAAGATCGTCACTTTTTACACCCGTGAAATTATGTTCAAGAAGCAAATACTCTTGTTATTGAAGAGTATTGTGCCTTTGTTATAATGGGCGCCTATTAGATAGGTGGCACGATTGAATTACGCGCATCTACAGTATTCCAAATTTCTTCATAGGCAACATCTGTTGGCTCTTTTAGTTAAAGTTCTACTTGTGCAATCCTTGGAGGATCAAAATCCAGAAGTAGTTTATAATGATTTGGACATACTCAAGATATATTCAAATCATTGCTTTTTGAAATTTACGCTAATTATTATTTTTTTAAATATTGATATGGCTAGCATATCAGCTCGTAAGCAGGTACATAGCTCGTCAGTTTATTTTCAAATTACAAGTGTAGAGATTCTGAGAAAAAAAGGTATGTTAGTTAAATGACTTTAAATGTAATACGAATTATTGATTTGTGCAAAAATTCCATATTTTTTTATTGCGGATGTTTAATGATTGAGTACATTGGTGAAATCTGCAGTATTAAAATGTCATTAAGGAATATTTTTAGAAAGACATATGCAATATTAGCATTCAATTTGCTGAATTCGGCAGAAGTAACATTTGTTGGACCAGTCTGAATAGTAAACTTGACGATTGAATTGTATTTCATCCTAATATTAGGTATTTTACGCCGTAATTAGTCCAGGTGATTACGTTATTTTGAATAATCGATTATTTTCATAAATACCGTGAAATGTACAATGAGTATTCCCCTCCCTATTTAGAGCAGCGCAAGCGTATTGTAGAATATATTAGACCAGGGAACTAAAAAACGCTTACTTTTTTACAACGTAGAGTGGTATACTCACCAACATTCATTATCCCTAAAGAGAACTCCAAACTTTCTAATGCATATTTATATTTTCCCCACTTTGTGAACTTGAACATTTTTGCTTAGTAATAATATACCATACAGACAAGTAAGTACCATCAGCATTCAGAAATTTCCATTTACCATAATATCCAACAATTTATAAACTTTTTTCATTTTCTCGGCCGCTACGATACATAAAATCGCCGGAATTTATACGTATTCAATTTTATGTAAACGAAGTTAATATTTGTTTTTTCCGTATTTTATTGTAACACACTAACGATGATAACTGATATGAAATTGTATTAAATCAAATACAATATTTTTTTATACTTCGTTTGTTGAAAAGCAGCTAAAAATTGCTAAAAAGATGCGTGCGGCTCGCAAGCCACAGTTTACGACCACTGGTCTGTACAATTGAAACTGGTGTGTTTTTAACTAATCTTGAAAAGTTACAAAAACCATTCATCTGAAAAGGGTACATTCTTCTATTTTTTATTTAAGAAATCTTGTGTAAAAACCTTTTCAACCAATCTAGAATCAATATCTCATTTCAGGTGGTACTTCTTTGTCATAAGTAAATACTATTTTCATTTAAAGCCTTAAATTGAAACCCTTTCAGCAAAGATACTTATCTCTTCTCAATATACCCGACTTAGTAATACTCTGAAATTGTAATGATAGGGACGTAGGCGTGGGTGAAGCAAAAACATTGATTTTTATAAAAAGTCAAAGGCTGGGATAAAAAACAAAAAGTTTAACATTTCGATTTTTTACTAAAATACACAAGATACCGTCAGACTTAATTTATATCGATATATTCTTAGAGTTGAGAGTCAGTGCTATGCTTTAAGTTCCTGAGGTCACGTCGACCTGTGACGGTATATCGATAAAGATAAATAATTGGAATTTTTTTTAAGATTGATTTTCTTGGTGGAGTTGCATTTTATTCACTATAGAGAAAATATAATTTTTTCAACTCGTATTTATAAAATATTCACCAGTGTACCCAGGTTTAGTAGTTAACGATATAATATGTATAAAGACATTTTATTTGAATTACAAAAGGTAAATGGCGGCCTCCGTGGTGTAGTGATCAAGACGCTTGCCTCACAGACGGAAGGTTCCGGGTTCGATTCCCGGTGAGAACACAAAAATTAAATGTGATTTTTCTCAAGCCTGGGTATTCTGTGATATAATTCACCACTGTAATTGGGCCTCCTGGCCTGTTGTGGTGGAAAAAAGAAAAAAAAATGGATTAAATTTAGATGCTTTTTAATATAACACTTAATAAAATTTTATGTTTTAAATAATATCAACATACATGTATTAAATTCATCGTCTACGTAGCATGTTATGTTAGTGACCTAATCTCCCTCAGTCTTAGATTAGCCGTTTTCTTCATTCTTGAAAGCGCTTTTATTGATTTATTTTGTTAATGTAAGAAACTGTTCAAGTTTTTTTGGTTAATATTTTTTTGTGATATATTTGGTTACAAAGATGTTTAACTTGCTTTGTTTCTTTATTGTTCTGAATACGTACTTAAATTATTTTTTTAGTTATATTTTATTCCGTTATTGAGTTACAGTAATTCCTAAAATAGAATTCATTTGTACTATACTTCGTAATTTACTTTGTATTATATAATAAAAAAATTAAAAATTCAAACAATACTTAAACGTAAAGTACCGATATCATCGTGACTTGCAAAACAACCGGGAAAGATGAAGATCCAGGAGGATAATGGCCTTAAAATTTGTAGGAAAAAGACCGAATTTCGGTACTTACCTTTTGAGGAAACAAATGCTGCAACTCCTTTTATGCAACCAGATGGGAACATAACTGTGACCCATTTAAGTATCTAGTCTCACTCATTCACAAAGATGGAGGATGCGCAGCTAATGTAAACCATAGAATAGATGTGGGATGGATGAAATTCAAATCGGTAACAGGATTCTTGTGTGACCCAAAAATACCTTTATAGCCAAAAAAAAAGGTACATATACCAGACCATTGTTAGACTGGTGGTTTTGAATGGCTCCGAATGCTGGACTATGTAAAACTCCTACTCCAGGCAACTTGAAATAGCAGAAATATGAATGCTCAGATAATCGGCAGGAGCCTCATTTTTATTTATTTTTATTTATACGTGTATGATTCATATAATTAATTGTAGTGCTTTCGCACTTATAGATTACGCAGACGGGGTATAGTCTAAGCTAATAACCGAATTTATTTATTTATTTAACATAATTAATAAGTTACATTTTTTTTACAAAAATATACAAAAGGCGAAAATACACACAACGTATAATAAAACGAATACCACGTCAAAAAGAGGTAACCTCTTATGTTTGGTGTTGGATTCGTAATAAGGTACAATAAATGTTTTCTTGCGTGCGGTAAAAATTGGAGCATTAAATAGTATAGCAAAGTTTCCCGAAAATGTACGAAAAAGATAATAAAAACATTTTAATAAAAATGAACTACTTTGACGTCACTGGTTCATATTAATCAACCTATGATATGAGAGTTATGGAAGATTTCCGGTTGGCTTGGTTGGACGGACCATAGGAATAATTGATTAAGAATAAGCGGAAAAAAATATCTGACGTCACACGTAGAGTTATTTCAGGAATAAAAAACTTTAAAAATCGTAGCCCTGATAATACGATATAATATGCCCTAGTTCAGATGTTAAAGTCTTTGTGGGCGTTTTCACCAAATTACGGTATTTCACTGATGTATTTTTGTAATGAAAATATGTATGGAAAAATAAACAAATACCACTCATGGTAGAAGTGGATTTCTTGACAAAGCGAGCATTGCAAGAACACGGTAGTTTGTAAGCTCATGTTGTAGTTTCTAGTTGCGTGAAAGATATCGGTAAGAAATCCCACCGAGTTAGAGCCACGTGTTGTGATCCGCTTCCTACTCGCAGAAGGAATAACACCTACCGAATTTTTTTCACGAATCAAAACAGTTTACGGCAAGGTGCTATGAACAGAATGAGTGGGTTTTTAAATGGTATAGAGAGATTAGTGAAGGCAGAACAAATGTTTATGATGAACAGAAGAGTGGAAAACCTTCCATTTTGATTAATGAGTTAGTACAAATAATCGAGGAAACTATTTGTGAAGACTGCCGATTAACAGTGGATAAAATTTTTTCTATGCTTCCACAACTTTTTTATACGAAACACTCACAGAAACCCTCAGAGATACCAAAAACTGTACGCAACATGGTCATATAACATAAAAAATTCTGTCCTTTTTTACTCAAAATGGAAGAAAGAGCCCAGCAAAGAATTGACTATGGCTTATAAGCTCCATACTCGTCCTTTTAAGATACTTCAATAGAACCTTCAACGCTGCAGAGCAGCTACTGATGAATTGTATGCTAATCGTAATCGCGTAGATATTGAATTAGTACAGGAGCCATACGTAGGCGCTTTTAACAACATGAAAGCACCACCAGGCATTGTAGTATTTCAAGCGCCTCAAGTCAGCACACGAGTAAAGGCTGCAATAATAGTATTCAAAACTAATCTTTCCATTATGATGCTAAGTCATTACTCAGGAACTAATGATGTTTACGCTGACCTAACGCTACCAAACGAAATCCTGGTAATTGGATCAATTTACATTGAACCGGATCGAAATCCTATTCCGTCACTTAATATATTGCGAAATATAGTAAGAATTAATAATAAAACTGTACTTGCTGGCGGAGACTTAAATGCCAAAAGCTTGTGGTGGGGTAGCAATAAAACAGATAGAAGAGGAGAGGCTGTAGCAGATTGTCTTTCCGAATTGGATTTCTACATTCTTAACTCTGGCCACAAGCCTACATTTGAAACGTTTCGTGGCACTCTTTACATAAAAAGCATTATTGACGTAACCTTTTGCTCGACTTACTTCTTAAAAAGGGTTACAAATTGGGAAGTTGCTGATAAATTGAATTCTCTTAGCGATCACAATCTTATTTGGAAAATCAAATTAACAATCTTAATCAAGCACTAACCGAGGGATGCAGTTCAACAATGATACCAAAAAACAGTACAAAATATAGAGAACCCTGCCCCTGGAAGTCTAATGAACTAACTGCACTGAAAAAGAATGTGATAAAAGCTAAGTACAAACTACGGAATTCTGGAAAACTAGACGCGAAACCATTACGCTTCCCGCTTATTTAAAAGCAAAAGAAAATTATAAGAAAGCTATTGCTGATTCCAAGATAGAATCGTGGAAAAAATATTGCTCAATACAAAACAAGGAAACAGCTTGGTCTGCTATATCCAGGGTCCTAGCAAAGAATGACAACAAGAATCCTCCAATGTCTCTTAAAAATGGAGACACAGTTTTCAAAACTGCTGAAGACTCTGTGCAGGGCCTTTTGAAACATTTTTTTCCAGACGATGACGCCACCTCAGAATTAGGGCTGCACTCTGAAATAAGAAACAAAGCTCAACGTTCATCTATTGAACCAGACGACCCACTATTTACCAAACAAGAAATAGTTGATATACTACGGAATATGAGTCCCAAAAAAGCACCGGGCAATGACTACTTTACATTAGATATATGCACAGAACTATTTGAAAATGAAGTTTTAGAAATGTACAACGCATGTTTACGACTTCATTGCTTTCCTATCTGTTGGAAGTGCTCTTATGTTATTGCTATACCAAAACCTGGCAAAGTCGAGAAAAACAATGTTTAATCATATAGACCTATTGGGCTCATTCCAGTTTTTGGAAAGGTTTTGGAGAAACTTATGATTGAAAGAATTTATTGGCATCTTAATAAAAAGCTAAGCCCAAAACAATATGGCTTCACACCCCAGAAGTCTACTGAAGACGCCTTAAATGCAGCCATCAGCTCTATAAATGAAGGAAAATATAGCCGCCAAATCGTCATAGCTGTCTAATTGGACATCCTTGGAGCCTTTGATCATGCTTGGTGGCCATTCTTAATATGTCAACTACGTCGAAAAAACTGCCCTAAAAATATTTTGGAACTAGTTATCGACTATCTTGAAAACAGAGAGGTCAAAATAACACACGCAAATATAACTAAACACAAAAAGACTTCACAAGGATGTATTCAAGGTTCAGTTTGTGGTCCAAGCTTTTGGAATATAATTTTGGATGATCTTTTACAAATATATTTTGGAAATGGAATTGTCATACAAGCGTTTGCTGATGATGTTTTTCTGACAGTCAGAGCTCAACTTATGTCTGAAGCCAAAGAAAGAACAAACTGTGCCCTTTTGACAATAGCTGATTGGGGAAAAAAGGTTAAACTTAACTTCTCAGAGGAAAAAACAAAAGCGATGTTAGTAACAAAAAGAAAAGAAACTCTTCCTAATTTATTCATGAACGGTGTAAAGCTAGCTCTTGCTGACTCTATTAAGGTATTAGGTGTAACTGTAGACAAGCATCTCAATTGGTCACTACATGTGGATAACGTCTGCAAAAAATCTGCCAATCTTTCTGGAATGCTTGTGAGAGCGGCAAAACCAACATGGGGGTGCTCTCCTGCGGTAATGCAGCAAATATGTTATGGTGCAATTGAACCTCTTGTTACATATGCGGCCAGCTTATGGGGTGAAGCGGTAAAAAAGAAATGCAATAAGAAAAAACTTGACAGCTTACAAAGACAATTTGCCATAAGATCTTGTAGAGGATACAGAACCATTTCACTAATGTCTGCTCAAGCTCAAGCTCAAAAGAAGGGGAATGCTGACGAGAGGAGTGTGTTTGTTGCACGACAACTCCCGTCCTCACACAGCCTTAGCCACCGAGGCGTTCTTGTACTCATTTGGTTAGGATGTTTTAAACTGCTTCCCGTATTCTCCTGCCTCGGTGCCTTCAGATTATCATATTTTTATCTCTTTGGAGGCACGCATGGGTGGAATCAAATTTTCAACCTACGAGCAGGTGCAGAAAGAAGTTCTGAAAGGAGGGGAGAAGCTGGCGGGAGAGTTTTTTTAAGGGGAGGATTAAGAATATTGTGCCACGGCTCACCACATACATTAAACGGGATTGTAATTATAAAAAAAATAGTCAGTAAGTGCATCAATAATATCCTGTTATTTATTTTTAAATACCCTTTTTCGAAAAAAATACAAAAATCAACTACGCTTCTTTCTAAAAACGCCTCGTATGTGGATTAAGACATTCAGAACCTTTTTAAAAATATATATTTTTTAAGTTAAATCGGGTTAATAATTCTTTAAATATGTTTTTAAAATGTGGTGAATTTCAAATCCTTATTCTGAAAAACATTCTTTCAAAGTAAGTTTTCCTATTTATTTGCATACAAATATTCTATTCATAATTATACTTCAAAATATAACATGTAATGTAGTTTAAGATACTTGTATTAATTATGTTCGATTATTTTTCACAAGTATCGTAATATTTAATTAAAAATAATCCTACATTGTTCTTCGGCTTGTTAGCGAAACGTGCATATAACAGTAAACTCTTTAATCTTCAAAAAGGTTTTGAATTCAAACATAACAAAATTACGCTAATGGTAGGAATGCACTGTATTTCGTAACGTGGCATCATAATAATTGATAAAAAAAGCTCAGTGTGATTGCATTTTATGTAGGAGTTACGCAAATGTGAATTTAACAAAATGGGGGGATTTAGTAATGTCTATGTCACGTTTAAATTATTTTAGAAACACATTATGTATTATTTTGCCGATAAATCTGTCATTAAAGTTCTGTTCGATTAGATTTCTTTTCGAATATTTTAGTAACGTAACCATTATTTTTTTTAATATTTGCATGTTGTTTTCAATTAGGTTAAATACTGCTGTTACAAAATTGGTATATTATACTCTTTTTCGTAAAAAAAATATTTTTATAGAGTAATTATTATAAAATAATTGTTACATACAGCATAACATGTTAAACTAATACATATTATCCGATAAACAATGACATACGGTATTATTGGCGTTTTTCAAATCATCATCAGCATACCCCCCTATCCGCATATGATGGTGCACAGGGCACTGTATTGATCCACTAAATGCAGCGTATATCCGTTATATAAAAGTTAAGTTATGAGTATAACGCTTCAGGTGACAGCACACGAAAACAAAATGTTGCATGGTTGAACCACATTTAAAAACAATATTTGTTATTTATTATTATTAGTTATTTTTACTTTGAAACCTGAAATAGAATACACATAATAATAATTACATTATATTTTATATCGACCTTTTCAGAAACCGACCACTCAAGTTCAGTAAGTAGGCGAAGGCGTCAACCACTACACCACGAGGCAGACTTATCTCCACTCGATGTCCTTATTCAGGATTTTTATCTGAGAGCAGCCATTGATTCGATAGCAATTGTCGAGGATTCTGGTTCAATTTTACACTCTATTATATTCGTAATCCGCCGGACAGTTTAAATAAATGGGTATTGATTTGATTTCATTATTTATTTATCACTGTATAATATTTACCAGTCTAATTGGTCAAATAAATAAATGGAAATGTAACAAGCATTTTTAATTGGTAACTTATATTTAAATTTATTATATGTATTTTGTGTATGATAACAAAGATATTTTCCACTAACAGACTTTTTTTTATGTAAAAAAATACAATTTCTGTCAATTCAATAAAAAAAATTACAGTAATTGCACAAAATTTCATTTTTGCAATGTAGTTAGGATTCCAGACTGGTCTGGTGACACTCATCAGACCGACCGGCATGACTTTCCTTTCTTCATTCAGAAAGGGACAAAGCGATAACACAAGTTCAGCCGTTTGATTTAACGCGCCGCAAGTCAAACTTGGATCATTAACGAGAGCAACAAAATGGACTCGACTCTTGAATTCTCCGTGATCTGAAATCATTGGAACTGCATGGTGATTTAGACACAAAAGTCAACGGATGAAAGAGTTGAGGAAATGTGGATATTTAAAAACAAAGGCAAAATGGTAAATGTTACACAGTGTGTTAAGTGTCCACTTAAGCCAGCCAATGACAGTTCACAAGCCCTGTAAATGCAAAAACTTCCAAATTTCCTTCTGAAAAATCTAATCTTATAATCTAAGTAACTTCCTAAGGAGGAAATTAAGCGTGTCGACAAAGATTTGGACATACTCAAAACATTATTGATTAAACTAAATGGTGTAAAAATAATTTTTAAAAAAATTGGTTTTCAGGCGTCGCCTAGTAGGTAAAATGGTCCAGCAAACCTCACCCACATGATAAAGGTTTCAGTTTTTTTACTTCACAAAACTTAACAGATGGAAGAAATGGGCAGAATGATGAATGTTACACAATGTGTAAAGTGGCCACTTAAACCAGCCAATGACAGGTCATAATCTTTTTAAATTCCTAGAATTCCATATTCCCTTCCCAAAAATGTTTTCCTTCTCGGTTGCAACAAACTTAGATCTAAATAAATGATTACTCTGATTAAACAGCAAGATAACGAGGACCCAGAGCAAACGGTAATTAAAACACGTAAATAATGTTTCGAGTTTAATCCCGACATCACCAACTACACTTCTCGTATAAGACAGCACTAACACTCAAGAAACTTGCTAAGGCATCTTGCGTTTCCAAAGCAAAGAGTAAAAGTAGAGAAGATGAGAAGCTTAAAACGACTTAAATGAAATCTGTTTTACCAACAGTAGTACTAATTATATTTGAAAATAGTTTTCCCTCGCCACTATTACGGGTAGTGATTTGATCGAAAATGTTTTTGAAACATGCTGAGTTTATCCAATATTAATAGAAAAATAAAATCCTTCGTTTAATGCTTACGGAAATAAGTTTTAAAAAATATTTTACTAAGGTCTTATTGCACCATTACAAGTTGAGTTTCAAAAATATTAAAGCTTATTAATTTTTGCGTTTTTGTCAAAATGGATAGTTTGAAAAAAATCAGATTTCTGGATTGAAACGGATTTTACGTCGTTAATCATCATCATTCCCTTTCCGCACCCAATGGTGCGTAGGTCACTGCATTGGTATACCAATTGCAGCGTATCATGATCATTTTTTGTTACTAAAGGTAAGGTAATCAGTCTTATGCTTCCGCCATGTCGGGAATTGAACTCGAGTCCTCGTGCATGGTAGGCAAATGCACTGACTATTACACCACGAGGCCAAAAAACGTTTTACGTTTTAGGCACACAATACATATTCCGGATAAATATATTTAAAAGTCAGATATTAGAAACACCACTCCACATCATTCCAACAGAAGCAATATTACCGATGATTGAACTCTTCATTTTATACAGATAGTTTAATTTTTTAAAATCCCATGGAAAAAAATACAACAGCTTTCGTAAAAACTCACAAAAATGCCTTACTCTTGCGGTGTGCTTGTAAGAGACATTTTGTTTATTTATTTATTTTATACGCGCAGAAGGCTTTTACATGACTAAAATTAAAATTTAAGCGTTTCGTGGTACAAAACAACATGTAGGTCTATTAAATATGTATCTTACAAACATATTATTTTTTTTTTGCTTTTAAGTTAGATTATGCCATACATATATAAATAAAGATAATTACATAAAAGTAGGTAGGTACCCAATAAAATATTTTTGAAAAATTATAACAGTTTTTTGCCAAAAGATTGAACAGTAGGTATTAGTTAAGTGTAGGTAAGTAAAATACAAAAATTCAATTTACTTCTTACAGCATTCGAATAGTGTAAGTTAAAATTTGGTAAGATATCCAAAATTATTTGCTTTTATTTTATTTTTTTATATATTTTTTTTATGTCCAAGATTGTATAATGTGGCGCATTTTGTATTGTTAGGACATTATTAAACTACTAATATTTAATTGAATACAATAAAAACATTCCATTTTAAATACATTACGAAATTTTAATATGGAATTCTACCAATTAACTGCATACACAATAAACAGTCTTAATCATTTTGTTATTGAAGCATTTTTATTTTTTTTATATTTTATAATCCCAGTCAATAAAAGTTGAATAATTCTCTTAATGCATTAAAACCACTTTAAAGTAATTTAATGTTCATTGTATTCCAACCAAACGTTGAGAAGACTTCGAAACACTAGAGTCGCCTGTCTTTATACAAATAAGTATTAGAGTATTCACGCACAGCGTCCTAAATAAATGTAACTAATATATTTATTTATTTATTTGTCAGTACGGTGAAATACTTTGAGCTAGACTCACGCTGGTTTGAGATGTAAAACTTTGGAAGGGACTGTGTAAGTACATAAAATATTTTGTGTCGACGGCGAGCTAATTTGTGACTTGGGCCTTAAATAATGGGTTTTAATAAAAAAAAATATGCAGCTGATTACACAAAAATATTTTTTAACAAAAATTTGTATTATTGCAATTATTTTTTATTGTTTTAACGTATCTTTCCTTTGGACAGACAACCAAATACGATTAAAATAAAATATATAAATGTAAAATACTCCTACATTATTCTACAAACATCAGTGTTTTTTAACCTCGTTTGATACACGACCCCTTTATGAGTAAAAATATCTGGCGACCCCCCTAAACCTTTTATTGTTTTAATACCCGTTCATATGTCAGCGATTTAAACGACGTATTTAATTTTCTTTCTATTAAGACCATATTTATAAAAAATCTACTGAACTAAAGGAGCCAGTGCAGAGAGCCGATAGCGGCAAGATTTTCATTTCATTTTTATTTATTTCAAACAAATACTGTAATTCAATAAAAGCAACCAAAAAATACATTACATAAGTATTATTAGTAACAAAACGCACAGAGTTTATTTACATGATTTGTTCGTGAAGATCATTTAAAAAAAACAATAAATGAATACAGACGCAAACATTTAGTAATAAAGGTTTTTTTTTAAATACTGCAATTAATTCAAACACGTTAAAAATAATTAAACGCTAAAATTGATATGTGAACATCTTGCTGTTGGTGCTGCATGCTAATGGAATTTAATTAGCATTAGATTGACGTCTGGGTCAAGATTTTTTCCCAGAGCATAGCAAAGGAAGCTTTTAAATCTTTTGTGCAATTCGCAACATCCTACCTATGTGAACCTACGTGAGTCATATCCGTCTCAAAAATAGAACCATAAATTGACAAATTGTGAATGAATAAATAGGCACAGCCTTCTTACAGAAATTATTGTACTTGTTTTTATTGTATTGTGGGAAATTTTACCTTATTTGCGACCGCAACATTTCAAACAAGGTTATGTAACCCCCACGGGGTTACAAGTCACGACCTACTATTTGAATAACACTATTTTACATCATCTGAATTTTAAAAATTACTAATACGAAAATAATCAAAAAATGATTAATTTATGATGATTTCAACTGTTGAACGTTGTAAACCTGCCGTTTGTTATACACGTGTGAACAATGAACTCGTCTTACAAAATGTTTTACATGCACTTGTATATAATCAATATCTACGCAAGCTGTTTTGAGTCAACTTCACAACTGCATTAATATTGTTGCTACATTTCCAACAAACACTATCTGGCACGACGTAGAGGGAAACACATACATTGCCAACACAATGTTAAATCATAAACCAGGTTTCAATTCTATATACTATATGAGATTAACTATATATTTATAGACTCTTGTGATTACCCGAGATTATTATGTGGTTGCGAATGAGCCACGTTGAGACAATATTTAAATAAATATTGTTAGTACTAATGAATATCGTCGACTTAATTTTACCCCTAAGAAATTTATCGCGATTTTTTAAAAAATTTATTGTTTTTTATGCATTTTACAATAAGTATATTAGGTATACATTTGGTATACAATAGGTAGGTATAAGTTACAAATAAAAAATACACTATTACATAAAGACAAAAAAAAACCCACAATACCTCAGCCTGTGTGTGGGTATACATTTTATTTTAAATTTGGAAGAAAAAGATAGATATCAAAAATAAAAAATAATTGCTAATATTGGAACACAATTTTTTGGTCAGTAAAAATGAAGAAATTATGGTAAAAGCTAATGCCATTTATTGAAAAAATGAGCTATTTAAATCAATTTTTTCATCCGTAATTTCAACTTAAATGGAAACAAATTCACATCAAATTAATCTCAGTCATATTGTCCTTATGAAATGCATGGATCAGTTTTGAAGCTGTTGACAATCAGTGTCTTTGCCCGAGTCTGGATTTATAATAAGGAATTTCAAGTAAACTATTGCATCTTTGACTGAATTTATTAAAATTTTCAGGAAATTAATTTTGGCGCATAAAAACATATTTAAGAAATTGCTGGCAATGGATTTCTTCAGGCTTCAAAAGTTCAGCTTACTGAAATAAAAGGTTGGAGGGAAAAGTTGAATTTTTATTAACAGTAGTTTTTATAATTAGTTTTTTTTTACAGTTTCTAAGGGCTTAATATGATTATTATAGGCTTCTTCATTAAATTATTCCATAAGAAAGAAAAGACTGTACAAGGGCATGATTAACCTTTTTGCTAGTGTTTGGATGAACATAACTAGTCAAATATCTCATTTTGTTAACAATTCCTTTTAGGTTGACAGTCTAACGTTACTCCCAAATATTTAAAGAAACATATTTAAAATACGTTTGTACATGTATATTTTGTTGCACCACATAAGCCAAGGAGGCTCAATAACAGCAGTGAATCATATCACAGAACACCCAGGCTTCAGAAAAATCTCATTTGAATTTTTGTGTACTCACCGGGAATGAATCTTGGAACTGTCCGTTTGTATATCAAGCGTTTTAACCACAACACCATGGAGCCCGCCATACATTTTTATGCATTTGTTTATTTATTTAAATGCCTGTTGTATATTTTAAATCAATAGTCAGTGATAAAAATATTTTGAAAATATTTTTTTAATTACGAAATTTAAATAGAAATTTTATTTTTTTATCCTCCTCAATGAATACTACATATATACAAGTCATGCATAAAAATTATCAAAATACCCATTTAATTAATCCTGACTTGCTTATTTGTAGCATTCACGGAGGAAGATATACATACGTGTTTTCAGTGGGTAACTCAAAAACACCGATTTTAAGTTACCTACTTGTAGTAATTACCCCACGATATGTTTATCGTAATAACTCCCTCGGGGATTAAATCCAGTTCTTGTCAACAAAAATTTTAACTAATTCAAAATATTGTTAATATAACTCATCATTCATCAAGGAGAAAGCTCTTCCATCCTCTATCATATCGCGCTCACGTGGAGAGGAAACCACTTAAAACTCTTAATCTTCACGTGAGCAAATGCTGAGAAGTTCCTGATTAGCCCACGTTAATATATCCTTCCTATTCCAAAAGTTTAGATAAATTTTAAGATATTTAATTGCTGAAAAATCCACTTTTTGAAATATAAACCTTGTATATTATAAGCAAGGTAAATAATAAAAGCAACTCCCATATAAAAATAAAAAAAATCCTCTATCATATTATGGGCTATCGTTTCGTTCTAATAACGAGAAAACCCTTTTAAAAAAAATTCGCCGCTCTTTTTTGCCTCCTTTTTCACAGTAGTAGCTGCTCAATAATGTTATAATCTACCCATTAATGTCAGAGACGCCCCTTATTTATTTACATTTAAATCACGCCTTCGAAATGTCACTTCCTGAATATTCTAGTTTTTCCTTTCCCCTTCCTTTTTACCTCCCTCTTCATAGTATAGTGTAGATATTTAGTATTTTTTTATTTCTTGAAAAATATATATGTACGTCAATGTTTTGTTTTATAATGAAAATACTATCATATACCTACAATATGTTCATACACCACAGATTTTCTCAAATTAAACGGTTTGTGTAGATAGTAATTGCCTAAAGGCAATATGCCCGCCCTTTTTCATATGTACGTAAACTGTATATGTTTATCAAATATTTAAATAAATAAATAAATTCAATACCAAACTGGCATTTGCAGTCTAACTTGGTAAAGTCACCTAATTGACCCTAGTGCTTAATATATAAGATTGGTCTCCCGCTAATATGATATATGTATATTTAGTACAAAGGTGGCAATTACCTGTCTATTGTTATGGGTAAGAGGTTCACCCTATGCGTGTCGGTTGCAAGTTAAATTCCTAATCAGATCATGATAATTGACATGTATTTTTTTACATGCCTGTAACTTTTTAAAAATACCATCGCTTCAGTTGGTTTGAGTCTAACAGACCAAAACACAAATCTGCAGAAATAGAGCTTAAAAGTTTTTTTGACGAAATATGCATAGATAATGACCACCACTAAAGACAAAATTCGTTAAAAACCTCGTAAACAGTATTGTTATAACAGTTTTTTTATTTGAATTTTAAAAATAAAGGCTTTTTAAGAACTCCTGTACAATTTACTCAATTTCGTTGAAAATGGTATGTTTGACAAAAACGAACTAAAGCGACGATACGGAAGTCTAGACCAAAGGAGTTATGACATAGCATTGGTTTGTTTAAATTCCTTTTCACACCGTGTGACATTCATTATTCTGCCAATGTTTGTAAACTAAGCATAGTAAACTTTCTAGAGGGTGAAATCTAGTATTTGCTTTCATACATTTGAGCACGCTCTTGATTGAAACAACTCTCACCCAGTAGGCAAAACAAATTCGGATGAATCTCTTCTATAGGTTCGTCAATTTGAACTCGTTTACTTTGTTAAAAATCAACAGATGGAGTAATAACATAGACGTTTACACATGGACAGAAAAAATATTGGTAGATCGTGTGTACAGTGGTTACCCTAACCTGCATATGTTAAATGAATAATAAAATACATTATTTAAAAAGGGGAAAAAAGATAGACGAAATAAGTTTTTTTCAAGTAAGAAAATTAAAATTTCAAATTGAAAAATATATTTGAGTTAATGTGGGTGTTCAGTCTAACCCTCAACCAAATCTATAGCTACCTACCCGTTCTTTCCATTCCCTAACGCACTCTACGTAACAATAATTCTATGTGTGAGTGCCGGAACAAAAAGTTAAACTTTCAGTACTAATTTAACATCAACCAAGTGAAGTGCTCAACAAATCATTCAACAAGCGACGCTTAGACCGCCAGGTCTACACAAACTGTGCCAGCGTCTCACTACCGTCAGCTTTAGCAGCCAGGTTTCAGCACACGTCACGCCTTATCATCAGCAGGTTAGTTGAGTTGCGCAACCTTGCTTCCCCAACTATACAGTCCACTATTTAAATTTTCCTCCTCCTCGGACGAGATATTCTTCACACCGCGTCCATTCCTTAACAGAGGGCCTTTTTTATTAAAGAAAAATAGTGCAAATTAAAAAAAAAACCTCTTACAAAGGAAATGCTAGAAATTAAATAAAACACGCACTTCTTTAAATTGTTTTAAAAGTGAAAAGCATTATTTGTATATGACTGTACCTTTTCGCTTCTCGTGTACTGACGTGTAAATGTACAAGAACCTTGTACTACACAAACACAATTCCTCACTTTAATTCCGTTTGTATCTCCTTTGTCGAATACAAAAGGCAGCATTCAAGTGGTCTTATTTTTGGTCTCTATGTAAATATTAATGTTATTAAGTCAGAAATCTCCTATTTACCCCGAACCTACTTGTCTTTGACATTCTATTTTAAATTTACTTTTAAATGACATTGTCTAAACAAACGCTTCTTACATTGATCTCGGAAATGTTATTAGTTATATAAATTAATTTGTTGTGGCGTGATATATAGGCATAAAATTGCGTGTTGGAACGGCCAGAACATTTGTTTGAAGCACAATATTTTTTAGTTCGATTCTTGGTGAAATTATAAAAAGTTAAAATGTATTTTTTAAATTTTAAATGTTGTGAGATGTTGTTCTCCGCTTATATTGAGTTTTTTGGCTCGGTCTATAAGTCGTTTTAAAAATTAATTTGCAAGTTGTGACATTTCTACTTTTGGATATGAAATTAGTGATTTTAGCAGATCTCTTTTATAGAACATAATATTAGGAAAATATATATAAATTTCGTAAAAAATATAATAATTAATTAAGACAAAAAAAAATGACTAACAAAACATTTGCATTCAATAAATGTGCATTTTTGCATACCAAATAACAAAATTGCATTAATAATTGGCAGTTATAGTATTAAATTTCTTGTTTCAGCATTTACCTTGTGGAATAACATTTTAATTACATTATAAATAAAATACTTTGTATCCTGTTATAATACTTTTTTATATAACAAACATACATTGTATCTAAATTGGTTGCAACAGAGAGGGAAAACATTTTTGAGAAGGGAAAATGGAAGTCTAGGCATTTACAGGGCTTTTGACCTGTCATTGGAAGGCTTCAGTGGCCACTTTACACACTGTGTAACATTCACCATTCTGCCTATGTTTAAACATCTACATTTTCTCAACTCTTCCATCTCTTGACTTTTGTAAACTAAAATAGCTGAAACGTTTATCATGCGGGTAAGATTCATTCGACTGAATAAATTCACTTAATTGTTGAGTTTTTTCTTCTTAATAATATTTTTCAAAGCATCAAAAACAAAATAATATATATTCATTATTTTACACGTATACAGTATTATCTCTGTACTCTTTTATTTGATAATTAATTAAAACTAATGTCTGAGCACCCGTTGACAAACTATTATTGAATATTATTAATATTCAAAGCATTAACTTTGTGGTCCAACATTTTAATATTATGTTAATAAAATTTGTATAAAACCACTCACCGACTTATCTGTCTACCGGTTTCGAGACGTAACTTATCTCTTCGTCAGGACAACAACACTACAACAACATGCAAATATCACTACACACCTTCACCATAGTAGATTTGCAAAAATATAAAATCGACATGCAGGTTAGACACATGCTTCACTACGCCACCACCGAGGGTTAATGACTTATGAAGCTAATATTTCAAAAGGATTAACAATCGGAAAAGGAGGAAAAAGGGAGAGGGAGGGTAGGGTGACCATTACAATGAAATATTGAATCATGGACCATATTGGAAAGTTACTTGATTATTAATTAATGGGACATTATTTTTCAAAGCCTTCTTTATGTAAAAAATCTCCATATTATTTACTTTCAGTCCTTTATTATGTATGTGTTAAACTTTAACACCGGTATCTTTATTAAATTCGTGATTTGAGAATATAATGTGGTAGTGTTGTGTTATTGTCCTGATGAAGAGACGGGTTACGTCTCGAAACCGGTAGACATATAAGTCGATGAGTGGTTTTATACAAATTTTATTAACATAATATTATTATTGAATAGTTTATCGGGACAAAATATGTTGTTATACTTTGTTTTCTTTTCTTTTCCTATTGTTGACTGTTTGTGTCTGTAAAAGTCTGAGGAAGAATTAGGACGCGGGCCGGGTGCTTAGAAGAAAAATTATTGACGTCCTATAGTTATTTGATAGTTCATATTTCAAAGATTTTTTCTTAACTATTCTTTTCAAAAGACAAAAATCCAAAAAAACAGCAACAAATTGGATTTTTACTTCGAGAGATACATATGAAACAGTTTTGCAACTTCAAATCGCTCTCTAGAGCAATTTACCAAATGTGACTTCCAGCATTTTAGCTTTAAGGTACGTATATTATGTCGATATCTCTTTCTATAAAATGTACCGAAAAACGGTTTTATAACAATCATGACAAATATGATTTTTTTTACTAGTTTCTTAAAGTGACTTACTTGTTTACTTCTAAAACTAAAAGTATGATTAATGAAGAGTACTTCAGAACTCATTTGTATCTGACACGGGTACTCCTTGATTTAACGCACTGAAATAACGCACGATTTAACGCCTCCACCTTCCATGGAATCATTTCTCTACAATACCGCAGAGTGTGTGCGGACCAACTAATGCTTTACAAAATTATGACAGGAATGGTTGACTGTACAGAGCTGCTTGGTTTAATAACAATACATGTGGTAGCCAGGATTTGTAGACGGTACCACCTGTTTCATGTACAAATAAGTAAAACATCGTATGTTAAAAATGCTTTTCTTCGTAGGATTTTTTCAGTGTACAATACAAAATTTACAAATATAGATTACACAAACATCACTCTGTCAAATTTAAAATTTACACTAAAAATGCATTATGTAACTTAGTAGACATTATAATAATAAATATGTACATCTCCCTTTTTCTCCTTATCCTCTCTTCAAGCATTTTTGTCCTAATCCCGCCCAATTTATAGTAACTTAATGTTCTTAAAATAAATATTAAAAAATTCTTTGATTACTGAGTACATGAAAATAACATTTTCAAATGTAAAAATTATACGTATTTATTTGATATGTAATATATTTTCTTTACCAACTTTGTATACTATGTGGAAATTTATTATAAGTTCTAAGTTTATACACTATATCTGTTTGTTTACTATAAATATGTATGTAGAACTGTTGATTTTCCAAATAAAATAAAATAGAATAAAATAAAAAACCATTGAATAAAAAAAAAGTTCAGACATATTAATTAAACGTACGCAACACTTTTATGCTAAAATGAGCCAATAAATTAAATAACTGGTATTAGCGACCGATAGTATATTATAAAACATTTGTAAATTTACATTTAAACTGTTTGAAATTAATAAACAAGTAGTGACCGACCGAAGTTTCGGTTTTGGTTTCGGACAGTTTTGGCCAACTAAACGAGTTTCGGCCGCGGTTTTGATTTGGGCTAAAACTTTGGCTGAGACTAAACCTGCGGTCAGGATGTGTCGAATTACGTTCGGCTGTACTCAGGTGCATCTTATGCCTCGTGACTCGGCCGCGTGACCTTTGGTGTGTTACTTGTTCTAACATAATTATTTATATTTAAAAAATGATTAGAGATAGAATACAAAAAAGCGGCTTCCGTGGTGAAGTGGTCAAGACGCTTGACTCACGCATGGAAGGTTCTGGGTTCGATTCCTGGTGAGAACACATAATTTCTATGTGATTTTTTTCAAGCCTGGGTATTTTGTTTTGCAATTCATCACTGTAATTGGGCCTTCTGGCCTGTTGTGGAGCACAAAAAAAAAAAGAATTCTATATTTGAATATAAATTATTTTATGTTTTGAAATGAAATCATAAACAAGGACCTAGGTACCTACTATCCAATGAAAAGTTACACCATCTTTATTACGTTTATCTGAACGGTTTTCAAACGCTTTTAAAACCCTATCGGGTATTTTGGTTTCGAATTAAATGTCAAGCTCAGATTAAAACCCGGCTGGCGCTTAAAGGACGACTACAAAATACGCATCGGAAATGATTGAACGTTTGGGAACGAGTTAAGTATCATAATTTTTGAGAGTTCAAGGTGCGTCTATGTGAACTAATAGGTCTATAGTTTATTTTAAAAAACTGAACTTGTTTCTACGGTTACGTAAAAGTATTACGAAGTAAAGTTTTGTGAGTATACTTAAAAATGTTTCATCTTAAGAGGAAACACGGTCCGATTTTTCTTTATACTAACGTATTTATGTATTTTCTCCCTGGATTATGGCACTAGAATAGTAATTTTTTAACATTCTCTAGACGTGTCTCTTTTAATTTTTGTTTTTTTGTTAAATTGTTTATTGTGGCAACTAAAACCATTCAAAAACCCGTAAAAACACCAAGTTTTTTGTGCTGTCTTCAAGCACATGGTATACAAATAAGATTATTTATGAAAAACGTGCCGATCCAGAAACTTATATTTTGATAAACTGTCTAAAATAAACAAATCGGTTCTGTTTTGAGGCGAGGAAAACGGGACAGTGAAATTTTAATTTTGTCTGTTTTAGTTTTGCGTAAAAGGTCCGACAAGCAGTTGTCTTTTTCGCACAGTATCGGAGAGGCATCTGCAAGACAGTGACAGAAAAACAATGTTCAAATATCTATTTATCAAAATTCCTTGTCACTGCATATCCTCGTAATTTATGTAATCTGGAACACAAAAATAATCATGTGTATGTAGTATATAATTTTAAGTAAATGCAATAATTTGTATTAACTTTACGATTGTGTTTATTTAATCTACATACGAGTACATTCCAAAATCTAGCAATTGAAAAGCATTACCAAGTTCGGCTCCTAGTTAGTAAGGTAAAGTTCCTATTACATATATTGAAGAACGCTTACATTTAAATCATATGTACAACATAATACATTTAAAACTTTATACTACACTTATTTACGCAGTAATTTGTTGTTTGCATCCGTTGTGTGGAGCCCACAATACATTACAAACATAGAAAGGATTGAAAATAGGTGCGAAGGTTTTAAAGTTTTAGGTTTTTTTAGTACATAAACATAATTATTCTTTCCTACAAAACTAGAAATGTGCCTACTGCTGACTGTGACACGGTACAAATTACTAGTACATAAACACATACATTTCTTTATAAAACACACAGTTTTCCCTGAAGATGGCTCCTGCAATGGTAGCCGAAACGTCGGATCAAATCCAACATACACGGTATCACCCAAAAAAGATACATAGGATTGAAAATGTTCAACGAAAATGTTATAAATACCTAGATTATAAAAACAATAAAACGCTTTGTACTTGCAGCCAATCTGCCAAACAAAATGGATTTTTACCCTTGAAAATAGACGCACTGTATCTTAAATTGTTGAATAATAAAGTAGAGTCTTTTAACCTACTCTCCAAAATTAATCTTAATGTCCCCTTTTGCGTGACAAGAAATAAGTATTCATTCCATCTGCCAGTCTGTAGCAATTACTATGCACAACACTCTTCCCTCTGTTGTTCTTGCTCTAACTATAATGTTTTTTTTTCATCTATTGATATATTTTACATGGTCTTTAATTTATTTTTAAATAAATTAAGACTTATTATTTCTGGCTGCGATACGATCCTACTTACTATTTAATGATGCTCACACTTATACACACTTGAACACTTACTCCCACACTAATACACATCTACACTTACTCTCATATAAATACACATAAACACATCCTTTTGTTGTGACACAATTTAATAATATGTATGATTTTTATTTAGAAACTTCGCTGGTCTGTCTTTAAACCGTATTTTTTTTTAATGTTATTATATCATTGTCGACTGTTTGTTTCTTTGAAGTTAATTATAACGAACCAAAAAACGCTAAAACAAACAAATGTACTCATTAAATGTCTTTTATTTTATTGAGCTCGTAAGAATTGACAATAAAAACTGATAATTTTGGGCGTTTTAAAGTTACTTTTAGCTTATTTAAATAAATTTCAGTTTCGGTTTTGGCTGAAACTAGAACTGAAGCTGAAATTCAGTTTGAGCAGAAAATTTTGTTTCGGTCGGTCACTATAAATAAAGAGTAAACAATTCATAAATATAGATGTTTAAAAAATCTGTAACATAAACTCTCTTCGCTAAATACAAAATTTGTCTTCCGCTTTATTAAAGAGCTTTCGCTCTAATCCTCTGCATTGCAACAAAGTATTTGGAAGTAGTTCTTAAGCACAAAAGGGCTTAAAAGAAAAGTGTAAGTTCTTTCACTGCAGAAATAAGACGGTTAAACCAGGAGAATACTGAAAAATTGTTGAGGTAAGTCGATTTTCACGCTAATATTTTCATTCAAAATGTTCAACCATCAAATTTTGTTTGACTTCGGTAAATATTTGTATGCTCAAACTTAGTCTATGAAAGAATTAGTCCACGATTTACGCAAGAAGAGCGATTTGTGATGAGTGTTAACAAATCGAAAGTGATTTTTGAAAGGGTTGAAAGTATGACTGAAATGTGAAATCATCGTAGACGGAGATATTCTGAATCATATTACTGATTTATGTATTGAAAGAAGAGAGTGCCACGCCGGGAACAGGGTAAACGGTGTACTTAAATAAGAAAAAAAAGTACTGCGTTTGTTTGGTTATGTAGAGCGAATGGACAGCGAAAGAACGCCTAAAAGCGTTTACGATACAAATTGAAATGCAGAAAACGAGGAGGACTAAGAAAAGCTTCGTCTGGCCAAATGAGGAAGTTCGATGGTGTTTTTTTTATTAATCGGCTATTAAATTGTACCAATTTAAAAAAAGAAAAGGTTTTTTTTTGTATGTTTTATCATTGCCATGATTTTTCAATGTTTTAAATTGCGCTCATGCACCCATGAAAAAAATTGCTACCCGGAACCAGAAATCTAATTGATTATTGTTCACATAAACCTGTGACGTCGTTCATTTTTATTCAAATATCTATTATTTATTATTATTATTTTTGTTATACGTTTTCGAGAAACTTTGCAGTAAAATTAAATGCTCTAATTATTTCATTTTCCAATAAAAAAAGAAAAAAAAATACCTTAAACTTCTCGTAGCTTTTGAACTTCTTCATTTAAGAAAAACTTTAAAATGGACATGTTAAAAGTCGGAATAATCGTTGTGCGTGCATGCATGTAAAGGAAGAAAGGTCTGCATGCAAAGACAGACTAATGGCGTTCTATCCTTTATTGAACTTAAAGTGTCCACTTTAACCAGCCAACGATAGGTCATAAGCCCTGTAAATACCTAAACTTCTATGTTCCCCTCTATAAAATATTTTTCATCCCTATTTCATATACTAATATTCATAACTCCCAAAGGGGTTGAATCCCCATCATACCACATTTGACTTCTTATTTAAACTGTATTTATAACTAGAAAATAAGCAGGTATCAGCAAGTGCCTGCCTTAAAAAGCTCTATTTTAGGTACGTGTGCATAAGTAATCAACTCAGTATTACATTTATTTACTTAAAAGTTTTGCCAGTCAATAAAATATGAATAAACCAAAAACTTTAAACTGAATCTCTAATCGTATTTCTATCTTCGACTAAAGCAATCACTTAACATACATTATAGGCGAGCTTAAAATAATTCGAGGGTTCAGACACGAAATCCCAAAATCCTATTATCTACCGTGCATAGTCAAGTATATGAAACTAACTTTTAAGGTTACGTTGCGAATACCAAATCAATATTTGGGAATAAAGACAATAAGGCAAATTTCTACAGAGATATTATAATATTTCAATAAGGATTCGAGTTTTTTTAGCATTATTGGTGGAAGTTCATTACGATTTATTGCTAACCTTGAAATATTGTCGACTTCATAAAAACACAAATTATAAAACTTAAATTTTAGATCGTTAAGCAACCACCACCCTGCCTTAAACTTAACTTTTTTTATTTTTTCATATTTTTTATCTATATTAACTGTATACGCTACATTATTATTAGACAGGCGCCGTGGTGCAGTTGGTTAAATGGCCAACTGTGAATCTGGCGTAGCGGATCGATTCACGCCACTTACAAGAAAAAACTCCAAGAAAGGTTTTTTCTCAACTGGTCTGAGTGTTGTGGTGTATTAACTTCCATCCATATCTTCTTTTTCCACCAGCTGACAAGCTTCTAAAATAAACTAAGATCTGGTTGTGGTCCCGTGGCTAGTGTCTCGGACTCACGGCTCAAAAGTCCGTGGTTCAAATCCCACTCTACCCCAACTTGATCCCATTTTCTAATAATGAGTTAAGCCCCTTTTATATTGGTCAGTAAATGGTACAAGATTTTGTGAAAAATTTGGTCCTATAAATATTGTGTTGTAAATACCTTATTGATCCATTTGATTGTAAAAAAATAACATTTAAAATGCGCGTCTTAAAACATATTTTTTTGTCTTATACTTAGTTTCAATAATAAAGTCTTATTTTATCTTATTTTATTTTATTTTATTATATTTTATCTCTAATTTTTAATATTTTATATATATTTATATTTTCGACACTTGACACTTGTGCAATATTTACACACATGTCCACCCTCATTCCAATATAACACCCACTTACCCACCCTCTCACTCACTTACACTCACACAAACACACTAGTATGTATTGTACGTGTATTTAATGCATTTCTGTGGATATCTGTCATTGGTTTTATTCTCTGTATACTTTATTTGTTATATTTTTGTTACATGTATTACTGTTGATATCCCCAATAAATGAAAAGTAAAAAAAATACACAAATCGGATGAAATATGTGGTCAAATTCCAAAAACATAAAACCAATATCTGCGCGCGCATCCTACCATAATATTGTTAACTATCATCTGTCAACTTTAATTTTCAAGGCGAATTAAATTATTTGTTGTTGCTTGTGTAATTTTATTTATTAAATTTGAATAGAAACTAAGAAACATTATTATGAAATCAACGATTGAAAAAACAAAATCAGTACATAAATATCGTACATAATGTTTTATTATGTTTTCTTGAATTGTATTATTTTCTAGATATGAATATAAATCAATGCTAGTGAGAGAACAATTAGCGAAAATCGTAAAAAGGGAATTAATACCGGGGCATTCCTTTTGATTTTTTTAAAACGTAATCCAAAAACGCTGTGCCAAATAATACTATTCATCGTCATTCCATATCTGATCCCTAGTTGGATCATATGGTGTCCATAAAGAGCCTCCGGGCATTTCTGTCATTTTATATTATTTATTATTATTCATGCGTTTTATTTCAAAGACAGTTGAAGAAGAGATCATACCAATAACTATTGTGCCGTAAATACACAAATTGGATGAAATATGTGGTCAAATTAGAACACGTCCTATTTTTCATACAGTATTTCAGACAATACCTGCGCGCGCATCCCACTGTTATATTGGTAACTGTCATCTGTCAAATAGGTGCGAAGGTTTTCACTGTCACTGTTATCATTATGTTTCTTTTTTGGGTGATACCGTGTGTGTTGGATTTGTTCCGACGTTTCGGCTACTCGGATGGCTCCCGCAATGTTTTCAAGAATTTTGATATTTTTTTAGAGATATCGTAACCAAAGCCAATGAGATAATAAATATTTAGTGAAATTTTAAAAAAAGTTTAATTTTAAACGAGCATTTCTTTTCAAATGATTCAACTTCTAGATATCATGACAATTGATCAAAGAATCAAATTCAATGTTGCCAATGAAATAAACAAAATTATTAAAGGAATAGTTCCGAGATATTTTCAAAATAAACTAAAAAATAATGAGTTCTTTCATAACTATGCAACAAGAGGATCTAAAAATATAAGACTGGAAAAGAAATCAAAAGCAGTGTCCCAGAACTGCCTTATGTACAAGGGAATAAAACTATTTGAAGAAATGCCAGAAAGCATAAAAAATTAAATTAATGTAAATATATTTAAAATTAAATGTAAAAAGTATATATGTGAAAAATATTAGGTAGTATATAGTGTAAATAGTGAATATAATTAATGAAAATGTACATATGAAACAGTTAACATTATAAATTAGGATATTAAGTGTATAATAGTGATAAATAATGTTAGAATAAGTATAGATGTAAATATTGTGTTGTAAATATATATTAGACTATGTTACATAGAACTAAATAAATAAAATGATAAATTTTAAAACCGTGATTTAAAAACGCTGTGCTAAATAATGTTATTCATCATCATTCTATGTCCGCTCCCTTGTTGGATCATAATATGGTGTCCGCAAAGAGCTTTTATGCATCTCTGTCAGCTGCCAGTTTCTGCGCATCCTCCCGAATAAGGTTCGCGTCCCGTAGTGACTCGAATTGCCGAACTGAATTAATTTTTTTAATTCAGATAAAAATCTATTTATTATGATACAAGTAAAAGTTCACGGCATTTTTCTTTGAATGCGTTTTATTTTAAAAGGAGTTGAAGAGATCATAAACGAAAACCTTTGTTTTAATTTCAGCATTCGTAAAGAAAAAAACAAATTACTTGAAAAAGCAATTAATTAAATATGCAAAGCCATTTTATAAAAAAAAAAATAACATTTATTACAAAAGCAAAGTGAAACACTGAGGAAATAGTTTTATGGTAGAATGCAATATTTACAAATAATATGTTTTTTCAGTGTCTATGTAAAATAAAATAAATCTGTTGTCAAATTCAGAAAAAGATAGAACGCGTATTTTTCAACCAATATTTGAACCAAGATCTGTCCCCGCACCCAACACTAAAAATTTTTTGGCTGTAGTCTGATGAAAAGTAAGCAAATCTTACGGCTTTGCTATTTTAAAACGCGGTTTTTTTTATTTCGCAATATGAAAAAAACATAAATGAGATAATTATGTATTTTTTAAAGATATTTTTGATAAAATATTCAATCATAAGTTTTATATAAGTAACTAAAATATAATTTTGACCGGCAGATTACGCCTCCTGAAATTTAGATTAAAAACTACTTCTACTAGTACTCATATATAAAGACAAAACATTTAAATAAACATATATACTCCAATGATTTTGAAGGAGATGAATATAAGTGGAAAGTTATTAAAATAATAAAAAAATCTAACATTTTTCTAAAATTCAATGTTGAATTATGCCTTTAATAATCGTTCAGATCAAATCTTTTTTTTTGGCATTAAGTTTTTTGTTATTTTTTAGGAAGAACATTTTGGGTAGACTGCAGGCTGTAGACACTGCAAAAGCTGCTAAGAGCAAAAATGTTCACAATCCATGTTGATTTAGAAACCTTATGTTGGTTGTTGATCCCAAAAATAATACTATATTGTTAGTTGTCAGTAACGGCGTCGTCACTAAATAGATCGGTTTGCGAACTGTCAAATGTCAAACAGACTGTAGTCTAGAATAGCGTCGAACACTACGTACTAAACGTAAAACAGCTAATAAAATGGCCCAAAACTTGGCACAATAATTCGGTAGTCAGATGGCAGAAGGGACCATCTATAATTTTCAAAAATGTTTAGGAGAGCTGAAATAAGACTTAACTTCGTGACTTTCATCTACAAACCACAATATTTTTTAGTTATTTTTTTATGATAAAATACCATTCTAACTAATGCTGTTTTTTTTTTCTTTTTTCCATGTGTATTTACTGAAATATTAATTTAAACTTTTGAAAACTAAAACACGGAAAAAATACAGATGGTCCCTTTTGCCATCTGACTACCGAATTATTGTTCAAAAAACTGCGGAAGAACTTGCACAAGATCTTGTACCATTTTATGCCCAATGTAAAACGACCTTTTTTTACAACTCGTTGAAAATGGCTCTCCAAATTAAATATTTGGGTAAATCATAAGAACGCAAATATTATTTTTTTCCTTTAAAAATAAAAAATAAAAACCTTTACCTGTAATATTAAAACCTTCACTCTACTTAATCATCACATTCGTTTAAAAATGCCCCAATAAGGAGAAACAATTATCCAATTAAAAAAGTAAAATACAGGTATACATACGCGAATCAGTGTTTGATTTGAAATTTTAACATGGAGTTCTTCAAAATAAACGTAAATTTCATAAATAAAATCAAATCAACTATTTTGAAGATACCTCAACGATTAATTAAATTTAAACTTTTTTATTGCAACCAACTAAAAGTTAATTGAAAAAGTGTCTTCTATAAAAATATTTTGGGTTTCAGTCAGAAACTGAAAGTTTTTAACTGGAATAAAAAGAAAAATTTCAGCACATTGAAAAGTATCAACTTCAAATCCCATATAGAACTCATTCCCATCAGGTTTTAAATCAGTTTACTATTGCTTTAGGTGAAATTGAGGAGTAAGATTTATGTAGCTTGAAAATCGGGAAACTTTTATCAGAGATTTGTTCCCTGCCATCCAAAAGTAATTCACCTCCTTCGGGTATATAAAACATTTTTTCCCAATGAAATGAAAGCATTTTTTATAGCTGTAGACGTTATAGAAATAAATATTAATATTTCTCTTAATATTCTTCTTCTAATAATAATAACTGGCGTAGAATCTTAGAAGTACACAAATTCAATTAGTAATAATATTACTCATATTTCATATTATAATATTCAACTGGTATTTAATCTTAATAATAACGTAAGTAAAATCTTATCTAATTGTAAAGAAAAGCACATTAATTTTAATAATTTGAGAATGTATAAATTAAATTGTTTAAATTGCCTAATTTTCTATATCGGCAAAACGTAAATTTAAAATTAGAATCAAAGAACATGTATAAGATGTCTCAACAAAAATAACTTCCCAGGATTCGCAAATCATTCGCAAATCATAACATCCGAAAACCACAATTTTAATGAAGAAACAGATGTAGAAATTTTATGTATTAATAAAACGGTCTTCCGAATGTTATTGAATATTTGTATAAAACCACTTACTCAATAACATAAAGTCAAATGTTTGACCACAAAGTTAATGCTTTTAATATTAAGAAAATGGTTTTCGTTTAGACAATCTAGAAATATATGAAATAAGTTAAGCCATTAACGAAATACTCCCCATAATAATAAATAAATTCAACTTTCGAGTGCTTTTTTGAAAATATTCCCATTATAAGAGATTTTATTTTATTTACATTTTAATAAACATTTTTACACATTTAAAATGTTAGTTTTTTTTTTCTTAATTTTTACAGTAACTAAAATCCCACTCAGTCACTTGTTGGTGGATATTTATAATAATATTTATTTTTAAAATATAAACTATATTTATAAAACAATGAAAAGACAGATATAATTAGCAGCTGCAAAAGATCAATTATATAGATACAAATAAGCTAGGTTTTTTTCAAATACGAGAAAAAAAATACGAGTATATTAAAAAATAATAGTATGTATACATAAGCTAATTTAATAACTACTCAAATATAAACATGTGATTGAGTACCCACTCTTTCAATTGGCTTTTGTGACATTGTGTGTTAAATTTAAGTCATTTTGGCAATAAATTAAAAATGCTAGGTACTAAAAAAATTAGAGTTCTATTACCATACTTATTACATATTTTTGGTACTACTAAATCATCTTTATACGTGAAGCGTGTATTATGGTAATTTTTGTATAAAATGGTTACGTACAAATCATTTGATAAAGAAAACTTGCTTAATTACAGGTATAAAAGTTGACAATTTGAAGGGATCTCCTAGCAGGTAAAAAAGTTTGGTAAATAATTATCATCGAAATTTTTTTCAGCTGTTGTGCTTAACAAAAACCAACCAAAGAATATGAAATGGAAGAAATGTTGATTTACTATATAGGCAAAATGGTGAATGTAAAGTGATTACTATGATCAGAAAATGACTTTTCATTTTCCCTTATCAGAAAAGTTCTCGTCTCTGTTTAAATATATATCAAAAAACTTTTATTAAATTATTATTACAAGAGAGAACATTTTTAAACTACGTAGATTTTTACATCCAATATTAAAATCTTTAGTTTCTTTTTTTTAGGAGAGTTTTCTTCTTCTCTAAGTAAAATTTAGCTATCAATGAAAAATTGGATTATAAAATAGAAAAATCTAAACCACATCAGTAAAGGTTTTAGCTGGTTTTTTTTTACATAAGTCAATAGATGGAAAATTTCTGGCTTTTCAAGCTTAGGCAGAATAATGAATAATACACAGTGTGTAAAGTGGTCACTTAAATCAGCCAATTAGAAGTTGTAAGCCCTGTTAATGTCTAGATTTCCATATTTCCTTCTCAAAAGTGTTTTTCCTCTCTGTTACAATAAATTTAAATATCTTTCAATCTATCTCTTTATTACATTTCCAAGGATTCGTAGGTCTGGACGAAAAACACTTAACAATATGTATTTTAGATCAATTGAATAATTTAATGTAAAGCTTTAATACGATTAACATCACTTAGTATAAATTTATTTATATATTTTTCTTTGTCCAGGTGGATGAAGAATACAGTTCTGTGTAAATACAATATAACCAGAATCCTGAAGAGTTTTCAAAGTAAAACCCTAAATGTGGAAATCAAGTGAATATAAGTACGCCACCTTTTATTATGATTGGTACGTTTGGCCACTATTCTTGATGTCCTGGGTTCACTTCCTGGCAGGGTTGACATAAAACGTTGATTTGAATGTCGTGTTAACTGCAATATTTAATTGTTCCTGGACTGTCACTTGAAGTAAAGGACTGATCGCCTTACTTTCTTGTTTATTTTATTTATTTTGGGATTTATACAGCTATTATATAAAACAATAAATAGAAATATATTAACAATACTAGAGCAAATTAAAAAATTTCAATGTGTATACATAATGTGTATACGTAATACACAATGTGTATACGTAATACATAATATATAAGAGAATACGTAATTGTATGTGTGTAACGTTAATATTCATGTGTGAGCATGTGAATGTGTGTGTGTATGAATGAATGAGGGAGAGTGTGCATGTGCGTGAGTGAATGAATGAGGGAAAGGGTACGTGTGTGTGGGTGCGTAAGTATAAAAATATAAATAATTTAAAACTTGTAATGATTTTGAAAAGTGTACAGGAAAGAGATTGGTTAGAAGTTTGTTTATAAAAAATAAAATAAAAAAGTAATAATTTATATCTACTTTCGAAACCTTTTTGCATAGAATTAAGAATAGTCCAAAAGGAGCGTTGAATCATATTTGAATACATCGGACTGTGTTCAATAATTCCTCGACTGTGCCTCACTTTTGCCGCGCGCATTTGTGATGCCGCCGCGTAATGTTGCACGATGGGAAAAAATATAATTACAACACAGGTGTAAGTGTATTCGGAAACATTGATTGACACAACAGAGTAGATAAGTAAAGGGTCATTTAATAAGAGTTATTAAATTAATGAACTTTAAATTTAAAATATAAAACAAATTTTATTTTACATAAAACGGATATTTTGATATCATGTTAAAAAATATTTGATGTTTTAAAAATAATGTCGGTCAAATTTCCATGATAGAGTTGTTTAATCCGAGATCCAATTTTCATTAGTTCTTTAATTAGATGAGCAAAGCAGGGTAAAAACATTTACTACCCTGGCAACACTAACGAAATGTTCATTTTGTTTCTTCGACAATCTGACAGATGGAAAAATAATAAAATTTTTAAGTATGCTTACACTTAAAACACTTTATTGCTCTTTAGTTCGCCCTATTCTTGAATATGCATCTGTAATCTGGTCCCCTCATTATGCTGTTCATATCAAGCGCCTTGAATCAGTTCAACATCGTTTTATAAGAAAAATTGCATGGAAGATGGGATTGGAAAGAGGAGACTATTCATATTCTGATATGGAGAGGTTTTTAAGCATATCAAGTCTTGAAAAACGCAGATGCATTGCAGATATAATCTGCATGTATAAAATTATGAACTGTCTCATTGATGCCCCTGAAATTTTGCAAAAGATTCTTTTTAACGTTCCCACCCGTAGACTAAGAAATAATGAAATGCTTTTCCTCGGTCACTACAGGACCAATTATGGTGCACAGTCGCCTTTGCCCAGAATGATCAGGCGGGTGAACGATCATCAAGATCTTGATTATTATGGTGTAAGGATGTCTTTCTTTACAAATCAGCTAAAGAATCTGTATAGTTAGCCTATGCTTTTTACTTAATCTAAAAAATCTATCATCTGTCTTTGCTGCTTATTTCTGTTCCTTATATTTTTTTATTCCTTTGTAAAAATTTCTTTTAATTGTAATGTTTATAATGGACTTTGTCCGTAAATAAATAAATAAATAAATAAATAAATAAGTAATGCATTCATTTGCTAATACACATGAAATGTGATTGCATCCTGTTTTTTTAAGATCCTAGGAGTATTTCTACACTTTGAAAGGACACAATACGGCATAGTTGAATTTAAATCAGGAGTTGGCTACTGAGCGACGTCTACAAAGAAATTAATGGGTCAAAACGTAAACTTCTCATTTATGAGTAGTTAAGTCGCCGTCTGTTTGATGTGCGTATGCGGTTTCTGGACTATTCTTAATTCAATGCTTTTTTGTAAATATTTAAGTCAAGAAATGTTATATATTTTTTTTTTTTAAGTATGGAAAATTTTTAAACCTTATTCTGAAAAAAAAGCATTTTATTTTAAAATTTAATTGATACACACTGAAGAAATAATGTGCAACGAGTCCCATACAATACGCAGTGCAGTACACAAAATGCAGTAAATAAAATTATTATTATTTATTATTTGACACTTTATATACATATAAGGGCGGGCATATTGTCTTAAGGCAATTTCTTTCTACCTATCCAAACCGTTCAGTTAATTATAAATACATGGAAATATTGAATCTTACAATTTTATACAAAAATTAAAAACAAAGATTAACAAAAAAAATATATAAATATAAAAAAAAAATTACACCATACTTTGAAGAGAGGAGAGGGGTGGGAAGGAAAGAAAAAGGATAAAGGAACAATTTAAATATTTAGATAGTGATATTTCAATCTGGACTGAAATGTAAATAAAGAAGAACATTAGTGGGTAGATTATTTCACAATCGAGCGGCTACTACTGTGAAAGAGGAGAAAAGAAAATTAGAGCGATGACAGGGTATTAAAAGGGTTTTTTCGTTACTAGAACAAAAAGATAGTCCGTGTTGTGAATGAGGTTGGATGAGCTCTCTCAATGCTCTCTCAATACAATGTAATGTCAACAATAAGACATGTTACTAATGATTATAATACACCGCATTTGGTTTACCAATGCAGTGCCCTATCCACCGCTAAGTGCGAAAAGGGAAATGATAATGAGTTTATTTACATTCTATGGAAATGCAGTCATTGTAGCAATCTGTACACGTATATTTTTTGCTAAAATGTTAGGCAAAATGTATTACAATACAGAGATTCTCTATATTAGTAAACACGTTGCTATTTATTTCCAGATTAGTGTTTGATGGATTGCAAAACAAAGTTTTTCTTTTTCAGATAAACACGTACATGAATTACTAACCACCATAATCACAAAGTTAGAGCTTTTAAAAATAATTTTAACAAAAATAATATGCAATCTCTATATTCAAAATATGAATAATACTTTTATTTGTTTACTTACGTAATAAAGCAATTAATTAAAACCCGTTTTCTTAGACGATAATATTTCAAAAATAATGTTACGTTTTCAAGTAAGACTGAGTACGCTAATTTGCATAAAACTCAAAATGATGTAACTATCATGTTGGATATGAACTATCTTTATAAAATTGTTGAAATAAAACTCCTAATTGATAGCCCACAAATTGTTGAAAACACTTCATATCGAGTCCTTGCCCGTAGGATTTGCCATTCTGTAACCTTTGCCATACCACCCTCACACATTAATTATATGAAAAACAGCACCCTTCAACCAACAGACTACCTATATTGAAAGTTATTGTGATATCGACATATAACACTGTTAATACTATAGTTTTATCAGGTCTGTTTAATTTATATTTAATTTGTCTTCTGCTTAACTTTTACATACTACCATAACAAAAAAATTAGGTGAATTTTTTTATTGAAAATATACGGGCTCTTCAATTTTAGCTTTTCTTTTTTTTTAGTTTGATAGTACTGTCACTGACATATGTGCCAAATTTTATGTCAATTTCTGCATTTGTTCAATAGTTACGATATGTTTTGTGGGCAACAAAAAGTTACTTTAACGATTTTTACAATGTCTGATTTTGCCGAGCAATAAAGTTGCTTTAAATTTTGTTTGCGGAATGAAATTTCTGCTGCAGAAACGTTGAAAATGTTGCAGAAGGCTTTCGGCCAAACTGTTAACGAGGAATATTATTTGAGCGTTACGCAACGTTCACGTGAAGTTATTCGCAAACAGAGACCAGAGTTACGGGCAGACAATTCTTGGTTTTTGCACCACGATAATGCACCAACTCACATTGCATTGATGCTTCAAGACCATTTCGCCAAAAGTTCAACTCATACCGTTTCACAACCATCGTATTTGCCTGATTAAGCACATTGTGATGATTATTTCCTAAGCTTAAGAGACCGCTCCGGGGACACCGTTTTGATACAATTGAAAAAATAAAAACCGAATGGCTGCGCGATTTAAAGGCCATTCCGAAAATCTACTTTAACAATTGTTTCGAGGATTTTAAAAAACGTTGGCATCAGAGTATTGCATTAGGATGGGAGTACTTTAAAAATGATGAAACAGATTTAGGAGAATAAATAAAGATTTTAAAAGTTGTAAACCATTTCACCTTATTTTTTTATCACATTGTTATACCGTCTACCTGTACCTAATGAAATAAAAAAAAACGTTGTGAAATTTTACCATTAATATTTGTAGTAACAGGGGGAGTAAAAATGGAGTAGAGACGACACTTTACCACATCTCCTCTCTTTTGCGTATATTTTTAATTTTTAAATATTTTTATTTTATTGTTATTTTATTTTTCCCTTCTTCTGTATCTATGTGAATGTGAAATCTGTAATTGGTCTGACTACTTTAAATTGTTTTCTTATAATCTAATTTTTATTAAAATACTGTATGATTTTTATAACGAATATATACATTTCTAGCTATAAACCCATTTTGATTTCTGAACCATTGGGAATTACTTGGGTAATAACCACATATCTGATTATCTCACCTATGCAGCATGGCAACACATTCAAACTAATTAAAATAAAGTATTAAATATTTTTAATTTAATTGATGTCCATACCACCTACGTGTAATCAACGGCAACCTCTGTGGTGTAGTGATTAAGACGCTTGACTCACATACGGAAGGTTTCCGATTCCCGGTGAGAAAAAAAAAATATTCTATGGGTATTCTGTGATGTAATTCACCTCTTTAATTGGGCCTCCTGGCCTATTGTGGTACACAAAAATTAATTAATAATGTTGTACTCAATAAAGATTCAATTACACATTTCGCTAAAGAATTTATTTTTACTACCCAAGTCGTTTTTATAAATGTATTGCATTAATAATTTATCGATATCATTATTCCTATTCCCATTCCAAGTGGTGTATAGGACACACCATTGGCTAATCAAATCTTACGTGCTTCAATCATATGTTTTAGAAGGTAAGGAGGGGATCAGTCTCACATTCCAAGTACCAGTCCAGGAACAATGAAATGTGGCAGTTTTCACAACCTTTGAAAATAATATTTCACGTCTCCCTCTAAGGAATCAAATCAGGACTTCGAGAATGGAAGACGAACGCTTCAACAACTTTACAGCGAGACGGTCTTATCTCCACTCAATTTTTTTATTCTGGATTTTCACCTGAGAGCTGCCAACGAGTCAAAAACACTCGTCCTGTTCTGTGTCCAGGCGGATGAAGATAAAGTTATGTGTGCGAAACAGAACATTTATAATTATAAACAAAGAACTATGTATGTTGAATAAAATCAATATATAAAGAACTGGTTTTGCGAAATGTTAATAAATATTTGTAAATAACCACTTAACGACTTTTCTATTTCTTCCGGTTTCGAGACGTACCTGTTTTTCCGTCAGGACACCAATTAAATAAACATGCTTAACCTACTACACACCTTCACTATAGTAGTTGCACGGGGACCCCATGGGGAATTCAGCCTTGTCTACAAACATTTTGACAAATTTAAAATATTGTTTGTAAGAGTAATTGGTCTTATGTTCCAGATACCAGTCCAGAAACAGTTAAAATTTATGAAAAATAAATTTTAACCAATATTTCAAGTTGATCTTACAAATAATCCAACAGACCTCGCGCATGGTAGGCGAATATATGAGGCAGATTTAGCTCTATTTGATTTCATTTTTCAGGATTTTTACCTGAAATCAGTCAAAAAACCCTCACGTACCTTTAAAAATGAAAACGGTGCGTAACCGAGCACGTTTCCAATAAACCTGATATCTTTTAGATACATAACGAAATCAAACAAAGGGGTATTATTACTGTATTAGGTCAAAAATAGATCAAAAAATCACCAGCCTAAAAGTAAAATATTTTTTCAAAAAAGGTTAGAAATGAAACGAAATAAACAATGTCAAACTTTGGATTTTTGTATTCGCGCCGAAACATTTACCTCAGTGAAGTCATACCTGTGACGTAACATCACGTCGTAGAGTACATGGGATAATTTTAATCGAGTGTTGGCGAATCTACGAGTTTTTGTTGGTAGTCAAGTCACTCTAATATAAAAATCTTGTAATCCCGACTTTCTATCCTAGTTCTATAAAATACTTTTGAAAAATATGCGAAATAGAAGAGAATTAATTTTATCATTTCTTTCACTATTTGAATATTTTATAAATAAATTTTACCGCAAACGAATTGTTACATTGTTTATAACACAACTACATAGTTTAAGGTATTTTGTATTATTTTTATTCATTTATTTAATAATACACACAATGCACAATTTTCGAAAGAAAATTTCGTCTTAAGTCGAGACGCTTCTACCTTAATATAAATACATTTATAAATATTATGACACATCGATGTGCAAAATACATTATAAAAACTTATACATGTCTTAAAATATAATACAGATATGTTATTTAATAATACATGGTGTAGCAAAGTATCTAAAGTTTTCATTTTCATTAATAATTTCATAATTCAAAATTTATTTCGATGGTAGAAATCAAGTTAAAATAATTCAACAAAATTTATATAATTAATTAACCAGATTAATAAATAATTTTATGTTTCGATTAGCAATGGTTAATATTCATATTTACTTTATTTACCTCGTGGTGTAATAGTCAGCGCATTCGCCTACCATGCAAGAGGTCTCGGGTTCGATTCCCGGCATGGAGATGAAAAATTATTTAAAAGAGTGTTTTTACACTAGAATATTTCATAGTCCTTAGACTGGTACCTAAAGCGTAAGACTGATCACTTTACCTTTATTTAACGAAAAATGATAAAGATACGCTGCAATTGGTGTGTCAATGTATTGCCCTATGCTCCATTAGGTGCGGACAGTGAATGATGATTACATATGATTAAACTTCACTATTAAGTTTATTAAAAAATGATATACATACTATCGTCCACCTTCTAAAAAGGCGTATTTCAAATTTGGCAATTTTTGAGACAACTTTTTAAGAATTCGTTCGTAAAATTTTTCCACATAAAAACAAGGAAAAAAATTGTTACTGTATTTTGCTGGGTTTTTTTCAAAACTATTTCAAAATTTAATTTTTATTAAAAAATAAGCGGACCCGTCAGACGTTGTCTGTGACGACTGGTTGAAAAAAAACTTTTTTCGGATTTAATTACACGCGTTATTTACTTTGGACTTCTTTGAGCTATTTATATATTCGTAATAAGTGTTTGTTTTTCGTTTTATCTCTACATGTGATTGGCTAAGAAGTCTCATCGTGCTCAAATCCAAATCGTGCAAAAATCACTACTCTAGTGCCACAGCATATGGAGAAAATACGTGAATGCGTATTGATGAGGAAAAGTCAGAGAGCGTTTTACCCTGAGCCTTCTAAAATTATGACATTCAACTCATACCCAACGTGAATTTAGTCATTCTTTAATCACCAGCCGTGTTTTGATGTGAGCTTGACATTTAATTAGGAAAATGACAAAATACATCGTTTTAACTTTGCATATTTCATTACATTATATTTTTTTTTGTACGAAATATTTCCAATCAGCAAAAGTGCTGGTCTGAGGGTATATAATATTTATGACACAATAATTTTAATAAAAAGTCGATAATTTAACATTACATATCACTTACACGGGCTGTAAGAACTGTTTTTTTCGGATGTTTTTTAAGTACGTATATGTTTTGTATATTTTTTAGGTCATTAGAAAGTGAATTTTAGAATTTTATTACTGTTTATACAAAAAAAAAATTCTGTTAGTTCTAGGTTGTTCGCAGGTTTAATTATTTGACGATCTTGTATTTCTTGTTTCTTTATTGCAGTTAAAATTTAATTCAATATTTATCTTAAAATGAAAAGAAAAATGCTTGATTGTGTCGTGAAAGCGTGCAAAAACTATTCGAACTAAAAGAAAAAGACTTTTCATTGAAAATAATTTACTTAGGTACTTGTTTATGATTGAATTCCAAAACTAAAAGCTATTGATATTCAAATATTGAATTTAAGTAGGCACTTAGGTACTTGTTTATGGTTGAATTCCAAAACTAAAAATTATTTTTATTCCCGAACGTTGGCTTGCCTGCTATAAGCTGGTTCAGCAAACGTTATTTATTATTCCTTTTTTCAAGCTATTTATAAATTTGTAATAAAGGTAAGTTTTACGTTCTATCTCCTCATGTGATTGGCTAAGAGTCAATCAATATAATGCAAAAATCACTACTCTCGTACCAATAATCCATGGTTAAAATACAGGAATATGTGTTAATTAAGAAAATTCAGAGCGCGATTTACCCTGAGCCCTCTAAAATTATGGCACTCAACCCATACCCAACGTTAATTAAGTAATATTTTATTTGTTAGCCGTGTTTTGACGTGACCTTGACATTTAATTCAAAACCAAAAGAAAAGAAAGAGCTAAGATAGACCAGATCTTGCCTTGAGGTAGAATTTTTTTGTTGTCCTAGCTTTAATTTTATTTCATTTGTACCTGTATTAAGTATAAGAAAATGTGTTTACCATTGTTGAAATGGCCTGAATAAGTCCGTCAATAAATAAATAAATAAATAGTTATAAAAGAAAAATGACTGTATCGTAAAAATGTGCAAAAACTTTCCGGATAAAAGGAAAAATACCTTTCATTGATAAGTAGGTACCTAAGTACTTTTTTATGATTTAATTGAAAACTATTTTTTTTTTAATTTGGATTTAATTCAATAAGTAGGTACTTTAGTACTTGTTTGTTGTTGAATTCCAAAATATGAAATATTATTTTTTCAAATAAAGAATTTGTTTTGCAAATTACAAACTCTACGCTACTTACCGGCAGTGGTGCATTCTGTGTAAAAATCAGTTTTTCAAAAATGTCTCAAATGTCGTTTAAACATTACGAAAAATCCATTAAAAATATGTTAACATGTAGAAATTAAGAAATTGTTAAGAAATCAATCAATTCAGTATCCATCGAAAATAATTGGTGTTTGTAAACGTTAAAATACAAACTTTTTTAATTTACAAAAAAATTACATTCTCCAAAAATTTTGGAATATACATTTCAGTCAAATGCAACCCTGGAAAATCTATGAAAACACATATTTGCTTCTTACTTTTTTCTACTCAATATATTGAAGATGTTATTATTTGTGAAACCTTGAGTACGTAAATTAGAAAATTTTGCAAAAAACCGCACGTATATCTGTCAAGCCATTTTCGAGTTTTTGCGAGACGCAACACGGCGATGCATTTTTATAAATATAGATAGATAGATAGAAAGATAGATAGGAAAATAGATTTATGACTTAATTTTGACAAAAAACGAGATCCACTTGTTTGAAAAACTGACGATGATATTAGGGCAATAATGAAGACACCATCGTTTTTTTTTATTTATTCCCGGAGCAATTTTATAAAGTGATTTTGTTTATTTCTACAAAATCCAGTTATGGATCTTCATTTTTAACGTGGACATTGTTTTGGAGAACTTTATATGTTCATCTAATCCGTTGAACATTCTTAGAGGTACATACTAAAAGTGTCTCCTAACAAACATTGTACGGGTTCTCGGTATAAAGTAATTTAGGTTACGTGAAAATCCCGTTCGGGCATTTTGTTGAGACCTCAAGAAGTTAAGAAGACATGACATAGTTTTCTAAATCTAAATACCAGTGACTGAACCTATGTGTCCAATAGCTAATCCCTGTCAATCACAATAATAATAATAATAATAATAAAAATAATAATAATAATAATAATAATAATAATAATAATCATGGTTTATTAACAAAAAAACAGAGATGAATAACTTTTTATAAAAGGGGATAAAGAAGTTTAGGCCTCCACAGGGCTTTTGACCTGTCATTGGCTGGTTTAAGCGACCACTTTACATACTGTGTAACATTGACCATTCTGCCTATATTTGAACAGCTATATTCCTTCGCTTCTTCCATCCGTTGACGTTTGTGTAGGATTTGGATGGCTAGACTTCTATATTCCTTTCTCTAAAAAGTTATTCACCTCTGTTAAAGTGTGTTAATATTGACTTGATAAAAACTGGATTCAACTCCCTAGGGAGTTGAATCCAGTTCTTGTCTACAAAAATTTGGACAAACTCAAATTATTGTTGAAAAAAATACAATATCTCCATCTACTGTATATATACTTAGCTAATAGATTTCTCCGGATAATGTCTCGTCTACCTAACTAAGTACAACCTGTTTAACGGCAGACATTTTTATGCAAAATAAACAATAACATGACTATTTACTAGTTAATTTACTAAATAGTTATACAGTATTCAATTTAAGCATTTATAAAAATCGGGTTGTGGTCCTGTGGCTAGTGTCTCGGACTCGCGGACCGAAGGTCCGTGGTTCGAACCCCACTCTACCCCAACTTGATTCCATTTTCTAATAGTGAGTTATTTACAACTCGTTGAAAATGGCCCTCAAAATTAAATATTTGGGTAAATCATAAGAACGCAAATATTTTTTTTTTTTTTTTTTAAAAAAAAAAAAAAAAAAAAAAAAAAAAAAAATTTAATAATGTTTTTGAGTAAATTTTTAAATTTTTCTTTACCTAAATCTTGGATATGCCTAGGTATTTTTTTATTATCAACGGGTTTTAATAGGCGGCAAAAGTTTCTACAGTTAATTTGTAGCTTTAAACTGCTTTCAAGTGGTATCTTAAACAAAATGTAAGATATTTGATTTTATCCACATTTAGCTTAAGCAGATTGTCATCTAGGCAGTTTTTGATACTTGCTTTTTAAACACAGAGTTTCAGTGACTAGCTTCAAACAGAACAACCATCTCCAGATGTAAATATTGACTAAACCAAATTTATAGTACAGTACAATATTTAGGTACTGATAGAGTTAGATGGAGGGGATAAAGCATGGTGAGTTTTTCTATTTATTGGAAATATTGAAAGAAGGGTGAAGAATTCTAGAAAATAATATTATTAATAAGAGTTTCGTCTTTTTTTGATTAAAACATTTTTTAACTATTTACTTTTATGGTTTTATTTGTAACAGAATGGTAAAAATTTTATTTTATTTGGATGAAAATAATCATTTCTATCTAAAATATAATTTGCGAATTCATTATTATTAATAATATCGTATTCTAAAACTTTTTACCCCTGCTTTCAATATTTCAAATAAATAGATAAAACCCCTCCCATCCAAACCAAATTACTATTCTGTATAATAACTTTGGTTGAGTTGATATTTACATCTGAAGATGAGTAATTCAGAATATCTGAAATACGTTGTGTTATAAATAATATTAAACTCGTCTGTGGTATATGTATACATCTGTGCCTCCGTGTTGTAGTGGTCAGGACGCTTGACTCGCACACGGCTGGTTCCGGGTTTAATTTCGATGAGAACACAAAAATTAAATGTGATTTTTCTCAAGCCTGGGTGTTCTGTGATGTAATTCACCACTGTAATTGGGCCTCCTGGCCTGTTGTGGTGCAAACAAAAAGAAAGCGTTTTTCATGTAATAGTGTGTAGGTATTTAAAATAATATTCCACAAAGTAAATTTCTATACAATATAATTCACAATCACAATAAAACACTTGATAAAATGGTTACAAAGTGTCTAAATAACAAATTAAAATAAGAAAATGTGTAACACAGGAAATTATTCTCGATTAATAAGCTTATAATATTTTGACCGATTTATATATCATTTTTTTTAATGGAACAAGCTATCTGAAACGCTTAGCTACTGTTTCACTAATAATTTCTTAAATTTACCGACTATTTTTTTTTTTTAATAAAATGATTTATTTTTACATTTTCAATGTTAAATTACGTATAATTTTTCAATGGACGAAACCTTTTATTCGGTACTATCAAAATAAAAATAAGTCTAAATTGTACCATAAAACAATATTTTGAATCAAATCATTGCTATATTGAATTATTGTAATATATATTATGATAATGTGAGATATGATTTTCATCTACCATATCAAGTCATTCCATAACTTTTCTAAATCAAGAAGGAACGAAAGAACAAGATTATTATTAAAAAAACTAACACTTAAATATTTTAAATGATAAGTTGTATGAAAATTATTTTATTTTGTAACGGAACGTTAGGAAAAAACCTTATTATAAAGCATCATTGTGACTTTTTATCATAAAAACAGCGCTTAGAAAAATTGGGCTTGATTTTTTATTATCTGAATCAACGTTAAGTCAAAATGTTTTTCAATTGAAGTTTTTTTTTCCTTCGCAATATTTTTCATAATTTGAGTTATTAGCTTTTGATAAAAGTGTGAAATATTGTTTGTTTACTTACGAAACGTCAAAGTAGACGCCACGATTTTGATTTTTAAATTTCATACGCAGTTGTGATTTGTGGAGTTTTTAGTTTTTAACTTGTTACATATGATAAAAATTTCAACTCCATTTAATATAAAATGTAAGCCACGAAACAGAAGAGTGGTCCCCTTTCCAGTGCATAAAATGTTTTTAATTTAAAACAGACGTTTATTAATGTAAGTATTGCAATTATTATACCTTGATATTGTCATATAATGCATTGTTCATTCTATGATTATTATAAGACAAGCCTTAGAGAATGCATATATATATATATATATAATTTACGCAAATATTTCATTTTGAGGGCCATTTTCAACGAGTTGTAAATAACTCACTATTAGAAAATGGGAATCAAGTTGGGGTAGAATGGAATTCAAACCACGGACCTTTGATCCGTGAGTCCGAGACACTAGCCATGGGACCACAATCCGATTATATACTTATATCAGGGCAGAAATAATAATGGGATGTTAAAAAAGTTATTTTTAATTGTCTAAAAAGCAAAATCAAATTTTCTGTGTGAAAATGTGTATATTCGTATGATTTTTTTTCAAAACATGTGCAATTACAGGTAACTGACAAAGATATGTTAAATTTTTGAACAAAAATGTACATTTTTGTGCACGAAATTCAATTTTACTTTATAGACAATTGAAGAAAACTCTGTTCTCTTCGATTGTAATCGGGGCCCAGGTATATACAAATTATTAAAGCTGTATTTTATTATTAACTTTAGTTATTCCCTAACAATTATTCAAAAATACATGTTTCAAAATAGAAATACCTTGTGGTGCATGACAATTTGATATTATCACGGGTCTTCATGTTTTTGTGTTGTGCTTTGTGGTCTGAAATAGTACGAGCTTTCCATGCTAATTTCATTTGAAGGGGTTACCTGAAAATTCAATAAATTTTAAACTTGATTTAGTACAGAAAACGAGCGCAAAATGATTTTGGAAAATGAAATTATTTGAAATAATACACGGCAATCTTTAAAAAATAAAAAAAACAGTTTCCTCTCACTGTCAAACATTGATACACAATCGTATCAAAGCGCGAAGATTGAGATTATGACACACATGGTTATAGCTTTTTGATATTAATGAAAACATACTTTATTTACAATAAACATCCAAAATATTAATAAAGCCTTATCTGAAAGTTTTGGCGCATCAAATTTCAATACTTACATTTAAAATTACAGTAAATTACAGTTATATGCCAAATAATTAGTCAATGAATATCAGCAATACTCAAGTCGAGTAAAAGTTGGTTAAAATCTCTAAATGGATTGCTGTTTTTCTTTGAGTTGCAATTGATTATTAGTTTATTGTCAATTGTGATGTCTTGTTTGGTTTATACGTTTTTAGCACATATCACTGACTACGATACTGAAACTTAAAGATACTGATACATATTACAGTGACGTTTAAGAAAATAGCGGATGGAGAGAGGGGTTAATGACGCCAAAAACAATGATACAAACGCCAAAAAAATATTTTACGTGACGTGACGCGTTGTTACTACCAATGTGGTAAATCAGTAAATTAATAAGATGAAAATGATTTCAAAAAAAATTTTTAAATGATGAATGGATTATTTCAAAAATTCATCGTTTGTGATAGTATCCAATTGCTTCGAAATAAGGGAGCAGAGGGTAATACCGTATAGCAGCAAATTCCGTACAGCAATTTTATGTTAGAAGAAAGCACGTAAATTTTCTGCAACAAAGGTAAAAACATTTTTGATAAGGGAATATGAAAGTCTAAACATTTTCAGGACTTTTGACTTGACCACTTAAACCAGCCAACGGCTGGTTTAAGTGGCCAATTTATACACTGCTTAACATTCACCATTCTGCGTATATTTAAACCTCCATATTTTCTCAACTCTTCCAAAAGTTGACTTTTGTAAAATAAAAAAGCTGAATCCTTTATCATGCGGATGAGATTCATTTAGCTGGTTGAACCAATTCACCGACTAGGCAACCTCTTTCACTTCACAAAAGTCAACAGATGGGAGAGTTGATGATACAGGTTTAAACATAGGCAGAATAGTAAATGTTACACGGTGTGTAAAGTGCCCACTTAAACCCGCCAATGTTAGATCGTAATCCCTGTAAATGCCTAGATTTCTATATTTCCTTCTCAAAAAAACTTTCCTTCTCTGTTGCAACAAATTTAGATCTAAATAACTATTAAGGAAGGAAGTCCAGCCGGTCTGCAAACATTTGGACACACTTAAAACATTTTTCGAAAAAAACAAGTTACATTTGGTTGTGTCTGTCATCCTCGTTCGTTTTGTGTATTCTTGCACCCTTGTAATGTATTGTGTCTTAAAATCTACTTCAATTTTGAATTTCGAATAATATTCGTTGTTTCGAATATAGAACGCGGATATTTTGCAGCATTTTTCATTTAAACAACGCATAAAACACCGTAACACAGCGCCGAACAAACGTAAATTGGGTAATGGAGCATCAACAAGTCGATGATGATTTTTCCAAAAAAAAATCGTCTTAAGCGATGAGACGCACTTCTAACTTGATGGTTACGTCAATAAATAGTATTGGTTAATGTGAGGAACCGAAAACCTACGAAAGATCCATCAGCAGCTTATGCACCCACCACGTGTGACCGTGTGGTATGTATTTTGGACTGGCGGAATCATGCAACCGGCAATTCGGTTACTGTCAGTGCTGTTCGTTATTGCAACATGTTGACTAACTTGTGGCCTACGTTGGATGAAATTGATGACATTTGGTTTAAACAAAATGGTACAAAATGGTGGTGTTTTAACAAAAAAATTAAAATCAAGTTGATTTTGAGAGACCCTTTATTTTTTTAAATTTATTTATTTACACAATAAGTTGTAATTTTAATTAGTGGATGCGAGATTTTTGTAGATGATTAGTGCTTTTATATGTGATGTGATTTTTTACTTGCTTTTATAACATAAAAAAATAAGCCGTGAGTACATCTTTACAAAATTAGATAAAAACGGTATTGAATTTCATTTTATAAGCATATTAAGAATAATGTTAACGACCACGTTATATTTCATTACAAATGTTTTTGTAACTACAAGGCGGTGAAGATCAATATACGTTTTTTATTTATTCCGTACACTGTGCGGTATTAACCGCAATAACTATTTGTATTACACAAAGCTATCGCCATTTGATTTCATTGCTCTTTTCATCGAAGTTTACTTAAAAATTGCCAATGCGGAGAAAGAACATTAAATTTAAATAAGATAACGTGAGTTACATACGAAAAATTTGGTAAGAACAGAAAATTATGGCCCAGAAGTGTCATGCGTAAAACGAGCCCATGTATTATGCAGTGATGAAACTTCTGCGGATAGTTATTTATGTGAATTTTGTGAGTAAATGTACCTACCTTTGCATAAATTTTACTAAGGGTTTGATTGATAAAGCTATTTTATCGTGTATAAAAATACTTTCATCGTGTTTTTTAGTCTTATTGAATTTACGAAATAAAATGAACGATGTATGGAATTAAACGTAAATGTCGGGCAATTCCGTACTTCCTACTTTGTCGAATTCTTTATTTTTAAGGGTTTCGTAGTAGTTGAATATATAAATAAGCTTTGATTGAATAAAATTTAAATAAATTCATCGTCAATTAGCACATAAAAGCTAGTCAGTCTTGTATTGAATAGATTCAAATAAAATGACATTCAAAGTTACGTGTATGGCATTACCCTCCACTTCACTACTTTTCTGAGAATTTGCGAAAATATTGCTGAAATACAATTTAATCATCATTATCATTAGATCCCGTCAATCTTTAGGTCTGTTTACAATCCCGTGACAAATATTATCTCTTTTGTGAACTTAATTTAGTAAGTAATGACAAAATAAATATGCTTGTTCTCTCCATTAATAAAATGAACCTACAAAGTTAACATATTTTTTCGCGTTCATTTTTGTTGTTTTTAAAATACGAGTATTTGTAATAACAATTAATTACATAGATTTCTCGTTCACTTTCAAACGGAAATAACTTTTAACCGACATTTTATATCTCCTGTTTTGAAGCACACCAATCTTTTATTCAAATAAACCAGAATTACAAATGCGAATTATAGCAATTATTTTTGGCTAACCTTTAACTAAGTTCATTACCAAAACTAACAAATTCGTGTCTCAAGTCATTTGTCTGTCGTTGTTCTTTTTAACTGGAACTTTTAATGATAGACGAAAAAATAATAATAAAGCCGCTTTGTTTTTAACGACTTATTTTATATTTTATTAGCGTCTGTTTTCTTCAATGTATTTCAATTAATTATCTTCAACATTTTATTTGGTACTCAATTTAAATTTAGTTAACGATTCTTTACAATGACATCAAAAATAGATTATTGTGTTTAAAGCTCCACAAATTCATCACCATCAAATACACTTTGATATAATCTCCTCTTTTTCTGTCTGACATTTTTCCCTGTCAAGTGTAGGTACCGGCACAAATTTATGCTTGTGTTACGGTAACGGTACATTTCCAAAAGCTGAACATTCCCAACAGATTTTAATACAGGTGGAAAGTCTCACCGGAGATACAAAATCCATAATTTCAGGCAATTTAGATTGTCATTGTTTTGAAGTATCACGTGAAAACATATTGTTTTAAATAAAAATGGTTCAGGTTTTTTATTTATTCGTCGGCGCATCGAAAATCACAGTTTTTTTTGTTTGCTTCTGCACTTGATATTTTAGTTTTATGTTAAGATGATAAATTAATTTTTGTATTCTGTTTCAGCTGTTTAGGAAGGAAAAAAACCGTTTCAAAATAACTGTTTCATTTTTTTACCATCTCTCATCCATGGTAGTTTGGTAAGTGGGCGTTTAAGCCCCTCGCATGCCGCAGAACAAAGTTCATACCGCACATAAGACGCCCGGTCCAGTAGTTTTTTTTTTTACAGTAAGGCCTAGTTCAGCGAAAAACGCGCGGATGCAAACCGCTGAGTTTCTTTTTTTACATAAGCGGCTCCATACCGCGCAGCTGCCTCTACTCAACGGCTGGAAAATAAAATCGCGCGGCGTTCGCGCGGTTCCTTTTCCGAAATTCCCTTCCTTTCCCAATACAAATCAGATATAGATATCCAGGACACAAAATCCACTGGAGAAATAAAAAAAATGTAAATTGTATCAAGGTCAATAATACTGCTACTCTCATATAAAAATATACATAAAACCTCGCAACGCTCACCGCGGGTGACTGAACCGCGCAGTCGTAACCGCGCCGTTTCCACCGTGTCTGAACTGGACCATTTTGCGGTCGCAGCGATATGCATCATATCTGTACTTAAAATCTTAAGAGCGATCCTTACGAATTATGAATACAAATATGTTTTTTTTAATTAAATGTTAATTAATAATATTCAATAACTTACCGAATATTGATGTCTACCGGTTTTGAGACGTACTCGTCTCTTCGTCAGGACACTCACTACACCAAAATACAAATACTGATGTACACTTTGACCTTTACCGTTACCGTAGTATACATAGTAGTTACGAAAAAAATCATAAATTACATACAGAGTTAAGGGAATGCAAACACCACCATGCTCAAACATACTCTAAAATTAGATTAATAATATTCGGCAATATGTTTCAGAATGTGTAGTAATGGAGTTAAGGAAGGGGGGGGGGGGGGTAAGGGATTGAACGTTCCACGATTGGTTACTTTTAAAATCAAAGAGTGGGCTATATTAAAAAGATTATTTATTTATTTTTAGAGGAATATTATTTCTTTATCTAAAAACTCCTCCACGTTGTTTAATCTAAGTTCTTTTTTTTATTATTTTAATGTAAAATTTTAACTCGTATATTTTTATTAAAACCGTGATTTGAATATTATTGACCTAATTTTAGGGCATGGTAGTGTTTGCATCACCATTAGCTCTGAATGTAATTTATTTACTTTTTCGTGAATTCTAGGTTTACTACGGTGACAGTAAATGTGAAAGTGTATTTTAGTATTTATTTGTTGGTGTAATGAGTGTCCTGACGAAGAGACGGGTACGTTTTGAAACAGGTAGACATAAAAATTTGTAAAGTAGTTAAATACTTATATTTATTAACATTAATTAAAATGTTTGACCATTAAGTTAATACTTTGAACATAACATAACGTAGGTTAAGCAGAACATCTACAATATTTTATTGTCAAAATTGTCGAACGGTAGCGAATATGCATCATATTTTGATATATTTAGTTTATCTCTGCCTAACTTAAAAAATAAAGTATTCAACATAGTTTTATCAAAAAGAGCAAATCGACTTCAGGTGTTTGGGTTAGAATAGTTATAATTTGATTGATTAATGTATTTTGTTATTGTATAATTTCTTTAAAATATGTATGTATTTCAAGTAATTTATTATATGTATAATACGAGTATATTAATATATCACACTCGATTTTTTTTAAATTTTATTTTTAAGCACTCTTTATACCACATATATGTAAATGGCAAAAATGCCGTATATAAATAAATAAATAAGATGTTTTTTGAATTTTTAAAAACATCGAATTTTAAAATTTAGTATGGATTTTTATAATTTTTCAAGCCTGTACTAAAATACACTACCAAAAATTGCTGTAAAGTTTTCTAAGTTTTAGATTATCGAGTCCCGGGGATCCTTTAGTTTTTGGCAATTTCCAGGACATAAATCGTTCAGTTACAGAGCCGATGCGACGCTGCCATAGGCCGTGATGACGGACGCCATGAATCATTTACGAGTTAGTACTGCGAGGAAATTACTTCATTCACTTTTCTCACAAAGGCCATAGACTGTACAAAAGAACCGCTCGTTATACCAAACTTACTGTGATTCTCATTTTTAGCATTTAGCTCTGTGAATAATGTGGTTGATTTATAAAAAAAAATTCCCTTAAGAAAGAAATATAAATAAAAAACTTTTAGACAGTGGTACAATACATAACATGTTAGTCAAATCTTCCATATTTCGATATAAACAATGACTTGAAATGTTAGTAAATATTCGTACGTAACCACTTACCGACTTTTCTATGCCTACCGATTTCGAGACGAATCCGTCCCTTCGTCAGCACAATATTTACACTAATATCAAACTTCACTATACATCTTCAGCATAGTCGTCACAAAAATATTAAACCAGCGTGCTGATAGGACAAATGATATTACAAGATATCACCAAGTGCACTGATTATTATTTTAAATTGTTTGATTTGCAGTAATCTTGAGTATGCCTCATGCGTATGGAGTCCGCAATTTAAAAATCATAAAAATTCAATAGAATCTTTTCAAAAAAAGTTCTTGAAGTACCTTTTGTAAAAGTTCCAAATTTCTTACCCACGTTCAAATTCAAATTACGAGCAACTTCTAACTATTTTTCATTTTATTTCTCTGATAAAACGCCGCGTTGTTTTCGATATAAAATTTCCGTATAAAATATTAAACTACAAAGTAGATACTAACCTCCTAAATAAAATACAAATAAATGCGGGATTGAAAACACTCAGACATCGGGAAATATTTAAACTGCCTTTGTTTTCAAATAATGCTACATACCACACACCTATGGCCCGCATGTGTCGGGAATATAATATATACTGCCGAAACAATAAAATTGACATTTTTCATGATACTCTCTCAGCTTTTGCGAATAATCTCTTAGGAATAAATCTTATTAAATAAGCACACACGTACAACTTTTTTTTATTGCATTGTATCATGTATAAAAAAATATGTGTTACAACTTAATGTATAAATCTATTTTGTGTAATTCTATAATTGAAGATATATATGCATGTAAAATTGTATCGATGAATGCTCTCAAATTGTATGTTTTCTAGTATGTATCTTTGTTGAATTACCTAATATAATAAAATAAAAAATGTCTCACCAAAAATTTAAAAAAAGTGTGAGGAGAGACAGGGAGAAGCATAAATTCTCTTAGTATTGGGTAACTATTTATTTATTTATAAATTCAAAATTACACTCGTTTACATATTTATGAATTCATTCAGGCTTTTTATGCTGTGCCTGTGTTAAACTATAATAATTAACAATGAAAAATACAAATCAAAATTAATTAAATTATAATAGCACGTGATACAATAGAATAACAATCCAGAAAAACAAAGTATTGGTAATAAATTATAGAATTCCAAAGAAGACAATGTAAAAAAATAATCAGATATAATTATTCATATATAACATTACATTGCAACATCGTACAAAGGGCAATGATTTTTTATTTTCATATCATCATCATCATTAAATCCTTATCTGCAGTTGGTGGTGCATAGGGTACTGCATTATACTATCAAATAACGCGTATTTAGATCATCTGTTACAGGAAGGTATAGTGATCAGTCTGACATTTCAGGTGCCAGCCAAGGATAGTGAAATACTTCAGTAGAGAACTGCTCTCAAAACATATCTTTCATGCCAAATTTCCTGGGAATCGAACCCAGGACTTCAAGCATGGTTGTCAAATGTACCAACCACTACACTACGAGGCAGATTTATTTTCACTCGATTTCCTTTTTCAGAATTTTCTCCTGAAAGTAGCTATCGAGTCAAAGACGCTCGTCTAAGATTCCGTTCTATTTTAAACAAAAAATTGTGTTCTTCATCCCTCCGGACACGGTATTTTGTAAAATCTCATTTAAAAAATAAGATTTTCAGTACAAACCCAATTAAGGCTTTTAGGAAAACTCTCACGTAAATCATATTGAATCTCGAAGCTTTTGATTATTATTTTACCAAACAATAAATGTTATTTGCGAATGATTCCAACGTTTGCGGTATTAAAATGTGTTTAAATATCAGCGAAATAAAATTGATTTAATTTTTTAGTACTATACTTTTTTTTTTTTGTTAATAGTTATTGTTCAACATATCATTTTTGATAGGCTTCGCTCGCCCAGTATTAGAGAGAAATTATTTAATGAATTATTTTTATCGTTTAACAATATCAATTTTCCCGGTCGAATGACATATTTTTTCGGATAAAATGCAACCTGTATTTATTTGCATCCACCTGATTCTTGCTATGCAAAAAACGGCAACGTAGAATTATTTTCATTCGATTTTAATATTATTTCGTTTTTCTAAAACCGATTTCTCCGAGGAAGAAATACTTTTTTCGGGATGAAAAGCCCATGGTAAAATTAGCTTATGACACTTCTCAGCTCTCCGGATACCTTTATCAAAAATACCATATTGCGATCAACGATTTTGCTCAACAAAATACAAACGGACACACTTTCGCATTGATCGGTTGCTCCGTTGTGCTATTTTGTGCCTCGAAGGAAACACGAACAAACAGACAGACACACTTTCGCATTTATAATATTTGTTGGAAGCATGGACGTGCTAACGCGGTTAAAATGTCTTAGTAATTCCATTTTGTGTCGTTTTAAAGCAAAAGGATCCGAAATATTTTAAAAAACAATTAACATTTTTTAAATTAAAAATGGTAAAAAAAAGATTAGCCATCCACCTGGACGCGGATTATAATCTGACATCAAATATACCTAGTTGATTGAAGCAACTTTTTTATGAATGTTCCATTTTTCAGATTGAATTTTGAACGAGAATAGGAACGCGGCACCCGAACGCGCGAATTTTTTTACCACAGTAAGGGAAAAGTTAACACTGTAATATCTCACCATCGCCGGACTGGTACCTGAAGCGTGAGACTGATCACCTTACCTACGCTGCGCTTGGAGTCCCAATGCAGTGCGCACATCAGGTGCGGATAGGGATGATAATTAGGCATTAAGGTACAATAAGTTTGACTTGTAATTAATTATCTCAAAAGATCACTTTCACCATTACTTATGTTAGAACATCGTATTTCTTCAATTTAATTTACTTTAACACAAATAAAAAACATAAATCTCTATTTAGAATATTTGTCTGTCTTGAATCCAAAGCGGTTTTAATTCAATAATCGTCATCAGCATTATTTTGCCTTACCAAATGGCGCATAGGGCACTTCATTGATATATCAAACACAGCGTATTCCAATCATTTTTGTCACATGAATGTAAGATGATCTGTCTTGCACTTTAGATGCCAGTCCAGGTCACAGTCATTATGTAAATGGCAGAAACGCTGTGTATAAAAAAATAAACAAGAATTTGAATCGACGAAACGCGGTCAGAGGGGAAAATTTTGTGAATAAAGTTGGAAAAAACTAAATATAGTATTTTTCTTGTAATAATTTGAATGCAGTACTAACAAGAAATGTTAGTCGAGACACTCAATTTAATAAAAAAGTTATTGAATTATATAATTATATTCAAAACCAGTTAACCATAAAAATATTCCTTAGCATAGGCATTAAAAAAGGGGATATTTTTTAATCACCTTTAACCATAAAAAAACATGTACATATTTATTATTGACCTATTTTTACTCTTTATTTCAGCGCATTACGGCACTTTAAAGTACGCCCTCGTATGAACCGTAAAATATTTTTTACGGACTTGGTTTTATTCTTAGAGACGTACACAAATGGTAAATTAGTATTTTCTCCTGTAATGTCTTTTTCTATCGTAAAAATATTTCAATAAAATTCAAAACTTTTGAGTGTGAGCTAGCAATTTTTATAATCTTTGATATCAATGTTTATTTTTCATCATAGTCAGCAGTACACGCATTTTTCTATCGAAGTCTGAAATTTGATCCGAATATAACACAAAACACATAGTTTTTTTACTCCAATATATTTGGCTTGGATCTTAATGAGTCAGTATAAAACATTTTGCTAAGGTCAATTTTTATTAATATAAACCATTATCATGTCCCTATGCCTACCCTGTGGTGCAAAGAGCACTGCGTTGGTCAACCAATTAAGCGTAATTTTATCATCTCTTACATTAAGGTAAGGTGATCAATACTACGCTTTTGGTCTCAGTCCCTAGGGTCGTGAGATATGAGTTTAGCGCCCTCCAAGACCTATTTCTTAGGAAGTGAAAGAGAAAAGAAGGCTGCGGGTCTGCAAAGTGCTGACCCCTGAGGGTTGCCCCCCTGGCAGCCACCCACCTGGCTAGCCTCTAGCTACGATGCGAGTCCAAGAACAACGAATCTGATCCTTCCCTGAAATCGAATCCAGGACCTCGAGGATGGTAGGTGAATACACCAACCACTACACTACGAGGCGAAGTTATTCCCACTCAATTTCTTTTTTCAGGATTTTTACCTGAGAGTAGCCATCGAGTCAAAAACGCTCGTCCAGGATACTGATTTTTTTCACACACAGAATTGTAGTCCTTATCCGTCCAGACACGGAACTGGACATAAAAGTACTTGGTAATTAATTCATAGATACTTGTTTTAAAATGTTAATGACGTTACCCAATGCCTGGAAAATTGCTTCTCTTTTCCATCCGGACCACAAATTCCATAGTCCTAGATTGCTATATGAAGTGTAAGGCTAATTATTATGCCTTCATGTTACAAAAAATAACTGATTTACTGTATGACTGAACAATTTAACTTCACTTTCACAAATGTTCATTTTATCGTAAAAGGACTAAAAACTAAAACTAGTTATGTTTATCTTCAAAATATTCATAAATAGTACACAAAAAAATATAATTCTAAAACATGGCTAAGAACAAATCCAACAAATACTTGTCGATGGACATTTTAATATCGAAATGTTGTGCATCACAAAATGTAAAAATGCAAAGATAGCGAGGTTTTTTGGGTAAAGCAAGAGTAATGTGAGATTCTTTCCTCTCTGTTACCTTTACAAGGAAACTGCATTATTATTTTCTTTGTTCGTTTGTTTTATTTCCTTTTTAAAAATCAACTAAAACATATTTTATTAAAATGTTGACCAAACACTATCATTAAAATTAAAAATAATCTCCATCTCTGTGCTAATAAGTTAATTAAAAATGTTCTTTAAAATGTAATTAATGTTATTTAGATATCTTTCACAATATTATGCAAATGAACCTTCCATCGTTCATCATATAATTTATTTTTGTGATTATGTAGATTCTTAAAATTTTCATCACACAAATTATGTTAAACAAATTCATTGTTGGGATATTTTGAAGCTCCATTGTACGATTTAATTTATCGGAATAAATAAAGAGAGATCGAATTCCTTTCAAAGGAGATAGGAATTAACACTCTTATAACTTCCAGAGATTTTCCATCCCTTATTAGTAACCCTTCATTGATTCATGTTAGATATGTACCCTCTTGTGGTGAGTGGAGTTTTGAGTTTGGTACTAGAAGTTATTTAGATTTTTAAGGGATTGAAAACCATTTGGTTCTCATATGAAACACGTAGTTGAAAACAAATTAAATGTTTCTAAACCACAAAAATGTGGTTAACAAACGACGTGTTGAACCCTTGATTGCATATTTTTTAATTAAAATGGTATATCATACGCTAAACTAATTTGCTACAATATGCAATACTCATGAAAATATTTACTATGTACGATATTCTTTTTGTTATTTTAAATGCATTTATTCGTGTAAAGCGTGAAAAAAATATATTCTTCTTTATGCATAAATGTACAGAACATATTTGATATGAGTGATGCCTTTCTTTGCATTTAGGCTATTTACAGCGTTGTCTTGATAATTCATATACTGGACTCATTTTATCTTTGCAACAATCAGATGGAGGAACCTGAGCCGTAGTAATTATTATATCAATTAGATAACAAAAGAATCTAAAATACTATATTTAGGCCACTGTGGTATACGGCAGCGTTCAATGTGGCTATTCATCAAGTTAACATTACCCATGTCTTTCACTCGACATCACCCGTCTTTAATTTTGTATGAGCAATCCATTTGGATTATTTTTTATTTTCCCTTTTATTTCTTTGAACTGCGCTCATTATGAACTTTAGACAAGCTGCAGGTTAATGGTTATAATAGTAGACTTTATTCAAATAGATTTACTCTAAATAAGCTGAATCATTTATGTTATCAGTTTATCAGTTATTTATATCTTTGATTTCGTTATCATTACGAAAAGATTATTATTGATACCATTTTAAACTTCAAATTTTGGTAGTTATATTTTTAAAGATGAAAAATCACAAATTTCATGGTTCAGATATTTTTTTAGATATTCTTTTCATTTTTTGATAATTGAAACATGTTTCTATCCAGATATTTTCCATTAGTTTTTTTTCTTATTATTATTTTTATTTATTAATATTATTAGTAAAAGAAAAATAATTAAAAAACGTAAAACTGGTTGTTTTCTATTTAATACAGAACCTTTATTATGCTCATTAGGTAGTTTCTGATTAAGAACTTCGAAAAAACTTAAAAAGTAAAAATAATTTAGCTTTGATATCAAGGATCGAACAGAAGGTTGTGAGCTTCGACACAATAGCCTCGCATATTGGTACTAAAACCTTTGTCCCATATTGCGATTGTAATGTGATAGCGGTTTATTGATTAATTGAACTAGTCTTGGGTAACCATCAAAGCGAAGCCCATTTTTTATGTGACCTTTTCTCTCAACCGGAAAAAAGCTTTGTTAAGAGTACAAAAGTTTATGTAGGGTCCTTTGGAATTTGTTTGAATCGTTCGAGTAGGTATATACGACTGACAGCTATTGCAGGTTTCTCTTTAATTAAAATGTTATACTTTATTAAAAATAAAAACACATACATATTTTTTTTATGTAAGAACAGCTCAAGTTGTTGGCATGGAGAGGTTTTTAAACTTTGGATATTATTAAACATTCATTTTTAATTAACACTGTGCCACAAACGGATAATACCTAAATTGACAAAATTTATGAAACATATTTCATTAAATTTAAAATTTTGTTAATTCAATAAAATAAACTTGATTTAAGTGAAATGTGTTTTAAACTTGTCTTATTTTTTTAAAAGAAGGAAGACAGGTATTTGCTCCAAAATAAACATACCAGCCAGAAACCAGCTGTCAAAAAAAAACGAACTTTTCGGTGTAATGCCGACCACTAACACAAGCAGAAAAAATATAGACATATTTAAGAATGCTAGTTAACGAAAAACCAACCTACTTTTTTAAATTTTGCTCGGAGCTTGGGTAAATAATAAGTTTATGTATATGTTAATGAATACCCCAAATGAATGGGCTAAAAAAATTACCACACTCTTCTTTTATTGTTATTGACATTTTTAGGAAAAATCTCATTCAAAAAAAGAGTTGTTGTTTATTGTAGGATGTCAGTATTTTCTATAAAAAGAAGCAACTAAGGTTATATTCAATAGTTTAAAAATTATCAAAAATCTTGGAACGTATTTAATCAAGATAATATATGAATATTCTAACCGTTTAACCAAAGTCTTTTTTCATAACGCCAGTGATATCTGGTAAAATTAAAAAAGGTTATTAATCTTAATTTGTTACAACATTAAGGGAAAACATTTTAAGAAGCGCTATGACTTGGCATTGGCTGATTTAGTGGCCCTTTTACACAATGTTTAACATTTACCATTCTTCCTATGTTTGATCATCGACATTTTTTTAACTCTCCCATGTTGATTTTACTTGATAAAGGTTATTAACGTTATCTAATTAACAAAGTTTCCTGTTTGCAGTAGAACAATAAGACTTATTATAAATTAGACTTTTCAAAAACTTGCTCCAGTTTAAGAAGAATAAATAACAGGATGATTAATAAAATCAGGAAAAAGCTTTCTCTATTTTTCGGTTTTTTTATTATTTTTATTTATTTATTTTTTACATATTTATTTCAGCAATTTACAATTTTTCCAACAAATTAATTAAGTTGTAAAAGTAAACATATTTATTTTTTATTTTTTATTTTTGCTGATGGTTCATCTAAACTGCCTAACTGGGGATAGCTTCCCCGTTTTAAGACAGTAAATTATGTATTTTATAATAATATTAAAAAGTCAGTTTTATTGTTATGTGTGTTTTTTCAGTCTTCATTTCAGTCTTTATTCGTAAGTTGGTTTTTTAATTTCTAAAAATTTAATCAAATGTAATAACTTTGTAAGCCAAAATAGCTGATGTTTGATGAAACCTTCACGATTACATTTAAAAATTCGTTCAGTTCAAGTTACCAAACGTATTCAATAGAAAATAAAAATAAAAAAGCTCAACATATATAAAAATATCAACGACTGTATTTGCATATAAATTATCTTAAATCAATACTATTACTCAACGGGAATAAGGCCAAAAGAGAAAAGAGGAAAGGAGGAGAGATTTAGGAAGAGAAGGGAGATGTTTCTTCAGACGTGATTTAAACAGAGATACTGAAGTAACATCTTTGATGGTGGATGGGAGTGGATTTCACAGTCAAGCCGCGTGGACACTATATGAGTTAGAGAAGAAAGAGTAATTGTGGATGGGTATTAATAGAGTGCTTTGAGTATTAGAACAAAGAGATAAACCATGAACTGATATATTTATCATATCCTTATCCACATCCGATGGTGCATATAGCACTGTATTGTAACATTAAATGCATTGAATCATCTGCTACATGAAGGTATCTCTCAGATTAACCAGGATAGATAAGATAATATATGGAAACCAAGCCAATGAAAAGTCAAAAAGTCGTCTTCTAACTACTCTGGATATAGTCAGAGTAGTTAAAAAAAACAAAAGCATAGCAAAAAATAAGTAACTCCTTTTTTATTTTTTTTAATGGTGTTCACCCGCAAGTTTTAGGTGCGAGTCCAAAAACAAGAAATTTTGCAGTGTAGAATCACCTTTCTAAACTTGATTTATTTATTTACAGACTTATCTAGTCCATTTAATTACTCTGTATACATTTAATCTCAACCTTTCCAAGAATCGAACCCGTGGCCTCAAGCAAGATAAGCATACCTCCCAACCACTTCACTACGAGGCGGACTTATCTCCTCATAATTTTCTTTTTCAGAATTTTTACCTGAGAGCAGTCTTCGAAAGCGCATGTTCTAGAATCTAGTTCTTTTTATATTTTTGTATTGTATTCTGTATTTTCAATCCACCTGGACACCAAAAAAAAATCAAGAAAAATAAAAAATCACAAAAAACTTCATCCTTCATTTGGAGTATTCTAAACATACGTTTTTTTATTGTGATTTTTTTTAAAAAACTGTTTTTTTATTCTTCATACACTTATTTTTTTATTTATAGGCTTAATTCGGAAATTAAAAAGTTCAGATATCTAATTTTTGGAAAATTATAAATGAAGGGCTGGAAGCAGTAGTGAGATATGTAACATTTTTTTAATATCGTTTTTTGGCTTTACGAATGCACAGTGCTGCGCTCTATCTACATATGGCATGGTCATAGCCAAAAAAAAAATCCGTATTACTACAGGTTTTAATTTTATGACTCCATAGAAAAACTGAATAAATAAATTGAATAATAGAATAGATAAATTTATTTGTACAAGCTCTATCTGTGCACTAAAAAAATAGATGTAATTCGAAAATATTGTAATTTTTTTTTAACCGTCTGTTTTGTCTCGGCTCGAAAATTTTGCTTTTGGCAATAAGCTGGCAAATTCGCCTATATTTTTGCACTTTACGTTTAAATAAAAATATTTTTAAAATCTAGAAATGCAGCGGGCAAAAGTGGATAATGCAACATCCATCGGAATCAGCGATGAAAAATTATGTTTTTTAATATAGGTAGCGTTGACAGTCAAAAATCATTGGATTTTTTGTTGTTGTATGAAATAATAATTGCTAGCTATTTCAGAACAGGTTAAACCTTATGAGTGATATTAACAGCCATACATAATTTATACACCCTTTTCACTTTGTTATTTGTATTACATATTTTAAGAATAAAGCCGTACACAATTTAAGCTGATTTTGTCGGCACTTTCGTAATGCGTTATTCGTTATCTGATTTCCAATATTTAGTGGGTAATTCAGGCAAATAGCTTATTAAGCCCTATTTTTGCTGACCTGGCAATAAATCGTCAAGAATATATCGTATGGCTTTTTTTCTTATTATTAGCATTATTTTACATTTTTTTATTGATCTGCTTTAAATTTTCCGCTTTTATTGTTAAATGTTTTTACTTATATATTATTTAATTTCTTAAATACATGCGTAAATTTTATACACGGTCGGTGAGAGAAACATATTGGATGCATAATCAATGCCTACATTGGTTGTTAAAATTATTATGAGAAATATATTTTAAAACTTTTTTTTTCTACTACAGATAACTTCCATTATTTTGCTAACCACAATGTAAGCATGAATACTTGACAAATTATGTACTTTGCTCAGTGTTTATTTTTGTAAATTTATTTATATAATTTTAAGTTGCTAGAATTTTACTCGTCCGTGCGCTTTGTAGCTGCAAGACGATTGATAATCAAATTTTAATATGTGAATGTTATTGACTCTCAAATACCTTAATTTTGCAAATGGGGTGTAGAATGTCAACCGTCCAATCGCTAAGTAGCTGCAAGACCTGTTTTAATCTAACTCCTATTTTTTCTAAATGTTTTTTTTTTATTTATATTATTCAGACACTAAACTTCACTGTCAAAATAAAAACATAATGTAAATGGGAGCTAGATTTCTTACCGTTTATGCTCTGTAGCTACAAGACGTAATGTAATATAACTTATATCTGTTACAATTGAAATATATCATAATTGGAAACGAGTAACAAGAATCCCAATAATCTATGCGCTCTCTAGCTGCAAGACGTGCTGGGATATTAATTTATTGGATGTGATGATGATTGATGTGATTTTTACAAAAATGGCGTTTTATAAATTACTCAAATATAATAATAATAATAACAGGATCGTGGTATAGTCCACTACTACTCCGAACCCTTCAAATGTCATTTACATTTTTAATATGGATGTTACACGTATTGCGATACACCGGAGACAAAAACTTCCCTTGAGTCTAGCTTTTTTTATCATTGTAGGTATTGTATATTTTTGGATGTGACAAAACCTTCTCGAGTACAATTTGATTGTCCTGACTATTGACTATACGGGTATATACAGAGAACTAAAACCCGCCTACTTTTCACTTTGATGATTACTTTAAATAAACGTTTGTTGTAAATGGTACGACACTTTTACTCAGAATTATTTTTTATTGTTCTTTTTCGTGCCTTGAGGTTACACGCTTTGTAATAAAGTGAATTACCGACATCTTCAGCATAGATATTACATGGATTACTTTCTTCCCTTACTTGTTCTTAATAATATTATGTTAATTTACGGTTTTGTGTGTAAGTCACATTGAAAGGCGTTTTTTGATTGCATTAGCAAAAGGTTTGACGGTAAAAACATTTTTTATTTGGAACATCAAACAGCGTACGTGGATTAAATTGTTAAAAATGTGTTACACGAATTAAACTTAAAAGTTAGGATGACAAAAAACCTGCGCAATGTAGACACATATTATAAACGAATTTATGAGGTAACTTATTATTTAAACTATTTTCAAACGGTTTAATATTTTATTTAACTTATATATAAACTATAACCTACATAAAAATACACTTCCAAAATCAATATGATCGAACAAATTAAAATATATATTTTTATAGCCTGAATTTCCAGTTGTGAGAAAAATCTTCGGTCAGCGGATAAAACCCTCTAAATTCACTCTAAATTAATAATAGCCTGTACCTTAAATATCAATTGTAATATTAGCATACCTATATACATAAAAGCAATGTTCGTATGTATGTCCTCGATAGACTAAATTGTTAATAGTTTTTTTTTCAAAATGATGAGTGTTGTAGCCAGCAGTTTCATTTAAGTGGTGATTTTCATTGTCACGAAATTAAGTAGGCTTATACACATCGATTGCATTTGTCAATTAATGTGTAGTTTAATGTGACGCCGATAGATGGGGGATCGTTTTTCGCTCGGTCGGCAATGTCGTATGATTCGCGTCCGACGAAATTTCCGTTTGTTGTTTTTCGAAAACGCGTGGAGACAATTTTTTTGGCTCGCGCTCTGACTTGTGTTTTTCAGTACAGACTTCTTATTTTTGAAGATCTTCATCGCTGCATTGTGCTGGCCCAACCTAAATGATACCAACCACCCCAGTGAAATTCTCACCGAAAAAAAGAACATCGTGGACGCCCTAGGACATTCTAAGGTCAGTTTTCTATTTCTTTTTTTGACGGGAGATGATTTTTGTATGTTAAAAAGCTATGAATATCTGTCGTGTAAATACTAAACGATCGCATTAACAAAGTGCAATAAGTTTAAAAACTTACTTTTTACACGTAACGTAGCTTATTATACAATGAGTTTTGCGCAAGGCGTGTGCATAGCTCTTAAAATCTTCAATTTAATCTGCAGAAAAAAGTTAGGAGAGTAAGTATTTTATTCATAGACCTACCAAGGTTGCATTTAACGACAAAACATACACTGAAAAATTAGGATGATGTTTTTTTTTTGCATGTAAAAAAGTTTTTATTTGAATGCATACAATCATTTTTTTTTACTAAATCTTAATTAGTTCCTGGCATTCCTTACATTTTCTACCCATTTATTTCTTTTTACTGGATTTTTGGTAATACTAAAACAATATTTACTAACATGCAATACGTTTTTGAGAATCGTATTCGTACATTATTTGCTACTGTTGGCAAAAAGAGGAGAGATAATGGAATTCAATCATAAACGAGTACCTAGGTACCACTTTACAAATGAAAAGTTGCATCATCTTTTTAATGTTTATCCGAACGGTTTTTACATTCTTTCAAGACACAACCAGGCATTTTGGTTCAGAATTAAATGTCAAGTACACGTCAAAACCAGACTGGCGTTTTAAGAATGACTAAATGCGCGTTGGGCATGAGCTTTGAGTCTTAATGTTTGAGGGCTCAAGGTGCATTATGTAAATTAATAGGTAAATGGTTTTGTTTGAGAAAACCAAATCTTTTTCTATGGTTATGTAAATGCATTATGAAGCAAAATTTTGCAAGTATACCAAATAATGTTTTTTCTTAAGAGAAAACGCAGCAGACGTTTTATTATACAAACGTATTCTCGTATTTTCTCCCTGAATTATGGCACTTAACATTGGTATTTTAAATACTTTAGTTATTTACCATTGGAATGCCCCTGTTGTTTTGTTTTTTTTTAAAATTATTTTTACTATAGGAACTAGAATCATCCAAAAACCCATAAAAGCGCCTATTTTCATCTGCTGTCTTTGGGCACACTGTATAAAAATATGATTTTTTTTTTATTACGCAAAAAAAACGAGAACCAAATTTCATTTTCGGGCAGCGAAACGTCGATTTAGTAAATTTTATTTAGGCATAAAAGACTAGGTAGTTGTTTTTTGTACAGTATCAGGGAGGCATCTGCAAGACAGTGAAAAATGTTCAAACCTGTTCATCGAAATTCTCCATGTCATCTCGATTTATGTAATCCGAAACACAAAAATAATAGTGTATATTTACAAATTTAATTTGAACTAAATATTGTAATTGATGTCAAACCGTCGATTGTGTTCATTTAATCTATATACAAGTATATACTCAAATCTAGCAATAGCACAGCATTGCCGGGTTTAGCTTATAACAAATAAAATAATAAATTTTACCTGGGTTCACTCGTACATAAAGTTGCAGAAGTAACGGTTAAGTTTTCGTGTTTTTCTACTGACTGAAGTTATACAAGTATATATTATAGGCCTCTTGTCTTTAATCTCTAGGGCTCGCTATATGGTATAACGTTTCTGGGTGATATCACGTTCCATCCAACTCCCTCCCTCCTGGCAGCACAGACGTGATATCAAACCAATTAATTTACCACAGATACATATAATCTTACTTCATGACGACTTTTAACAATTTTCTGGTTTAAAATCGAATTGAAATAATGAATTTTGAAATCGAAATCGAAATCGTCATTTTATTAATAGACAGATATACCAGTAAAGAATAAAATATAAAAAATTCAGTCTTGCTTTGTTAAAGAATACATTGTATTCATGTAGTTAAAAAATACACAGGTCTATATGTTAAATCGAACCAAAACTCTGGACGGGTGTTTTCGATTTGAACGCTACTCTTAGGCAAAAAATCTAAGAAAAGGAAATCGTACGATCTAAAAAAAAGTCCAATATTTTATTTCGTTAGCTAGAGACCTTGCAGAAAAATTAGTTTTTTGTTATATGTTTAAATGTGTAAGGACAAACCCGGAAATTTTAGATTAAAGATTTTTATTTTTTCTAGTAGTACTTGTTGATTTTAAAAAACTGCCCACAAAATAATTATACATCTTTATACTGAAATACCTGGGCCTGTATTGCAATAAGTAGTTAAAATTTATCTTAAATTTTATCAACAAAGTAAAATTATGTTTTCATTAAACATGCTCAATTACAGGTGAGGTTACCAACGAAGATACTTAAAATTTTCATACAAATATGTACATTAGTACATTGTACTTACACGGATCCATTTTATAGGTCTTGTGGCCTCTTTTCTGTATTGTAATTCTGATTTTACTTTATACTCTCTCGATATGTAGCGATGAAGATAGCGTTTATAATCGCGGCCTTGGTAAAAGTAACTGAACAATAGCAGTCGTTCCAACAAAATGTGATAATAAAATGAGTTTCTTCTCACCCCCACTAACTAGCTCGCTGTAAGTCTGAAAATTGATTTGCTGAAAAAAGTCATATTATTAAATTTAGCATAAAATAAAACGCCAAATATAAGTTACTGAAACAAAGCTACTACTAGTTAATATTTAAGTGTGCAAATATAAAGTGCATGATAAACTTATATTTTGTGGTTTTATGGTGTATAAAAAAGTTTGTTTTTGAATGTTTACAAACAGCATTTGTTTTTTAAGGATCTCAATCAGATTCTTTCCTTAAATTCCTTATAATTTCTACCCATTTCTTTCTTTTTACTGGATTTTAAAAATTGTATTCCTGCATAAGTACACCCCCTGTTGGTGAGATGACCGGAGCTTGACGTTTGAAAAAGATTGCCATATTTGAAAAATATTTATTTTATGTTTTGAAATGCAACCATCAACATGTACCTAGGTACCTTCTTAAATTAAATATATTTGAATATTAACAAGCCAACGTTCGGGCAGGATAACGTCTGTCGGGTCCGCTAGTAGTTATATAAATATAATAAGAAGATTGAATAATCTTCACATTCGTTTGAAAATGCCCTAACAAGGCGAAACAATTGTCACGAAATTGTTGTTTTTATATTTGTAAAAATAAAATAAAGTGTTCAGTAGACTCAAATCAGAGTTTGATTTCTTACATTACAGGTTTTAATATTAGAGATATCCAAAAGGCTCTCTGAGATGGTTTGGTTACGTAGATTGAATGGACGACGAAAGAATGGTAAAACAAGTATCGACCAAGGACGTGGCATGATCAGATAAAGCAAAATCTTAACTCTGGTCATGTCAAAAGTAGACAGAACTAAAGGGCATGTATGACAAGATGTATGAATGTGGAAGAAGCTAGGAATGTATGACAGGATAGACGTGTGTGGCGTTTAATTCTCTCTGCCTACCCTTAGGGGAAATGGCGGGATGGCAGTAGTAGTAGTAGTAGCAAAAACAAGGACAAAAATTCATATGCATTCGACCATTAACGTATAATAAAGAGACACGTTATTTCCTTACCAAATGCATTTCGGTTGCTTTCAATAATTTGGAAAACAAAGATAACAAATCACAGTGTATATGCAAATATATAAGCGGCCTCCGTGGTGTAGTGGTCAAGACGCTTGACTCACTCACGGAAAGTTCCGGTTTCGATTCCCGGTGAGAACACAAAAATTCAATGTGATTTTTCTTAAGCCTGGGTGTTTTGTCATGTAATTCGCCACTGTAATTGGGCCTCCTGGCAGGTGTGATGCAAAAAAAAATATATTTATTTGAGATTGAGATCCGAGGAAGAAACCAACGAACTACGAACGTCATTGCACACAACACGTTTTGTCTTGTAAGGACATTATAAAGCTTATTAGAACTAATAATAATTTATGTTTAAAAATAGCATTTATTTGTTATTCGTTTATATTTAGTGAGACACAAGTCCCGACTCCGTGGGACTTTGGTTAAAAAAAGACGGTCGAGTTTTTTTTTTCTAAATTTAACTGTACAAGTACCTTTAACAAACTTTCATTTGTTCATTTACACATTGATATTTTACATATTTTGTTTACTGTATAAATTTTATAACTTAACACAAGATAACATAAAATAAACTTATATCGAGTTAGAACGAACAAAGAACTCTTAACCACCAAAAAAGTTCGTAAAATTTCATATCTGGGGCATATTATGCATGGAGAAAAGAACCACTTGCTTCATTTAATTTTGAAAGACAAGATTGAAGATCACAGAGGGGCTGGAAGAAGATAGATGTCCTGGCTGCGAAATATACGAGACTGGACTGGCTTCAGAACTGTGGAGCAGATTTTCCGGGCAGCAAGGGACAGGGAGACTTTTGCCAGAGTGATAGCCAACGTTGGGGATACCTGACAGGGCACTAAGAGAAGAAGAATAAAACCGTGGCTGTATGCCGTTACTAATTCGTTCTCTTAATTTATTTGTATCGTATGAACTAGGGAGAGCGAAATATGGTTTTAATTGCGTTGGAATGAGATAGATATATGACGAACGAACGTATTTATGAAATGAAATTGTGATAGAATAAACCTGCAGTATAAAACTAAAATATAGGTTTATTAATTAGGACAAATAATAATTTATTACAACAATATAATAATAATACATACGGAATATCCAGTGACCCGCCTTTCTCAAAGATGTCGCGAAAGCGATGAAACCGGTCACTGGATATTCCAAATTTGTGGATCAAAGTATCACTTGACTTTTATATCTATAGTAAATTACAATGAACTTCCATTTAGAATTGTCACTTACAAACTTAAATATTGTAAATTTTTAAAAAGAAAATCATTTTGAAAATTGCAAAGCACATCAATAAAGAAAGAAAAATTAAGGACGAGTATTTTATTTACATTAAACAACCAAATCAAGTAATTGGAAAATCATCAAGGAGCTTTCAACTCAAATAAGAGATAGGTAATCAAAATGTGAACATACGCAAATATAAAGTGTAATTTATATTCAACATGTTTATTTTTAAATATCTAATATCTAAAGAGCGGGAGAAATATTATAATAAAGTTTAAGTTAAAGGATGAAAAAATAATAAATAACAAATGCGTCAACATAACAAAAAAAATGTTAAAAATCGAATTGTGCAGAAACCAGCCAGCCATAGAAAAGGGAAACTGAGATAATCGAATTGTTGTGATGAGAGTTAATTATTAAATATACATAATGGATACATTAGTTTTTTTTTATAATCCGAAAATACCCATCCACAATTCCTCTTTCTTCTCTAACTCATAAAGTGTATATGCGGCTCGACTGTGGAATTATCTTCCATCCACTTTCAAAGATGTTACTAAAGTATCTCCGTTTTAATCACGTGTTAAGAAACATCTCCTTTCTCTTCCTTAATCTCTCCTCCTTTCCTATGTATTATTTTCGTCTTCTTTTCATTGAGTAATAGTGTTGATTGAAGGTTATGTATATTATCAATCAAAATACTTTATCAAAATATTTATCCACTTTTATTTACTTAAGGAAGCACGATTTTTGGAGGCATTAATCTTCCCATTAGCATCTACACTACTAGACTTTTCTAGTGCTGTGGGTGTTTTCTGCTAATTGAGAAATATCGTTTTTGTAATCAATACTATTTTCAAAAGGTGATTATTACAGTTTTTTGTATGAAAACGGTCTGGTTTTTTTAGCAGAACATAACACCAATATCTATTTTGTCTAAATTGTGGACTGGCTGCTTTCTGCATAACAACACTCAATTGTAACCATTGCAAAATTTCAAATGCGTTATTTTGTGTTGCATAGAAATACCGTCGTGAGTAATTTAACCACCCTTCCAACAATGAATCCTAGAAATTGATGTGAATTTGATATTGATACGTGATCTAACAGCCGGATTCATGATCATGCCCTGCATCAAACATGGCTATCCTATGACACACGTCCCACGTACGGACGCACATCCGTTTTACCGGTACGTGAATAATTTACATACTGCACCATCCTAAGGCGAATCTACACGCTGGCCAACACATAGGTCAGTACTTAATCACAAACGTGTAGAGCGGTTTTTTGTGCGGTTTTGACGTCTGCAAATTGACCCGCACTGACAGATACTAAACGACTCTACAACTTTCGGTCAGTTTAGCGATTTCGTTGCCAATACGCCTGCCAGCATACTGACCAACGTAATGGCCAGAGGGTAGAGACGCCTCGTTACTGTATGTCAATCAAAATATTGCTTAAATTTTTTTTCCTGTTACGAGTTTGAGTGAACTTCATAAATCTGTTTAAATTAAAAATATTGTGCCATTAACTTGAAGTGTTTTTTTATACTAAACTAGATATTGAAGGTATTATATTATGCAATTTTTTTTTTTAATTGAAAATTCCGCAATAAAAAGTACCTTCTTCTCCAACATATTATGGAAGGAAAGAGAGAGGGCAGGTGGAGTATAGGGCGGAGCATCATGGCTCATAAATTTTGTACCACTGTTCGGTGTGCCGGATGCAGCAGCGCTGATTAGACTGGCCCATGATCGTGATGAATTCAAAATGATGGTCGCCAACCTCCCGTAGGAATAGAAAAAATGAAAATTCAACTATAATTTTTGATAAATCTCTGGTTTAATTTTTTTTTTCCCAAGTAATGTGTTAGACATAAAAAAAATATCTACTTTTCCATAAAAAAGGGTACGAACCATAGAATTAAGAATAGTCCAGAAACCGCATACGCACACCAAACTGAATCCGACTCTGCTACTTACAAATGAGTAGTTTTACGCTTTGGCTAATAGGTACTCTAAAGACGTCGCTTAGTACCCAACTGCCTGTTTCAATTCAATTATGCCGTCTTGTGTCGTTGGCAAGTTTTAAAATACTGCTGGGATTAAAAGAGAATACGATAGGATCACATTTCATATGTTAAAAGCAAATTCACAAGTAATGTTATTTATAAATTCGATTATTTTACCATATTTCAAATTGTTCAATAAAAGCGCGTGGATATTTTGTTAGTATTGCCAGGGTAGTCGAATTTACCCGGCTTTCTATTAAAAAGTCTTTGTGTTATGTTAAACGGTATTAATTTACTTCATTACAAAATGATTATTTAATGCTTTTTTTACGTTTGGCAGATAAAAGTATCCGTTTTTTTATAGTCCAGTCAGTAAACTATTTTTGATTTTTTTTCTTATATATGTGTATATTGTTCACGGTATGGCAACATTACGGGACCACTTCACGCAGGCGCGCAGGCGCGCACGCGGGATGTCGGATAGAGAGGGGTTTCCGGACACAGTACGATGTATACAAACTGCCACGCGCCATCTGGTATATTATAATTCTATGGTATCTTTTATGAGGTTTCAGATTCGATTATATTATTGGATTGTAAGTTTTGTTAACATATTTCATGATTTCTGTTTATACGATTAATTTAATTGCTTTAGTTCAGTTATGTCTTTCTCTGATGTGATTTCGAAGGTTAAACGATCTGGGCGATACTTTAGTGAGTTTCCCGACATTTCATGATCAGATTAAAACAATTTGTAGTAGTTGACCAAAGATGTAAGGATTTGTCCAGCGTACTGTTAGGGTTCTTGGAAAAACACAAGTACTGAGAATTCCATCCAATTTGTTGGTGCAAAGAGAGTGGCTCGATGATTTGGGGACCGTGAAGGTTGAAGTACTCTATTGTGGTGGCGAGGGTTCTAAAGAAATGTTTACTATTTATTTACATAAAAGAGTGCGGATATTACCAATGGCTGTATCTCACTGAGTTTTTTATGGGTATCATTGGTGGCATCAGTTTAAAGACCAGACGAAAAATATGTTTAAGTACACATTTCTTTCAATTGTTGCGCGGTATTATCAACAACCTGAAATCACGCAGTGCATGCGTTTTTACTTTCCGAATTACCGGAGACAGCATCAACCTAGACTGTTCCATATTAGGACCAACCTCCCGATTTTTATTCCTCTATGTTAAAAAATATTACTTCAGACAATGATATTTTTCATTTATCAGATGAAGTTTTTCAATGCATGATACTCTTGTTTTATGAAATACGAGCTAAACCTGGCAATGCTTTGCTATTGCTAGATTTGAGTACATACTAGTATATAAGTCAAATGAATACAGTCGAAAGTTTGACACCAATTATTATATTTAGTTCAAATAAGACATGTACATTTACATCATTATTCTTGTGTTTCGGGTTACATAAATTGTGAGAATAAGCGGGGACAGGGAATTTTGATAAAAAGGTATTTAAACATTGTTTTCCTGTCACTGTCTTGCTGATGCCTCCCATGCCGATGGTTAATATGTTTAATGCATATTACTACTCTAGTACCATAATACAGGGTGAAAATACGAGAATACGTTTGTATGAAGAAAAGTCAGACCGCGTTTCCTCTCAAGATAATACGTTTTTAAGTATACTTACAAAGTTTTCTTTATTATGCCTTTATGTAACCAAAGAAACCGGTTTGGTTTTCTTAAATAAAACCATTGACCTATTAGTACTCATAAACACATCCTGGACCTTATGAAATTATGACACTCAACTCATATCCAACTCGTATTTAGTCGTTCTTTAACCGCCAGCTGATTTTGACGTGAACTTGAAATTTCATTTGAAACCAAAATGCCTGATTATGCGTAAAAGCGTGTTCAATTATTTGGATAAAAGGAAAAAAGATGGTGTAACTTTTCGTTGCTAAAAAGGAACCTAGGTACTTGTTTGCGATTGAATTCTAAATCTAAAAATAATTCCCACCTAAGTACCTCTAAGTGTCGGCCTGGTGTAATGGTCAGCGCATTTGCCAACTATACAAGAGGTCTCGGGTTCGATTCCCGACATGTTTGATATGAAATACTTATTTACAGAAGGTTGTTTTCACACCAGAGTATTTTATATTCCCTGCATTGATAACTGAAGCGTAAGACTGATTGGGGTACCAATGCAGTGACCTATGCGTCATTAGGTGCAGAAAAGGGATGATGACCTCTAGGTACTTGTTTTTTTTTTTAAACACCAAAACATAAAATAAATCGTTTTCAAATATTGAATTCGTCTTGCAAATGTCCAACTCTGCCCTTCTACCAACAGGGGTTCATTTTATGTAGGAATGCGCGTTTCAAAAATGTATTTAATTTAATTTAATATTATTACTGAAAATCCATAAAAAATAAATAAACGGATTGAAATTATAAGAAATTTGAGGAAAAATCTGACTGGGATCCACGAAAAGCGAATGTTGTTTGTAAAATTTCAAAAACAAACTTTTTTTTAAACACGAAAAACAACATCATTCCATTTTTTCCGTATATGCATTCTTGCTCAATGCAGCCCTGGTAAACTATGAATCAAACATTTACCCTCCTTACTTATTTTCTACTTAACAGATTGATGATTTTAAAAACTTTAAATACGCCCATGGCAAAGTTCATTATTTGCTGAAAACCGTACGTAAATCGGTCTAGTAGTTATTTAGTTTTTCGAGGACACACATTCAAACATTGGTTTTTATATAAATAGATTCAAAAGATTTTAAAGTGTATTTATATATTTTATTTTATTTACTTTTTTAGTTATGTAAATATGTGGTTATACAAAAAACTGATTTAATAAAAAATCTTATTACAAAGTATCGAAAAAAACTATAATTAGTAATTTACGTAACGTCTTACAAATCACTTAATAAAAGTTGGATTGAAAAATTCACCAAGACTCCATTATTGTAAATATTTTAGTAAAAAAAAATACAACTTATAAAAATATTTTTTTAATATCCCTCGCGATCTTAAAGAACTTAGACTTAGCTAGATGATTTTATTATTACTTTTAAGAAATCAAACCAGCTGTTTTCATATAAACGCCAACATTTTTTGACTGACCCCACATTAAGAACTTTATTTTTTTTTAATTTAAAACTACCACAAACATCATATTTCACGTAAATAATAAATTGCTATGACATAAATATGATAAATTAAACGGTGAGCGTGAGTACAATATTTTTAACCTTATTTTTTTGGGAAAATTTCATGCTATGCGACACCTGCGTCAATTGAAAGGCTATGGTTTTATTATAACTGAAAACGCAATTAATGAAATCTCAGCTCTCAAGCACAAAATCAAAACACTGCCATCAAATCTTTTGGTTATTCAAAAAAACGACTAACGTTTTTAATATGTTGTAAAAAAATATATTTTTGAAAATCTTCAAAGAAAATGAAGAAAACTTTTATCATTTAAGTACAATTCAAATATCAAGAATGTTCTCACTTCTCCTACCCGCTAGTTTCCTTCATTATTTACTATAAATAAATATTCCAATGAGGAATTTTAGTTGTTTTTTTTATTTATTTGTAGCCTATTAAACTAAGCCAACGTTTTTTTTTAATTTTGTGCATCTAATCATCAGCGCTATTTTTTTATCTTTTATTGAGGAAACATACAGTACAATTACATAGTTGTATAGTATATTATACAGTTAGACTTAATTCTAATTGACCAGTGAAGTTTCCATATTAGGGATATTATCATTGTATCTAATCTTAATTTTATGGTCTAAGGTTATCAATTAACCATTTTTGTGCATATAAGTGCAAAAAATAAGGGGAAAAAAACATAAATGAGAATGGTTTAAAAATTCAAATCAAAGTGAAAAAGTTATTTTTAAAAGTTTGTATAACTACTACTAACGTATTTACATAAATAGAAATAATATATGCTACTATATAAATAAATAATAAAGCCATGCATTTTTAACGTTTTGTATTTCTAAAATTACTCCGCGTGTGACGTCTCAAGTTTTCTTCCGCTTCTTCTCGATCAGTTCTGCCGATTGGTATTTTGACTTACCGTAAACTGGAAATCTTTCACAACTCTCTTATCATAGGTTGATACATATAAACCCTAGACGTTGTTCGATTCGTTTTTTTTTTTTTTTAAATAAAAAATAATTTTATATTTTCGATTTCCCGTAGGGCTGAACTTCCTCCTTGGTATCGATTATTTATTCCAATAATAAATACACAATATTCGAATTTATTAAAAAAAATCATTATTTCAGTTTCCAAGAGAACCACACTGTGTTCCAACCAAAGAAATAAACAAGCGACGAAAGATTTGCGAATTCTTTCACATAGCAGATTCTTAACGGCTTATTGCATTATGTATTGTATAGCATTATCCACGTTTCCAAGTAAGTGTGTAGTTTGCTTTTTTTCTAAATAAAATTTAATATATACGCAACAAGTACCCACATATATGTGATCTACTTTGGGTATAAAAAATGCTAATGATTTGTGTCGTTATTATAATATGGGATATTTGAATACAATCTTTTTTGACATTTTATTGAAACATAATATATAATCCTATTAGTTCCAGAAGCGAAATCATTCCAACGGTTTCTCATGGATGATTACATTTTTTTGTACAAAAAGGCATATTTGCGTTTTTATAATTTAACCAAATATTTTAAAATTAGGGGGGAAGTTTTCAATGGGCTGTAATAACTTATTATTAGAAAATTGGAATCAAGTTGGGGTAGACTGAGATTCGAGCTTTGGACTTCTGATCTATGAGTCAGCGTCACCAAACACGAAACCACAGCCAGATCTTTTTTTATTGTTAATCATTACCAAAAGTCCAACATTTCCAGTACGGAACTATATTCCACATATTTTATCATCGATTTTTTTTATATACGTCTGTCTACATGGTTATTTTTTTAAATATTTCTTTTTAAACAAAAAATAAAATGTACTTTAAATAATTAATAAAATTAAAATGGTAAAAGATATTAAAATATATGCCAATCTATTAAGGCTTTCATAAGTCTGTTGATTGGCTAAAAAATAAAAAAACGGATAACTCATAATTGTATGATGATATGTACTATTAAAATCGTGTTATTTTTACTTATTTATTTAACTACCAACCAGTTTCGGAGGTCCTACATTCTCTTTTATCAAAATATAGAAATGAATATATTCATATTTTGTATATGGGGGTAATTATTATTTATTGCCTATTTAATTTCTTAGATTTCTTAATTGTGGTAATTAATTATATGGTAAGTTGTTCAATACTTGGTGTTTTTATTTTATTTTTTATTATGTATAATAAATAACTACTAAATAAGACCTTCAAAAATATATTATATATGTTAAGTATGTTTTAAATATATTAATTAACGAAAACGATAATTTCAAAAAATTCGTAGCATTCTACTTATAAACTAAGAATAGGTCAAGGTGCGTGTGGTATAACAGAACATTATACTCGAGAATCTATTAGTTCTATATGGGCAATGGCTTATCTAGGAGATCGACATGTTGCGGTAAAATTAGTTTTAATATAAATAGGCAAGAATCAAACCTACTCTGTTTCGCGCAGTGCAATTATCTAAACTATAAACCACAAAACACAAATAAATTTAGATTTTTAGTAAAAACTAAGTTAAACGGACGATTGTATTTTTTATCTCTGTACAAAAAAATTCTGCTCATAGAAGAAAACAATTACAATTACTATTTTCTTGGCGACTGAAACTGCCAATACGTATTATTTTTAACAAATTACAACAAGAATGGAGAATACCTTAAATAAGGGAATATTGAAGTCTAGACATTTACAGGGCTTATGACCTGTCATTGGCTAGTTTAAGTGGCCACTTTACACACTGTTTAACATTCACCATTTTGGCTATGTTTGAACATACATATATCTTCAACTCTTCCATTTGTTGATTTTAGTGAAGTTAAAGAGCTGAAACCATTATTGTTGTGAAGAGATTCATCTGACTGAATTATTTCACATACTAGGGAACGCCTGAAAACAATTTTTCATTTTTTAAACTTCTTCTTGGACCAGTTGGTTTCATTGCAATATTTGAGTTTGTCCAAATGATCGTAGTCAAAAGACTGGATTTCACAGATTATTTTTGACAAGAAAACAATTCATTAAATTTATGGCGTAATTTATATAGCCGAATCAGCTAATTTTACGTTTTGGTCACATAAGAAGCTCTTAGCTATAACGTAATAGGATTTTTTTATTCCGACACTGTCCAATCAATATGAATGTTGCGAATCTAATAATTTTGCTAATTTCCAGTTGCATCAAAAAGTTCCAAAATATTTCATGTTGAAAATAAAATCATTAACTGATATAAAACTACCCCTAATTCTGAACTGCGCGAAAAAATAAGCCAGATTGACAAACAATAAAAATTGTACACTGGGAAACGAACAAGACGATGACATAACAGTTACAAAAACTGAAATTTATAGGAATTTAAACCTGTTACTCGTACATCCTAATTAAACACACTCGAAACCAATATAAAAAATAAAGGGAGAAGCCTCTAACGCCGGACCCCATGTATCATAGCCTCGGATAAGGCAATACGGCGATCGCCGCTAGATAAAGATTTTATCTCTACCACCAATGGGGTATATTTTGAATATCGCTAACCATTGAGATGTAATGTAAACTACTGAAGCGTGTTCGCTGAGCCGTATGGTCGTAATCGACATTATTATATTTCGTCGGGATAAAATTAATGGAAAATAGTCGACCCAGATTGATGAAAATTTCATATAAAAACGGATTCATCCTGCAATATTTTTTATTATTTTTTTAATCGGAAAATGTTAACATTTTTTTTTCATATAACTCATATAAAATTTACATGATCTGTAATTGCCGCTGTCTATCTTGGAAACTAATCCAATGTTAATATTTAAGATGTCTTAAAACCTTCTAAATACTTGAGTGCACATAACTGAGGATGAAAGCATGTACAAAGAGCTCGCAACCCGCCAAGGAATTGCTGGATGGTGCGTGTTGTCTGGAACTCTAGTCTATTCTCGGTTAAAACAAACTGCTGTTTATTAAACTCTTGTATAAAGCCAGTACTCTAAAATCAGTGAATCCTGGTACCTTACCAAGTAAGTGAAACCTTACCTTTTGAAAAGTAAGTGCTTGAGGAGAATATTAGACGTAAGGTGGTTTGTTTTCATAACTAACATTGCAGTTCGAGAAATGACGCAGCAGCCTCCTACAACGTGCGTCTTGAGGATGCGGCGGTGGACCTGGCTTGGATACGTGCTGCGCATGCCTCGGGATAACGTTAACTCAAGTTGCATCTTCTTTACATCTGCGGCTCACTTCGTTTTGGAATGCCGTCGATGACGATCTTTTTAGTTTATTCAGCGTAACTAAGGTACGCGGGATTGACGTGGGAGGAGGCAAAAGTGCTGGTTGGGATAAGATCTCCTGGAGGCGTCTGGTGATGTCCACATGTTCCGCTTAGAAGCAGACGTGAAAATAAGAATAAAGTATTTAGCCCCTTTTCTTAATTCTTTTAATATCTTCAAACCAACACTCAGGGGAATTAAATATGTAAACCGAGAATATAATATAAAAGAAAGTTAAAATTCAATGTGTGAATACAGAAGTTAACATCATTCCCGTACCATACCCACTGGTGCATAAGGCACTGCGTTGATAAACCAAATGCAGCGTATTATCATCTGTTAAAATAAGTTGATCAGTCCTACGCTTCATGTGCCAGTCTAGGAACAATAAAGTATTGCAATTTAAACACCCTTTAAAATTAATATTTTACGTCTGCCATGCCAGGAATCGAACCCAAGATTACACAACAAGGCGGACATTGATTTTTTTATTCAGGATTTTAACTTGAGTGTAGCCATCAAGTCTAAAACACTCGTGTATGGCTCCGGTTCTTTTTCACGCTGCTTTTTTACTACTGCCTTGTAAAAAAATGTATTTTGTGATATTATTTCCTTTTAAATAAAAGTTTGACCCATTGCGTGTTTCTGGTGTTATGACAATTATTTATTTCTAAATTATTGTTTTCTGTAAATATTTTCCTTATTTTTCGAATAATGTATTTGTAATAAAACTTAGATTAAAATTATAATTTTAAGGAGAAATATCTGGGACAGGGTACATTTTTCATACTGCGTAATTTAACGGTTTTAAAAATTGAATTATTGTAGATGTTTTGACAGTATTCAAATTATTACACTGTGCGCCATGAAGATAAATAGTTTCTAGCTATTTTATGCAATGCGCTAGAGAAATCTGAAATGGAATTATGAAATCTCATTTTCCCGTTCATATTTTTTACTATAAACGTCATGGCAAAACTTAAAATATTTTTACTTGGTGGATTTACAGATATTAAAGAATTTTTTATCATGCATTGCAAATACTTTATATTGGTTTTGTGATGCGTATTTCAATCAATTTATACAGCTGAATTATTTATTTGTGTCTACCGGTTTCTATTGTTCTGAAGATAGGTTAAAAAAAACGTAAAAAATTGATTAACTAATTCGATGAAATATGCAAAATAAACAATGAAAAAACATTTTACAACCACGATAAAAGTTTTTTTTTTTTTTTAATCAAAACATTTAAATAAAAAAATATATAGATAAGTATGCAATTGTCCGTCAAGTATAATAAAAACATAGTGTGATATCTTCAATTCTTCCATCTGTTGATGTTACTAAAGTCAAAGAGTTTAAACATTTATTGTTGTGAAGAAATTCATATAATTGAATTATTTCACATACTAGGCAACGCCTGAAAACAATTTTAAAATTACTTCAAACTTGAAAATTATTCTCAGGCGTTGCCTAGTATGTGAAATAATTCGATCAAATGAATTTCTACACAACAATAAAGCTTTTTAACTTCACAAAAACCAACAGATGCAAGAATTGAAGAAATATATATGTTCAAACATAGGCAAAATGGTGAATGTTACACAGTATGTAAAGTGGCCACTTAAACCATCCAAAAACCGGTCATGAGTCCTGTAAATGCCTAAACTTCCATATTTTTTTCTCTAAAATGTTCTTCATCTCTGTTGTAATTTGTTATATGTAATACGAGTGATCTTGATTAAAAGAGTTATTTGTGGAGGAATAAGGAATTCCATGTATTTATTCATGACCATTCGTGATATTAAAATCATTTACCAAACTTATAACCTGTATTAACCAGTAACCATTCTCATGTTTAATGTGAATTATGTTAATATTTAAATTTATTTCAACAGAGAGGGAAAAATTTAAATATGAACAACTAAATTAAACTTATTTCAACAGAGAGGGAAAAATTTTAATATGAACAACTCCCTAGGGAGCAAATCCAGCCAGTCTGCAAGCATTTGGACATAATCAAACATTGTTGAATTACTACCTGGTAAAAGAAGAAGTATAAAAAATGAAAAATTGTTTTCAGGCGTTGCCTAGTAGGTGATTTGGTTCAGCCGGATGAATCTCACCCACGTGATAAAGGTTTCAGCTCTTTTACTTCACAAAAGTCAACAGATGGAAGAGTTGAGGAAATGTGGATGTTAAAACATGGGCAGAATCGTAAATGTTACACAGTGTGTAAAGTGGCCACTTAAACCAGCCAATGACAGGTCATAAGCCCTGTAAATGCCCAGACTTCCATATTCCCTTCTCAAAAAAATTTCCCTCTCTGTTGAAATAAATTTAAATATGAACAACTCCCTAGGGAGCAAATCCAGCCAGTCTGCAAGCATTTGGACATAATCAAACATTGTATGTTAATATTATTTAAATATCGTCTTTATTTAGATATCTCTCAACTGAATTTGACTAGGTCATTTTTCAGAAAAAAAAAATTGTAGCTATTCTTAAATACTTTTTAATGAAAATGTGTTTCAAAAAACGTTAAACAAGTTAGCATTTTCGTGTCGCATGACCTTCAATGCGCCTATATAACCAGCTTTTGAGCCTATCAACAGCAGAAAGTCTTGAACGTCAGACTTTCAACCTAGATTGGAAAAGTTACTGAGCCAATAAAGCATTTTCCTACATAACAGTATCACTCGGAGTCTCTATTCAGCGGAGAGGAACGAAAACAATGAATATTTCTCCATACTTTATCAAGGTAGATGTAGTTCTGATTCCCCTACGTTTGATTTACAAGCTGTGGGAACGAAGCCGTTCCACATTGAGAATTATGAATATTTTCACAGTAAGTAATCTTACTCGTCACTCTATTGTTTCGTTCAACATTTCCATATAAATCTCGATATAAAAGCCTTTTGAGGAGAATATATGGTACGTGGTTTTGATAGAATCGTTTGAATTGAAGTCCCCGGCTAACCTTTGTTTACTTTTTCATGCAGCGAAAAAGTTTAGTTTTCTGTCTTTATACATGCAAGGCTTGCAGTTATTCCTTTAATTATCTTTATATTAAATCTCGAGGGATAAATTTCATTTTAACGGGTTTTATGAGTCATAATTTATTAGATAATTCTATGGGATTGTGGTTTTATCATTGTAAGAAAAACAAATTACATGAATATAATGAACATAATATTTAACAAATTAACTGAAAAATCTTCTTGTTTCTTTATTTATGTTTTAAATTAAAGTGTTTTAAATCTTCAAAACAATATGTAAAATTTAAACTTATAAACTGATTTTGGGGTCATTGCAATATTTTCATGATAACTTTGCTTGCATTTTTCATCTAATAAAATGAATGGCAGTGGTTAATAAATTAAATATTTTTAAACATTGAAAATTTATAATCAATTTATTTTTACAAGATATTTTCAAAAATAATTTATTGTATTATCTTTCCATAGGATTTTGTATAAACTTTAAGGTTAAACACAAAAAATATGAAAACAAAGCAATACTTTACAAGTTATTTTAATTTTAATAAATTGATTTTCACTTGCTCGTTTCTGTGTAAAGATCTTTCATAGTAAGCAATAGTATAAGAAAAAATACTAGGATAGTAAAAAATAATATCATAAAACATTTGAGTCAATTAACCGTACGTTAATAAACGGCCCTCCACCTCATGGCAAAATGGTCAGCGCGTTAACTTATCATGCAAGAGGTCTCGGATTCGATCAGGGATATACTTAACATAAAATATTCATGTAAACGTATGTTTTTAAGTGATCGGTCGAAGTTTCGGTTTCGGACAGTTTCGGCCAATAAAACTAGTTTCAGCCAAAACTTAGGCTCAACGGAAACCAGCGCGCAACGGTCGGGATGTGTCGGATTACCTTCGGCTGTACTCTATCGTCTTGCCTTCGCGTAGCAAATGATCGAAATACACTACGATTGGTGTACCGACGCAGTGCTTTTCGCATCACTAGGTGCGGAAAAGATAATAAATTATCTTAAATAGAAGAAAAAAATAAAAAAAATATTTCAGAATCTAATGAAAAAAAAATGGTTGACTTCTTGTTTAATCAATTTATAAAATTAAAATCCTTTTATTTACACTTAAATTTAGTTTCCTTTTGCATCCACGGTAAATAAAAAATAATTTTTTGGATGTAACGAAAATCTATTACATTAAAAGTACGCCTTGCCGCACCCGCACGCTCATCATGGACACTACACTTGTTTACTATATGTTTGAGATCACCACGCCCGCGCCGCGCCACTATGGCCAAGCACTTATATTTATCTGATAAATTGCACCTGGAAAAGTACATAAATTTTTGTTTACGCAAATTATTTTTTTGTATATTTTTTCTTTTGAAATCATGCGAATGCTGGTATTTTCGTATTTATTCAGAAAATATTAATACAATTCCAAGTGGAAATACTATTGAATTTTTACATGGTGTATTTTATTGTATATCTGATAAGTCTAATCCGAAAAGAAAGGATTATTTGTATTATTACATTGTAGGGCCAAATATATATTTTTAATGAAATTGTTTTGTGCTCGGCTTTCTTTTCTTATTCCTTTCTTTCCTACATATTTCTGTCATTTACTGCTCCCCCACCTTTCCACATTTTCTGTGTTGTATCTTTTGCTTTGTTTTTTTCTTAACGTTTGTTGATATTTGAACCATGGATGCATGCTGAATCTTATAAATAAAGCTTATAAAAAATACTTGTAAAACAACTCACTATTTGTACTGCTGTACAGTGTGTTTAAATGTTTAAAAACTGCATGCTGCGTTAGTGCCTCTCGGTGAAGCGAGAAAATATACAATTTTCGTTTGCACACTAGAATTATCAAAATTCAAACTTATTGTCACACGAAAAGCAAGGAGTAGTAATGATTTGAGCCTGTTTGTATTTTTTGCATATTGAAAGATACTGACATAATTTATTTGTTATACCTGTATTTGCGTATCGCAAAACTGGACCTTATAATCGTGAAAAATTATTTTTCCGTTTTGTATTCCAGTCTAGGAAAAATTCCATTGTAGAATAACCTGACACGAATCGAACTCATGACCTTTAGTCCTTAGAAATATAGCTTGATTAGAATGATAGCTGTCAAACTAATTTCATTAGTTTTCATACAATCATGAAACTCTGTTTCCGAAAATTGATATAAAAAACGCAAAAAACAACCCTATTTTAGTGTGCTCAACCAATTATTCACAAAAAATAAGACATTTATAATTTTTTTTCATGAACAACATCAAATGAATTTATTTATTTTTTTGATCAATTCGTCCATCTCTAACGTTTTTGCAAAATGACGTAACCTTGTAAGAACTGCGTTTGTAATTAGGTTTATTTTAGTTTTTTTGTTTGTTTTAAAGCTGGTTTTATATTGATTAATGTTGATTTATGTGTCAAGCATAGTATTAAAAAAAATAATTAAAATAACAAATACGAATGATTTTTCGTGTGTCAATATAAATCACTCCTTAGACGTTACTACAAAGTTATGTCGTTGGTTTTTCTGACAACTGTCATTCTAATCATGCTATATTTTAAGGACTATAATGCATGGTTGGCGCCGACTACTACACGACAAGTTGAATTTATCTCCACTCGATTTCCTTTTTCAGGATTTTTACCTGAATTTCCATCGGATCTTTAACACCCGTCCAGAGATTTGGTTCTATTTCACTCACAGAACCGTATTCTATATCCACCCGAACACATAAAAAAATACGTGTAAATTTTTTTACTGTTATAAAAAGAAATATTAGCGTTTTTATAATTTACCCAAATATTTTAATTTTGGTGGCCATTTTCAACGAGTTGTAAATAACTTACTATTAGAAAATTGAAATCTAGTTGGGGTAAAGTTGGGTTTGAACCTTCGACCTCTGATCCGTGAGTCCGCATTCCGATTCCGTTTACGAATTAATAATTAAATTAATTTGCAATTTTAAAACATAATCTGGTTAAATATGCCGGAATTATTTTTATCTGGGAAATTATTTAATCATTTTAATATGCTTTTATAAGGAATAAAATTAACGGATAGTAAAAATGTAGATCAAAAATATTTAGAACATGTAAAACTATTTTAAAAAAACTAATTTCGTACCGTGATAAGCTATACACTCTTGACTCTATGGGTAAACAGTCTTTTTTATTTTTAATTACGATATTGAAATGTCATAAAGACTAACTGAGTTTTCTTAAATTTATTTTTTAAATAATCATATTTTAATATGAAAAAAATTCTAAAACTAAAAATTCAATCTTTGAGGTTTTTTGAGGTGGTTTGTTATATATATAATAAACAAAAAATACCGAATACACACACAGTGTCACTAACTCATATGTACATGCACACATATATACATTGACGTAGATACTTTTTTATAAATGTGGAAAATTCTAATGACGTAATTAAATAGACACTTTATTAGCGAAAGAAAAATGGCAATTTATTTCGTGGGTTATTGCCTTCTGTGCATTTTTTCTTTAAGGAACTTTCATAGTGACAAGACGTGATGCTACGCAAAAATACGCTATCGCGTGTGATAAAAAAATTACTTTATCGCACTGCAACTCTGAAATAAGTAGATAATTAATTAAATTTTCAACCACTTTACTTTAAATTTTTTACAGATTGATGGCAGCTAGTGTCGTTCCTGTAGTTATGAGTTAAACATAAATAAGTATGAACTATGAAAATATCTTATATCTAAATAGATAATTTTTATGTCCGTGCGGATAAAAATACATTTCTAAATATGTGAAAAAGAACCAAAACCCTGGACATGCGTTTTTGACTCGACGGCAACATTTAGCCAAAAATCCTGAAAAGGTGAATCTAGTGAAGATAATATGTCCGCGCCGTAGTGTATTGAATTACGTTATTTGCTACCATACTTCAGGTCAAGGGTTCAATTCCTTACAGGATAGACGTGAAATATTAATTTTACGAGATTTTTTCATTGCAATATTTCATTGTTCCTGGACATGCGCCTGTAGTACAAGACTGATCACCTTACCCTTCTGTTACAAATGATCAATATACGATGCATTTGGTGTTCTAATGCAGTGCCCTTTGAACCACAGGGTGATACAGATAGGGACATGAAATGTGTAGCTTATATAAGAATAACTTATAAGGAAAATTCTTCGTTTAATTAACATTACATTGATGAAACTTTGTATTCCAAATGAGTATCAGGCATATGGGGTTACGAGGCGTACTGTATTTTACTGTCTGGCCTTTGTTAGCCATACGGATGTGTAGCAAGTAAAAAAAATCTCCAAATGTAATTAACCCTGCCTATCTCATGCCGACCCAAGAGCATGTACGGCCCCAGAAGGTCTATGTAACTTAAAATGTTGACATAAATGGATATATCAAATGAGATAGAAAAACCACATTAACCGTTTCCTGACTATGTTAAAAAAAAAATTGCTCGTTTCGGCGCTGTGTAGCAGTAAACAAATAAGAAATATGAACTTAATTTGAATTCAGAAGTTATAATGTGTTTAATATATCCGCTAAAAACAAAACCCATTTTCTAACACTCACAGCACGAGAAAATAGTCTACCCTTTGCGAAGCTCCGAGAACAACTGAGCGTTTCGTGGCAGTGGTACAAGCTGGCCTGCGTCATGCGTGAAGTTGTCTCACTCGCAATTATATTTACAGCATTGAGAATGAGAGGAAAATAGTGTTGGAGACAATCTTATATTATTTATTACATTAACTTTTTGCCACGATAATTATGCGACACATCGGTAAGCTTTTTATCGGGAAATATCACGTACTACGAATACCGATAAAAGTATGTGAATTGGATTTTGAAAAATTCATTAAGTATTTTCAAAATCAATACGTATATTGTACATAAATGTTTTCATACATAAAAAAACCTGACATGTTTGGCCTTGACAATGTGCTATTTAAATTCAGATGGTCACAAACAAAGTTCAAAATTTGATCGAAACGTGACGTATTAGGTAAGTGGCCGCTGCAATAGACTGTTTTCGCGGAAATTCAAAATTACAAATTTTAAAAAAAAATACTACTACTAATAAGTAGCAAAAAATTCTTTTTTTCTTGACAGTATTTCATAGACCCTTACTAATTTAAAATTTAAAAAAATAGTTATATATCCCTATTGATTTGTCTCTAACTTCCGATAAAATGCTTTTTATGTTCCCAATAAGTCTGTATATTAATAGTCTTAAAATGATTGATTGATTCTTTCATGTACGGGCCCATTCACTCGTATCGCGCAAATTCACTCGGTCCGGTAAAATTAGGTGAGTGACCCACATTTATTATTTTTCATATTTGGTTTCACTTAATTTGTTTCTACTTCTATTTAATTAGTTTCTACTTTCTCTGTGAGAAAAATCACATTTAAATTTTGTGTTCTCGTCAGGAATCGAAATCGGAACATTCCATGCGTGAAACAAGCGTCTTTACCACTACACTACGGAGGCCAGCGAGATATTTAATATATTATAACTGTGTGGTTTTGGAAGCATTATTTTGAGTGACAGATTATTCTTTTTTTTATTTTTTAAATAAATATTTGTGTATTTTTGATGCTTGAAACACTTACTTTGTGGAACATTATTATTTCATATTTTAAAATAAAATAAAATCACTTTGTTTTTATGTACCTGGTTGCGAATTATGTGGGTATGCATTTGTCGATTATTGTTACACTTCAATATCCTTTACCCACAACAACTGTTAACTTCCCACCTCCAGTATCCCTTGATAACCCGCCGCAGCAAGACCTCGTGTTGTATATTTTTTCGCCAAACGTGTGCCGCATCACCATTTGTTTCCACCAACCACTAGTGTTCAGCTCTAGATCGGGGGCCTATCCTAGTGCTGGTGCCGCTCGCAATCGACCAGTCGGACCGCAATTCCATCAAGAACGAACCAGGTAAGTGGCTTCCATTCCTGGTCCATTTCATTTGTTGGGGCTGTGACTGATTGACATTGCATACCGCATATCAAAGATATTCACCATATATATTAAAATTAAAAAATACAGTCCACTATATCGTGGAAGCCCTAGGGCTTTGCCCCCGCTATTTCTCGCCCCGCACCCGCGTGGGGATTCGTTTTCCCGCCAGTACTACTTATATTTTTTTTATAATTTGACATCCAACTAGTTTTGGCAATACTATGCCTTTATAAAAAATAACAAAAAAATATATTTAAAAAGTGCTACATAAAAACAAAGTGATTTTATTTTATTTTAATATATTTAATATTTGTGTACTTATGATTTACTCAAACTGTTTATTTATTAGAAAATGAGAACCAAGTTGTGGTAGAGCGGGGTGCGAAGTTTGGACCTCTGATCTCTGGGTTCGCGACACTATCCACGGGACCACACCCCGGTTCATTATTATATTTAGATTGCTCCTAACAGCAAAAATAAATTGTGAGGCTCAAAAGGGTGAAATTTCACAGTGCCCGAGATCTCAATTAATCAACTGAAGCCTGAAGGGCCAATCAACTGAGGCCCGCAGGGCCGATAAAACGAGGCCCAAAGGACCGAATCTCTTAGCTAGCATAATCAAATATTTCAATCAGTGCGTAAAAATATAAAGTAGGAATACCCAAAATCTTAACCCAGTATTTTTTTTTTACAAAGATATAAAAGTTATTAAATGCAATCTATACTAGCCACACATCACCGGAAACGGAGAATTACGGGATAAAACGAACACAGAGGTACATCATCAATCTGTGTATCTTCAGAATCTCCAAGTTCAGTCATATCACTCCACTAATTCGGGAATTACACTGGCTACGTTTTCCACAGAGGGTGGAATACAAACTCTGTTAGCTTATCCATAAATCACTACACATCTCTGCTCCGGAATATCTAAAGGAACTATGCATTTAAGATGAACTAGCTGACTGGCGTCTTACGCTTAGATCAGCTACGTCTACGGTGAGAGGAAAAGTTATTATACCTCTACGCAAACAGTGCACTAAATTTAGTGAACGCGCATTTGCGGTCGCAGGCCCTATGGCATGGAATGCTCTCCTAGCAGAAGTGTGAGGCTGTGAAAGTGAAGAGATGTTTCGGAAAAAACTTAAAACCCACTTGTCCTCTAAATCATTTGAATAAATCCGTAGCATGTGATAGCAAAATAAATTGTTTTAATTAAATTACAAAGGGGCAACTTATAAACCTGGGCACATCGATACATGACAGCAAAAAATTTATTGTCTTTGAATTTCATAGAGTTTTAACCATCGAAAAAAAAGAAGATTGGAAATTCGATCAACTGAGAGCTGAAATTAGACGTGTATTATTTTCATAGATTGTCTATTTCAGACAAATTCTTCTTCTTTCTTCTTACAGAAAAATACGCATTTTTATTTTTTGTAACTAAATAATATATGGTAAATTAGAAGAACTAATAATATAGAAAATACATGAACAATAATATTAAGGAAAATACGATAATAACATTTAATACTTTTAAAAATGTATTATTAAGTGTTACAAATATAATCTATAAACGGTATAGCGATTAAAAATAATTGGACAAAAATTGCGATTAATACATAAACATATTAAAAGAAGAATTATACATAAACATATTAAAATAATAAGTATACATATACAAAAATAAGAATTATACATGTACAAAAATTATATTATAACTAGGCGGCTACCTACACTTATATATTTCGAAACACTACGCATCTCGGCTTCGCCATGAATTTCTTATAAAACAATTTTGTCATGACAAAGTCGCCCCTGAGTAGCGCCTGCTAACGTCACTTAGCAAAAACATCCTCGTTTTTATTACAATATTTCGGCTACGCCATGAATTTCTCAACGTCACAATGTCGCCCCTGAGTAGCGCCTGCTAACGTCACTTAACAAAAACATCCTCGTTTTTATTACAATACTTTGGCTACGCCATTAATTTCTTAACGTCACAAAGTCGCCCCTGAGTAGCGCCTGCTAACGTCACTTAACAAAAACATCCTAGTTCTTATTACAATATTTCGGCTACGCAATGAATTTCTTATAAATAAATTTAGTTACGTCACAAAGTCATTTCCTGAGAAGCAGCTTCTGACATAAATCAACAAAAATATCGTCATTTTTATTGTGCTTTTTCTGATGCGTAACAAATAAAATAAAAAAACAGCGCTCCATATTCTCACCCAACCTGTTCAAATAGTTCTTAAATAAAACCTTTTAAATAAAATAATTAAATAGGATATAAATCGTCAATTTCATCTAATCTTTGAAACGTATTTAAAAATAAATACAATATATAATATTTCAACAAATAGTAAAATATGAAAATACTGAACGTGGTTTTATTATTGAATAACTCTGCACAATTTATGGTCATTATTAAGTTTTTTGTCTATTGGAAATGTTAACTAGTGTTGTAGTGGTCAAACTGACATTTGGAAAACAAAGTGACCAACATATAAATATTTAATTCTATGGTGACCAATCAAACTTATGTACGAATTTCAAAAGTGATAATTTTATTTAACAAACCAAATAACGGATTCTATTTAATTGGAACCATAAAAGATGGTTATGATTATTAAAAATATATTTTTGGCACTCTACACATTTTGGAAATCATTTTAGATTAAATATCACGGTAAATAATTATTTTGTTCTAAAAATATATGATTAGGTACGTCTTTAATTACGATCTAAAAATTAAACGTCAAAATTTTGCCTTTGAAAAATTGTAATCGACCCGTGACAAAATACAAATAATAACAAAATATCGCTAATAGTAATTAAACCTAGATGTGCTAATGATCCGAATGGCCAAATTATATTATTTATTATTATTAGAATCATTGACATGACATGTATTTCAACCATAGCTACATTCATATAGCTTTATTTCTGAATAAGATGCATGCGAGTTCAACTGTTATGTTTTTCTATGGTTATCCCTACTGCTATCTGTCATGTATCAAAGTGCCCAGGTTTATAAGTAACGCCATTACAAATTTAAAAGCTTCAATTAAATTTATTTATGTACAGAATCACTATGTAAAGCGCCGTTGAGGTATTATATTACGAAAATGGCGCTATATAAGTTATCCATTACAATGTGTGGCAACAATACTTCGAAATCACGTGGTAAAAATGCAGTCATCAATAGACTTCACTCTCTAGGCAATGAGTACCAGGACGTTGGTGACTCATTACATGAAATTTAGTACATACAGAACGGCTCTTTCCTGTATTTCATTGGTAATAGTTCTAATTAACTATTTGTACTATTGTTAAGAATTGTTTAAACTTCTTTATTGGTGTTTTTTTTTTTTTTTTTTCTTTTTTCGTTTCTTTTCAGGAATTAATTTATAAGTACAAAATATTTATCTTCATCATTTTTTTCATATATTTTTATACATAAATATATACTATTGACCTAAGTATTAGTTTTAAATAATAATACATATATTTTTTTTATTTTTTCGTTTTATGTTATTCAAAATTGTTTTCTTAGTTTTTTTTTAACTGGTTCAAAGTATTTCCAATACCAAATTATCTTTTTTTATCGATAATTCTAAAACTGGTAATATTTTATTATTTTATATGGTTTATATTTTTTAGACTTTCTTAATTCGTTAATTAATAATATTGTTTTAAATGCTCTGTTTTATTTTTAATAGTGCTTACATGTATGTACATTTAATTGTATTTGTAACTCATATGTAAAAGGCACTAAGTGCCGTTTATTTAAATAAAATAAAAAAATAATAATAATATTTTTTGTATATTCAGGTGGATGAAGGGTAAAGTTCTGTGTGTGAAATATAATAAAATAAAAGAACCGTCACGCGTCGTATTTTCGACTCGAATGCTACGCTTTGCTAAAATCCTGAATATGGAAATTGAGTGGAGATAAGTACGCCTGATAATGGAATTGTTTGCGCATTCACTTTCTATGTTTGAGGTTCTTGGTTCGATTCTTAGCTAGTAAATGTAAAATAATGATCTCAAACGTTCTACACGGCAATTGTTTTTGTTTTGACTTTACTTCACTTTCCATGTAACAAAAACGGTTTGAATAAGCTGCAATTAGAGTATGATTCCAGTGCCCTAAGCATCACTGGGTGCGGATTTTATGTTTCACAGCGTGTAGTGGCCCCTCAAATTAGCCAATAAAAATTCATGTGTTGGCAAATAAATGTTTGTCTCAAAATTAGCAGTTCACAATGAGTCCTGGTCCTGACCCGAGCGAAGTATGGACTTGGAAAAACAGGGATGAAAGCAGGCTGAATACTGTCAAAATGCGATCTCTCAGGCGAATGTGTGGTAAAACTATGTACGATATATGCACAAATGTTGAGACCCATACATGATGTAAGGCTGTGATAAGTACTATCAAGAAAAGAGCTCTGCGTTGGTTTGGACATGTAGAGCGAATGGACAGCAAAAGAACGGCTAAAAATATTTTCGATGCGAATGTTGATGGATGCAGAAATAGAGTAGGACCGAGAAAGACATGGCATAAACAAATCCAACAAACACTTGAAGATGAACATCTTAAAAGTTGGAATAATCGGCGCGCGTGCATGAGAAGATGTATGAATGGAGAGGAAGGGAGATTTGTATGCAAAGATAGAGTGATGTGGCGTTCTATCCTCTTCGCTCCCTTTTACGGGGAAATGGCGTGATGGTTTGTTTTTTTGATAGGTTAGCAGGGGGAAGAGCTAAGTGGTTGAACGTTTCACGTCCACAAATCCTGCGACATATCGCTAAATATTATTAACTTAATTTTAGTGCATGTTCTGACATGGTGGTGTTTGCATCCCCTTAAACTCTACATGTAATTTATGTGGTTTTTATAAATAGTTTGTATACTACGGTGACGGTAAAAGTGATAGTGTATATTTGTATTTGCATGTTGGTGTAGTGAGTGTCCCGACGAAGAGACGGATACGTCTCGAAACCGGTAGACATTTAAAGTCGGCAAATGGTTAAATACTGCTATTTACTTACATTAATTGAAATGTTTGACTTCAAAGTTATTGCTTTAGACTTAAAAAAATAATTATATTTTGGGTAAAGTGAAAACTTTTTACGGTTTTTCAAACCGGAACCTATCTGTAGCTAATTGGGGTAGTTTTTTTCACTTAATCCAGTAAAACTTTTATTCTCTCAAGACACCGTTTTCTTTTATCTTTAACCACTCGTTTGAAGGGAGTACTAGTGGTACTAAAAACCCCTAATTATGTCTCCAAAGTGTTCCACTTTAAGATTTTTTCTTGAGTAAAGTTTTCCCAACAGTGCTCATCGTTTATGATAATATTTATGAAATTACAAAAAAATGGTACTTTATAAATAATATTTATTTATTTATTAAGGAAATCAGTGTCTTTTTTATAAATACGAGGATATTAGAATTTATTTTTTACACTAATTAATAGTGGTAAACTGATAAATATTTTTATTTAACTTAGTAAAAATTTATTAATGATGCAAAATCAATAATTTTCCGTTATTAAAAAATATTTTTATCTGTTTATATTAATACTATTTGTATTTATTGTAACTAAGTAGGAAAATGTTTTTGAGAAGGGTATATAGATGTGTAGGCATTTACAGGACTGACCTTGGCTGGTTTTAGTGGACACTCTATACACTACATTTTGCCGAATTATTTATCTACTGATGCAATAAATTATTTTTATTCAAAGTACAATACACGTAGTAAGGAAACAACTTAAAACACTTCTATTTTAGTACATATTTTTTTTAGTTGTTTTTTTTTACAGATGTAAGCGTACTCAAAATAAATTCTGTACGGGGTTCACCTTAATGGCAATCATCAAGTTGATTCTGGAAAAGCTTACGCGAACATCTCATTAAATATTTCAGAATCTTAAAAGCATCATTTGTACTACCTTCGTCTCCTCGTTAGTGCCAAAATGCTATTTTACTCACATTTGTCGCTGTTCTTTTACGACTTTAATCCTCGGACTTATTTTTTTACCAATTGCTATAAGGACGAGATTATCTGTCATTGAACTACCCTTTAACTCGAAGTTCACAGACATGTCTTTACCCTTACTACAAAAAATAAAAGTAGCGATTCAATAAGTTTTATTGTGACGCTTAAGCTTAACTTCTATATACACAATTTATAAACCTGGTCCCTTATTACAATGGGAAGTTAACATTCATCTCCAATTTTATCTATAAAGTATAATTTCTCTTAAGTATCATGGATGATTGGCCTCGAGAGGGAAGACTACATTTGAATGGAGTCAATGTTAAAAATCGCAAGTCTACAAAAACATTGAAATAACATTGACTCCATATTTACGAGTATTGTTTAATTTACTGAATGGCTTAATTGATGTACCATCGTTACTGGAACAAGTGGCATTCAATGTTCCAATCCGCGGTTGCGAAATAATAATGTGCTGTTCCTTGATCAACTCAGCACAAACTATGGCTTGCATACACCAATGTCCCGATTGTCTCGTATTGTAAACTCGAGACTAGATCTGGACTTTTTTGGTGTAAGTCTTTATAGATTTAAAAAATCACTAAGATAGACCGGATCTTGTCTTGAGGTTATAATTTTTTTTTGTCCTAGCTTTAATTCTTAATGAGGTTATTTTATTTAAATAGTACCTGTATTTATTATAAGAAATTGTATTTACCATCGTTAGAATAGGTTGCATCAGTCCGTCAAATAAATTAAAAATAATTAGGTTTTTTGCATTAAAAATTGAATATGTATAATTATTTTTTTAATGTCGCACCGTTAAGATGTTTTTTTGAAGAAAGCAGAACGCAGACACGAGAAAAAAAAACATTACACGAGATAAAGGCGCATCAGCGAAGGATGCCTAAATACAACGAATAATAATATTATTAATAATAATGTTCAATTACAGGTTACCGAAGAAGATACTTTATCTACGTACAAATATATACATTTTCGTACGTAAATGTAGATTTTACTTTATACTGTCTCGATATGTACCGATGAAGATAGCTTTTGTAATCGCAGCCCTGAACAACGTGTATTGTACTTTGAACAAAAATAATTTTTATGTTTTTGTTGATATTTCTAGATAAAACTCCATAGTTAATGATTATGATAAAATTATAATCACTAGTATACTAGTGTACTAGTACACTAGTACACTAGTACACTAGTCGTAAATATTTATGTTTTCTGTCCCCTTTTAAAACAATTATTTGATCTTATCTCCAAAATATGTTAAGAATAGTATAAAAACTGTAAACGTTGTAAACAATTCACCAGTCTTGAAGATGCATACTTAAGCAAAAGCGCTCGCTGGTCAAAAGAATAAAAAGTAAAACTAAACCAAGAAGTTTCATTGATAAGTTTATTTATAATGTTATCATAATCAAAAATAATTTATTGCATTCAATGAATCTTATTTCGATATTTTTATTTTTTTCAATTCATTGTCTTAATTTTGACCAAATAATTTTCAAGAAAATAATCCACTCGCCATTATTTCATTTCATTTAATTTTTTTTTGCACCACAACAGGCCAGGGGGCCCAATAACAGTGGTGAATTACATTACATTACATGGAGTCCCCCCTTTTCGCATAAATACGTAAAAATAAAAAACACATTTTTTTTATTAATAAATAATAACAGAGATGGAGAACATTTTAAGAAAATATGGAAGTTTAAGCATTTAAAGGCTTGTGACCTGTGTGCAATTCACCGTTTTCTTGGTTGGTTGGAAGAAATTGCCATTAGGCAATAAGCTCGCCAGTGTGCAAATCCTGCACAAAAATATCGCGCCATAAAGGCCTACAAGTGCGAGGGAGAGCCTGATATAAAATTATTTATGATCGGACGACACAGACGATAACAGTTGTATAAATACTCGTAAACAAAAACTAGAAAATAGACATCAAGTGGTGGTGGCCAGGGGTTTTAGTTCCAACACGCAAAATATATTACATGCATGTGTTACAGTTAGTAACGCTTCATTTAGCAGCCTTATTCACATTATTTTTAATAGTTTCATTACATGCTATAATTCATGTCACTGTATTATCATGTGACTTCATCGTGATTCAAATTTTCCTCAAGTTTTGAGTCACTTAACGCCAACTTCACCAAGTAGTGAGCTCTGCAACGTTGATCTTGGAAACTCGTCATGGTTTACTTCTATTTAAATACAAATTATATTTTTAGTTGTGCTCACTGTATATTTTAGATGGGTAACAAAAAAGACTTACAATTATGTTATAATTACTGCAAGCGTGCTTGATTGTGCTAATTACGTAAATACAGGTTAATTGTATGGAATTACTACTTCTACTACCATCACACCATTTCCCTGTAAAGACAGGCAGAGGGAATATTCTGCCACAGACGTCTATCCTGACACACATTCCTAGCTTCTTCCATATCCATACATCTTGTCATACATTACCTTCCATCTGTGCTATGCCATATACATCTGTTTTACAATTCATTTGTCATCCGTTCATTCTACATGACCAAAACATCTTAGTGACCTTTTCTTAATCTTATCAATTATACCTGTCTCCGATCACTCTCGCTTGATTTCATCATTCGTAACCCTTGCATCCATTGATTTCCCACACATGTGTACATGAGATCGCATTTCTACCCCATTCACTTTGCTTTTGTCCTTCCTCTGCCGGTTCTATGTTTCACTTTCACACACATAAGTGTTTGGAGTAAAACCCGGTTGTGCACTGCCAGTCTAGCTTTTAATTTTAATGAATGACAGGTTGACACTTTAATCTACTTAGTTTTACAGACCAATAACCGCTTTAATCGCTCTCGTGACATCGTCTGACAGATATGTTTTTAAAGAAATTTTAAGTATTTATAAGCTGTGAAGTTAAAACTTGTTATTTTGTAATAGAAGTTAAGAGGTTTTTCTTAATGTATTTTAAGGGAATAATAATATTGCAAAACAAAAATAACGTAAACATTTTGAACGATCAGATTATCAATGTGTATTCTTCCTCTCTATTATATCTCATTCGACAATTAAGTGTATCACTAAATAACCTCCTTTAAACAATGTTTTCACTTGTTTATAAAATAAAAATATGTTTAGTCTCCCACCGTCCTGATGATGTCGGAAACAATGAAACCAGGTCAATGGTGAACCATTCAAAATGTGGCTAAAACTAAATAACGTATCATATTTTACTTATAATTAATTAAACACTTTAAATACAAGTACAATTATCCCTAGCATTATCAAATTAGTTTGTCAACCTATATCAAGCCACAGAAAGTGGCTTGGTGGGATTTAAGTCATTGTAAAAAAAAAAAAAAGTTTTTTTGTTTTTGTCAGAAAAGATTAGGACTCAAAATTTTGTTAAAAAATGTATAACTCAAATTGGTGTGCAATGAGGAAGTTCAGTGGTTTTTATCAATCGTATTATCAGCGCTTTGTTTTTTTTAAGAACCGTATTTCTGAAATAACTCCGCGTGTGACGTCAGAGGTTCTCTTCCGCTTATTCTCGATCAGTTCTGCCCATTGGTCCATTCATGGCAAGCAAACCGGAAATCTTCTGTATCTCTCTTATCATTGGTTAATTCTTATGAACCAGTGACGGCGTTCAAAGTAGTCCGTTTTAATTAAAGTGTTTTTTTTTTATCTTTTTCATTCATTTTCAGGAAACTTTGCGGAACAATTTAATGCTCCAATTTTTGCCGCGCGCAAAAAAACATTTATTTAATAAAATTTACCGTAGTACTGAAGTTCCTCAGTTGTGCTATTATGTGGCATTTAGATAAATAAGTTCAAGTCACTATTATCTGATTGTGCTAGAGGATATTGTGTTTTTTTTTTCATATTTGCTTTTTTTGAGTTCTTAACTTTGAGTCAACACCATATTGATACAAATTGCATGTACTTGTTTGCCTATTACGAACTATACAATATTAACCAGTTTTATCATTAAATTATTGAAACAAATACTTTTTTCCTAACTTGTATCTTTTCATTCAACCTTACCTAGACTGGAAATGCATGCACAACTAATTTTTTTTTTCAACCTGAATGATATTTTAGTGGACTTCTTTACCTGAATGCCACAGATTTGTTTACGAAATGTTGAACTAATCTAAGCGTAAAGGTTTACTAGAAATAACATAATAACCAGTTTACACAAATGTACTTACTCTTTTGGTACCAGATCGTGCCATCTGCAGTACTAAACCTCAGTTGAACTTTCCACAGACTCGTCATAACCTTTGAAATTGAAATACTTTACCTAGATTAGACGTCATGTTTGCATAATAAACTTACCTATAGTTTGCTTGAACCTTTTTATGTTAATGTGTGTGTGCCTGTTGGTAAATCAAGTAGGACCTTAACTTTTTCATTGATTTTGTTATTAGTGTATTTGAATATTTCATTTGTTCAAATTCAAATACGAAATTATTTATTTTACCAAAGTAACATTTAAAATTACAAAATATTTAAGGCGTTATATAGGCATTATAGAGACAAAATAGCAAACCAGGAACCTTTAAGCAATGGTTCAAAATTTTTAAGGTATCATCATCATCATAATCATCATCAGCCGTCTATTTTCTAATGTCTAATGTTGAACATAGGCCTCCCCCTTTAGTCTCCATATCTCCTTATCCTGAGCCAACCGTATCCAACCACTTCCTGCAACTTGTTTTATGTCATTAGACCACCTTGTCTGAGACCTGCCGACACTTCTTCTACCCGTTCTGGGTCACCATTCCAAGACTTTTTTGGTCCATTTAGAGTCTGTGATTCTGGCTATATAATCAACCCAGCTCCATTTCTGGTTGGCAGCCCTATGAACCACATCACTGACCTTTGTTTTCGCTCTAATCCATGTATTGGTTTTTCTGTTTTTCAACTAAATACCCAGCATTCTCCTTTCCATGGCTCTCTGTGTCACTGATAATTTGTGTAAATATTTTTTCATGAACAAAAAAATTGTACAGCTTTTAAGGGATAATACTCTCTAATAGCAAGAGTATTTGCTTCTTAAACATGGTTTCACTAATGTGAAAAATGTTGATCTCCAAAGTAATAATGTTCAGCTGCCTGACTGTTCTTCCAATCGGTATAACCAGAGGCAGATTGGTTTTGGAATCCGGGAGGTAAAATAGTCGGTGCTGACACTGTCGGAGATAATCATCAGGAACATAAAAGTTGATACTCCATAAAATGGCTGAGTTGTTGTTAACACATTTAATCAGTCTGAAAAAATGGGTCAATGTGAACCCATCCCTTCTAGGTTGCAAACTGTTGATCCCAAGCATGTCCAAGAGGAATGCAGTGGAATAGAGCCAGAGATAACTACCATAACTTTTTTTTTTAAATTGTGGTCTACATAAACTCCCTATGTGAATTGAGTAATGGCGGTAAAACAATTTCATTTGTCGACGACACGGTTTTGTTATTTGAGGCTGGTGACAAGAAATCTGTTTTTTAAAATGCAAACTATGGTGTAAACATTATAAAAAAAATGGTTCAATGAGAATCTGCTTACTCTCAATATTGACAAAACATACACCTAACGTTTTTTTATAAATAAAAGTACAATACCATGCAGTGCGCTTAATCTGAGAATTTACTCTGATAAGGCATGCCAACTTTTAAAACGGGTAGATTCTATAAAATATCTTGGTGTTATCATTGATATGAATCTAAGATGGGAGGCTCAGGTCCAGTCAGTGACTTCTAAGTTGAGAAAGCTTTACCATATTTTCTGCTCTCTTAGAGATATTCTGGATATTAGTACTCTCAAAAGTGTGTACTTTGCTCTGCTTCAATCCACTGTAACCTATGGAATAGCTGGTTGAGGAGGTTGTGCGACATTTCTTCTTAAAGCCTCTTATAATTTCGCAGAAATTATTGCTTGGAAACATATTCGGCAGAACCGTTGTTCCAATGCATGAAAGTACTGGATGTGAGGCAACTTTACCTAAAAGAGGCACTGACACACTTCTGGTAGAACAATAAGGAGAGCTCTCAGCAAAACGTTTGTACGAGGTTTTCCCAGGGAATAAATTATGTTTAACCCAAAACTCGGATGACTTTTTTTCAAAAACACATCTCTTTTATCGCATCTAGAGTGCTTAATATTTTAAAAGAGCGTATTAAACTCCCAAAGACCAAATCTATTTTTAAAAAAGAGTTTCAGGTCTGGATCTCCTTTAGCGAGAGGGATTTGAATGAGAAACTCCTTGATGGTTTTTCAAATATTTGAGTTAGTTTATTTCAATTTCACTTTTTCTTTTTTATATTTTGATTTGCTTTATATTTTTCATTAATGTTTTTCTTTATAAATGGTGATATGTTTGTTGGTAAAGTGTAATGCATATGTTCGTCCCAACTCAACATAGGACTTTGGTTCAATGGAGTTGGGATTTGTGTCTCAATCGATGTTACATAAATATATTGAGAATAAAATAAATTAATTTAAAAATGAATAATAAAATACTCCCTTATGTAGAGATTATCTTGTTAACTTCGCCACAACAAATAAGGGCCATTGAAGATTCAAATGGACTTTAGGTACATAAGTACTCGTATATATATATTTTAAAAATAAATTGAATTATCATGTTTTACGGTTTAACCAAATACTTATTTATTTTAATATTTTCAAAACGTCGAAAATTAATGTGTAAAAGTTTTAGTAAAATTGTCTTTCAAACCTCGAGCTTATATCCGTGAAGACGCGACACTACCACAAGACTCCAATCCAGTGATTGTGTTGAGAGGATCAGACTTCATTTTTATTTTTATAATCTGGTATGTTAGCTAAGACACTTGACTTACACATGGAAGATTCCGGGTTTGATTTCCGGAGAGACCACAAAAATTTAATCAGATTTTTCTCAAGTCTGGGTGTTCTGTGTAATTAGGCCTCCTGATCTGTTGTGATGAAAAAAATATATAAAAAAGGTAAATAATCATACATCTATCTGTACCCGTTGGTGCATAAGGCAAAACATTATTACAACAAATGCAGCGTATCTTAATCATCTGTTACATGATTTTAAGGTGATCAGCCTAACGCTTCCGGGACCAGTCCAGGAACAGTGAAATATCGCAATGATAAACCACCATAAAATCAAAAATCACACGTCGAAGCGTGGTAGGCGAATGCGCAAACCACTACACTACGAGGCCAGCTTATTCGACTCGATTTCTTTATTCAGAATTTCTTACCTCAGAGTAGCCATCGAGCCGAAAACGCATATCAAGAGTTCTAGTTCTATTTCACACTCAGATCTATATTCTTCATATTTAGAGGTAATTTTCAATTATTAGGGATCAAACCTCATAAAATAACAATTATGAAAAGTAATAAATTCGCAGTTTTTTTATACCAAATGAATTACTTTTGTTTTTCGATTGGCACGTTTTAACTTTATGTGATATCGTATTTATTTTTATTTTCCATTTTTATTTTTTAAATCTTTTGTACAAATATACTGTTTTAATTAAATTTAACTTCAGCGTTTAAATGACTTGTGTTACTTAAGAATGGCGTAAAGCCAACTATTCATCAATTAAACTGCTTCCTGTTACAGAATTTAATTTTAATTACTGCGGTAAAGCTAAAATGATTGTGTTGTTTGCATATTTCTTTATTAACTTTTGCTATTTTTACGAACCCCAGAAAATTTCATTGTTACCAACTAGTATATACAATAAAAACCAATAATCATACGAGTGTCCTCGTTGGACTGAATTTTTTTAAACAAAACCGATTTACGTGCTGTTTTTTGGGAAACGACGAGTTTTAGCCTAGACATGCGTGTCCTTGTTGGACTGATTTTTTTTAAAACAAAACCGATTTACGTGCTGTTTTTTGGGAAACGACGAGTTTTAGCCTAGCCATTAAAATATTTAATTTGTTATGTAAAAAAAATTGGGAGCGAAAGTGTTTTATTTATCGTTCACTTGGGTTCCATTCGACGAGCATGCATATACTAAAAAATTGGCGGGGTGTTATTTTTTCGTGTGTAAAAAAGTTTATATTTGAATGTTTACAAACGACATTAGTTTTTTATTCATCCTATACAGATTTTTTCCCTAAATTCTTCATAATTTCTACGCATTAATTTCATTTGACTAGATTTTTATTAATGCTAAAATAATATCAACTGACGTTTAGTACATTTTTAAAATCGTCTTTCTACATAAAGTGCATGCCAGTTGATAAGATGAGCAGAGTCTTAAATTTGCACAAAGTAGTCAATTATTATCAAGTACCTAGGTACTTATTTACCAATGAAAAGTTACACCATTTTTTTTACGTATATTTCAAAGGTTTTTACACGCTTTCATGACACAATCAGGAATTTTGGTTTTGAATTAAATGTCAAGCTTACGTTGGAACCCGGCTGGCGGTCAAAGAATGACTAAATATACTTGTTTGGCTTGACTGAGCGTTTGAGCAGTGTTAAATGTCATAATTTTAGGGGGCTCAGAGTATGTTAATGCATATTAGTAGGTTTTATTTTATTTGATTATTTTAACCTGTTTCTATGGTTACATAAAAGCATTTCAAAGTAATGTTTTGTAAGTATACTTAATAATGTTTAATCTTAAGAGGGGACGTGGTCTGATGCTTAGTTTCATCCACCGGCGGGCACACACTATACAAATATTTGTAACAATATCATACGATAACTATATTTGAATAACGCAAGACGTACAATACATTTAATTTTATTCTGATACTCTTTAAAAAAAAACAAAATCGGTTTAGTTTTGAGGTGCGGTTCTATATAAACACTCAAATCTAGCAATAGAAATGCATTGCCGGGTTCAGCTTATAACATATTAAACGTATAATAATTCACCTGTGTACAGAAAGAACGACTTTCCAAAACGGACTTAAAAAAAAATAAAAAAAAACTCAAATAAAGAAATAATATCATAATAGAGACTAAACTTTGTTGATTTTTCAACATCTACATTTTCTTTTGGTAAAATAATAGTGCTTAATTGTTTTTTTTATAGTTCAAACATTTCTAAATTATTAAGCTTACTCAAAAACGTCTAAATATGCTAAATATCCTTGACCACCTTTAAGAAACGCCGGAAATAGTATTGTAGTATATACTTTTTTTATCTTTCCTAGATCCTTTTCCTGTTTCCTTCCAAATTACATTCCTTTTCATAAAATATGAATAACAAAAGTATTTTTATTAATAAATTTATGTGTAAAAGCTTTATCTGCCCACTTAAAAAAAGGTTTGAAAATAAAAATGAGTAATGTATTTTTTTTTTAATTAAAGTACAAATTTTGTCTTTTTTTTACCAGTTTGATTGTTGATTGGCTGGAAGATATTGCTTTTAGATCTAAATTCGTTTCAACAGAAACGGAAAACATTTTGAGAATGGAATATGTAAGTCTAGGCATTTACAGTTCTTATGTCATTGACTGGTTTAAGTGGCCATTTTACACACTGTGTAACATCCACATTTCCTCAACTTTTCCATATGTTGACTTACGTTTTGTTGAATTTAGATCTAAATAACTCCCTAAGGATGAAATCCAGCCTGTTTACAAACATTTGGACATACTCTACTACTACTACCATCACGCCATTTCCCCTTAGAGGTAAGCAGATAATGGACCGCCACACACGTCTTTCCTGGCATATATCCTAGCTTCTTACACATTCATACATCTTGTCAATATATGCCCTTCGGTTCTGTCTGCTTTTAACTTGGCCAGACTAAGACTTTTAGTTTTTCTTATCATGCTACGTCTTCTTTGGTCTTCCTCGTCTCACGTTTTCGTTCATTTTTACTATATATACTTGTTTTACCATTCTTTCGTCGTCCATTCGTTCTACATGACCAAACCATCTCAGAGACCCTTTCTTAATCTCATCAATTATATTTGATTCCCATATACCTGATAGATAGGATAGGTGGAAATGTATTAAAACTTAGTAGATGGCAAACGAAACGGGGTAAGGTATCAGGAAGTAACATTAAAACTTGTACATTTTTGTGTTTGGATTACCTTATCATCTTATAATCTTATACTACAGGACCACTCTGTTACAATTTCGTTTCGAACGTTTGTTCGTTCGTCATATATCCATCTCGTATTTCGCTCTCATTCCCTCTCATACGATTCTAATGAATTTACGAAACGAATTAGTTACAGAATAAGGCCACTAATACTTAATTGATGACGAAGTCATTATTCCGTTATCCTTATACAAACCCGCTCTCATTCCTGTTAGTAAGGGGTTGACATCAAAGGTCTTATTGTTTATTTACCCGAAATTAAGAAATTAATCTTTGTTAACGTACCACTCTCCAAAGAACGGAACCAGGTAATTCCGTTTCCTTAACAGCGCCTTTTTTACGAATTAGACTCATTCATTTTATTTTTTATTACTCTGAAATTCCTTGGATTTATAAATTTACTATGGATAAATTTCTGATCTTTTTAATGGACAATTAATGTTAATACCTTCATCAATGTATAAAAATAATGGGATTAATCGCGAATTAAAAATAATTTGGACTCTTTTTCCGAGAGAGGTGGGTTATTAGCACAGGAAATGAGTAGGTAAAAGTAAAAAAAAATGTATCACAGTAACATGTTTTAGGTTATCTAGTTTTCGTATATTGTATAAACATTGAAATTGTATTTTTATACGATGATATAAAATAACATATTTACAAAAAATAATGTAAGTTTTCTCTTTAAAATGACAAAATATGAAAACAAAAAATATTTCTGAGGAAAAATTCTAATAACTTTCTTGTCAAACAGTAAACGAATTTTAATATATAATATATAAAACTGTCACTCGCTACAAGCAATAGGTTAATATCACTTTGTTAACCAAAATATTTTTAAATTTGTAATTTTGAATTCCCGCGAAAACAGTGATTCTATTGACCACGCCTCTAAAACGTCACGATTCATGTTTATTTGTTTCTGGCCGTTGAAATTTGTGTGAAACAATATCACAAATCTTGGCGTCACAACAACCAAGGCCAAACACGTCGCGTTTTTCTACGAACGTATTTTCATTGAATTTCTTTTTTACATTTATGTATGAAAATATTTCTCCACAATATCCATATTGATTTTGAAAATACAATTAACTATTCTTCATCTATTTCGTATATTTTTATTGGTATTCGTAGTATGTGATATTTCCCTATTATTGACAAAAGTTCTATTGTGGGATTTAAAAAACGACACTGGGAACAGATGGAAAAGTCATTCAAGGTGCCATTGAAAACCGTAGTGTAAAAGCAAAAACTTTATAATTAAATTTGAAAGAATATGCTATGAATCAAATGTAATTATAAACACCTCTCTCCCGCTTCCACTCCCACCAAGTCTACTATATACCATTGTGTCTTTCTACTTTCATTTATAATAATTTTCTATGTATAAATGTGTCCTTAAAAATGCCCATTGGGCGTATGAATAAATGAATATATTGACGACAATGAGGTGACTTCTTAAAGCAGCAAATTTAAAATGCAGGTCCTTTTTAAAAATACCAAAACCGACACTACTAATGAAAATGAATATATATATATGGGCCAGGCTGGATCGAAATTACTCGGTAGATTCAAAAAAACATTTTGATTTTTTATTTGAAAATTTATTTATTAACTCTCATGAATTATTACATTAATTAAAAAAAAAAAAAAATTTTTTTTAATCATACTGCTGTTCATAATAATATTTTTTACATATTTTCAAAAATTTGTCTGAGTCTTTTGTTTAGTTTTGTCTGGTAGTTTATTGTATAATTTCAGTCCCTGATTTATTGGTCTTGATTGCCTTGTCTCGTTTTGGAATGTTGAATGTGATATTTTTCTGATATTCTTGTATAATGTCCGTGTCAATTACATTTTTTTAAAGTTTTAGTTCATTGTCTACAATAATATCAGCGGGTAACTTATGACTAAATTTCAAAGATTCTAATTGAAAAAGTTTTTATTATTATTTAACTTAGTAAAATTGCACACTTAAAAAAAATTTTTTTTTTTATTATTTTTTGGATGTTTAGTGTGATGGTTAGTGACAGTAGCTCAGTCACAACAGAGAGTCGCTAATTTGTCAGGAAAACACCCAACAAATACTGCAGTGAGGCCCATGTGGTAATAGCTATTAAGTAAAGCGGCCTCCGTGGTGTAGTGGTCAAGACGCTTGACTCACGCACGGAAGGTTCCGGGTTCGATTCCCGGTGAGAACACAAAAATTAAAAATGTGATTTTTCTCAAGCCTGGGTGCTCTGTGATGTAATTCACCACTGTAATTAGGCCTCCTGGCCTGTTGTGGTGCAAAAAAAATTATGTAATAATGTAATAAAACAACAATGATACTCGTATTATGATCATTGGTCATATATTATGAACAATTAACATAGGCCCATACACCTTCATACGGGATGGTGCACCTTACAACCGCGGAATAAAATAATAAGGTCATAATTCTTGCTCTTCTAGCCTGTGAAAACCCTACAGATATTTCAATGGTTTTCACCTTCCTAAAGAAAACGTAGGTATGAAGTGTGTTAAAAACTGACCGTCAAATTCGAAAGAAGAATGTCTTTAAAAATACCAAGAAAAATAGTCAGAAACGAAGAAATAAAAACATTTCAGAACGGTACGTTTTAAGTGAGTCAAGAAATACGAAGGCAGTTAATTCTGCCAAAGGTAGAAACTCTAAATATTATCTATATACACTTAGGTCCGTTTATTTTTGTAACATTTCGTTTTAGAATCTTAAAAATTATTTTCAGAAGTCTTTCTTTTTCTATTGAATTTAATAGTGTTTTTTTAAAAACAATTTATTGTACGAGAATACTAGCTTTTATCCACGGCTTCGCTCGCGTGGTTTTGGGGAGAAATTACTAAATTAATTCGTTTTGTCGTTTGGCAACAAAGAAAATCCCGATGAAACGATATCTTTTTTGGCGATAAAAAGTAGCCAGTATCATTTATCGGCCCTCAACCTATACGTCGACGTCGCACCGTTATTCCGTTTTAATTATAATTCATTTTACCACTAACAATTTTCTCAGGGGAGTGATACTTTTTTCCGGGATGAAAATTAGCCAATTTCACTTCTCATCTCTCCGGCTATTTCTATGTAAATAAATCCCTTCAATCGGCAGCTCCGTTGCAACGTGACGAAAACATAAACAGTGACAAAAACTCATTTCCGAATTTTTCATTTTTTGTAAATATTGAAGTAGATCACACATAAACATATTCTTATGTGAGCTCGCTTTATAGCTTTAATATATGATATATTTTTTTATTATATTGTTATATTATATTTATTGGATTAATTATATACCAAACTATTCTAACTGTTCATTATAAATGTGTTTAAATAAAAGCAGTATTTCTACCTACTTCTTTTTGCAAAAATCTATGTAAGTTCAATAAATAAACATTATCAAATGGTCATGGTTTAATTTGATATATTGTTTTCCACTGTTTGCTAATCACTCTAAAATACATACTCTATCTTCCAACTTCTTGAAATTTGATAGCTTTCCAGGCCATGAAGTTGTTTGAATTATGTAATATTATACTTTCGTCAAGTGGTTCAAGTTGTGAACAAATTAGGTAAAAACCACTAACTGTTTCGGCTTACCAAACACCATAGTCATAGGAATAATCTACCCACTAATGTTAGAGACGCCCTTTCTCTATTTACATTTAAATCAAGATTGAAATATCACTATCTAAATATTCGAGTTGTCCCTTTTTCCTTCTTCTTTTCTTCCCACCTCCTTTCCTATTTTCATAGATAGTGTTAAAATGTTATAATGTTTTCAATTTTGTAAAAATTTATAAGATTCAGTATAATTCTTTTGAATGTATCCATGTACTTGTAATTTTCTCAAACTGAACGGCTTGGGTAAGTAGGAAGAAATTGCCTTAAGGCAATATGCTCGCCCTTATATGTATGTATATATTGTATATGTATATAATAAATATATAATTATATAATAATAAGGATATAATAAATAAATAGTAAGTTTTTTATTGCGTTTAACCATTTGAAAGGCATATTGGATTTATTAATTAAAGAACATTTATTAAACAACAGTAGCTAATAATTATTTTTATTAAAAAAATCTTTTTTTCGTTTTGCTGATGCACGGCTCCTTCATAAAGATGTAAAATCGCGTTGCACTATTTAAAAAAAAAAAAAATGTTATGATAGAACATGGTATAAACATCAATTTTATTATCCTCACCTAATGATGCATAGGGCGCAGTATTGGTACATTAATCGGAGTGTATTTGTTACATGAAGCCAAGACAGTCAGTATTTCGTCTAAGTTGTAAGGTATAGAACTATTTTTTACAGAAATTCTTTCAATCTTATTATGTTTTCAGGGGGTTTTCTAACTGACCAACCGAAACAAGATTTTCAGCCGAAATCAAAACCGAATTCTGACTTCGGTTCTAGTTTCGCCCTAAACCGAAACCAAAACTTATTTAAATAGTTAAATGTCACTTCTAAACCTCAAAAATTAAGAGTTATCATTGTTTAACTTTACGATTTCATTAAAATAAATGTTCAATGACATACACTACTAAATGAAAGGCATAAATTTATTGAGTAAATTTGTTCAGTTTTAGCGCTTTTTGTTTCGTTGTTATGTTATGCATATAACTTATATGTAACAGTTTTTCAATGTATGGAGCAGTGGAGCAGTTACAAAAAATGAATATAAATGTTGGCGATACTATCACAAAATCAGTCTAGTCTATAAATAGTTTAATATTAATCAATGGCAATAAAATAACTAATTATTTGAATAGACAACAATCCAATATCTCTTAATGTGCTTATATATATATATATATATATATATATATATATATATATGAATCGCTAAGTTTATCTTTAATACTTCCGTAATAAAAAAAATCCTTTTAAAAGTCTGCTTAAAAAAATATAAATTTAATCGGCGCGGCGGTGGGGAGATTTGAAAACGCCTGTGCGACGCGTGCGGATGCTAATAATGTGATCTGACACATTCTGACCGTAGATTTCGGCTATGCCGAAGTTTTGTCAAATTTTCGACCGAAATAACTGCGGCCGAAACTCGATTTACTGGACGAAACTAAAACTTCTGTCAGTCACTACTTATCAATTGTGATCCGTAAGACCACGAAATTATCACGGTACCTAAAACCCAGTCCTGATCGATTGATTTCTTTCACTTTATAAATATACCTTATATATTTTACTCTTAATCTGTCTTCATTGGAGAGACGTAGAACTGAGATGGACCTTATATGCATTTTCAAAATACTTAATGCCTTAAGTGATGTCTCATCTCTGTTGCAATCAATTTCTTTTCATGTTCCCAACCGTGTCACCAGAAGTCAAAATCTGCTATTTATAAAATCTTCTCAGAGCAACTTTGGTTTTTATGCCCTAATGTCGAGAATGTGTAGATTAGTCAATTCATCACACGACTTGGATTTTTTTGGGATAGATCTTCCGGCTTTTCGTAGATCTCTTCGCCACTAAACAGTGTGGGATGAAGTTGGATTGGCATGGTTTAGCTCGAAGTTTTAGGTCTTTCGTTTTTTTTAAATATATTTTATAAAATTATTGTTTTGCCCTTGTTTGTCTTTGCCAAATAGTTTTATTTTCTTTTTGTTCAGTATATTTTTAATTTAAAAAGTATTCGAAAATTGTCATTCAAATTCAGAGTTTTAAGATCACCTTGCAATTGATGCCGGAACCCAACTCCATGTGCCTGTTAGCATTGATACCCTTAGTAACAAGCAGGACATTAATCTCTCTAGTAATATGCAACCAACCCAGCTCATAAATTATGCATATTACACTGAAATGCCTTCACCCATTTGAAATAGAGCTTTTACATTGCATTCGTTTGAATAAAATAAAACTCATTACTCGGCTACGACATTTCAATGAAATTGTGAATATTTTTTTTATTTCTTAATCTTATTGATATAAAATATAATAATAATGAAAAAAATAAGGTTATGTCGAAGAGCAAGTAGGGAAGTGCAATATTTTACTTTTCATATAAAATATTTTTTACGTGTTTTAATAATATATCTAATATTTTTACTGGCGAGTAAAACAATGTTTAAGTTACTAGAATCAGAAGTGTCCTTATTTTTCTGGCTTTTGCTTGAAACCTGAGGATAATGGATTTCTGGAGATATCGAAAAAACGAACCTTATAGTCCTGAAACAAATCTGAAAAGCTTGAAAGGTTGTCGATGTGCTTTGTTATATGTTTATTTTTGACATTTGCATTAGTGTTATTTTTAATATTTCGTATTCACTTTTACTTACAATTTAAACTTATACCATTTCTCCTTCATTAACCGTTATGTGTGTGAAATAAAATCAAACCCATTCTCTGGCAATAATCCCGGATAGCGAATTTATGTAGAGATTAGTCCGCTATGTAAACCATGTCTCAAGTCTCGGATTCTATTCCTGGCATGGCCGACGTAAAATACGTATTTAATACTTAGATGGATTTTCAGAGCAATCCAGCGACTTTGAACATTTAACTCGATTTGAAGCGTAAGACTGACTACTTGAATGTATATAAAAAAATATTTAAATACGTCGGGATTAGAAAACGAGAGTATTTTATTATTCAAAATGTTTTTGATCAAATAAATTTTATCGATTTCCAAACAATGCCTACAAATATTTCACTATGATTTGTGTAGCATACGAGTTGTTAGCACGCTCCACCCGGCGTAATTTATTAGGTTGACGACTATAATAATAAACTATTTATGATGGCATATTTACCTTGAAACTCATGACCTCTAAGCTCAACAGAGCAGGGTTAATAATTAACGGTAATATAGTAAGTGGTTTTGTCGACTTTGGGTACCTAATGGTTTGGGTAAGGTTCCAGGTTCGATTCAAGAGACCATCGATACAAAATATCGATTTAAAGGGTGTTTATTTTATAGTACATGTCTTATTACTATTACATTACATTATATATTATACTCTGGTAGAAGAAATATTGTAAAGTGTTCTCAGTACAGGTTGCCTACATGGACGAGTAATTTATTTTTTTTAAATTAAATCAATATATTATTCAAATATTCTTCTCGTAAAATTTAGTGAATTGATCGATGAAAATTTTAAAACATCGGTTTTAAATTTATTTTATAATTTATACAGAGTAAAAATTGTAAGGTACGTTAGTTAAACAAAAAATAAAATCTTTTAAAAACATTTTCATTTCTATTTAAAATAAATCTTATTCAAATTTATAGACCAAGGCAATAGATTGGGGTTTTTATGTGACTGAGTTTTCAAATAAATGAGTAGAATCGACTTATCAGACAATTATTTTAACACATTTTAAACAGAAAGTGTTGTATTGTTTCCTCTTTATAAACTTTATTAAGTAAGGATATAGGAATTATAAACAACAGCTGTCGTTTCATTTATCATACTTACTCAATTTGTCCGCTCACATGCTGTGTAAACATATTATAGTGTCCACGAATTCTTCACGGGTCTCCCTGACGGCAGCCAATACAGTTTAATCGTGAACTGTACACTGTCAGCCGTAGACGTATAAATCAGCGAGTACCTTTAGAAGAAGAATTTTTTAACGTTAGGTAGGTGCCATGCCGGAGGATACGCGTTATGCGTTGCATATGCGGTGTTCACTAACTAATAAAATTTCTCATAAATCAAGTATTTTTTATGCAGTACGTCGATTTCATTGAACTTACCTATTATCAGAAATATATTTTATGTAATATACTAGATAACTTTATGAACGCAATTTTCAAATAAGATTCATTTATACGAGGGTTGCTACTTAAGTTTTGAGATAAACATGTAAAAACAAATATTCGTAATCGAAAATCGCTTTATTGTTTTTCAAAATATTATCTTTAAAGATCAATACACTTTTGCATGTGTTTTCCAATTTTCGAACCAATTTTCGAAGCATTTTTCTAGTCCGATTGAGGCTTTTTCAGGCGTCGAAAATCGTTGACCTTGCAATTTATTTTTTATATGCGGGAATAATTAAAAATCTTTGGGTGCCAAATCAGGACTGTTCGGCGGATGACCAATCAATTCGATGTTTTGAATGCTCAAAAATTAACTTGTTTGAGCAGATGTGTGACAGCTTGCATTGTCGTGGTGGAGAATGATTATTCTTCTGCAATTGGTTTCCTTTACTTTTTCGAACACTTCTGACAAACAAATGGTGGTATACGATTCAGAATTGACCATTCTACATTGTTCTAATGGAACAGTGGCGACATGTCCTGTTATTCCTAAAAAACGGGTGACCATTTGCTTCGAAGTGCTTCGTGCGCGAACAACTTTTGTTAGATTTGGCTAGTCTTGAAAGACCCATATGGTCAATTGTTGTTTAGTTTCGGATTCATATGCATAAATCCACGAGTCGTCGCCTATCGCGATCTTACAGACGTGTTTTGAAGCACTGCGATTAATTTTTTTTGAACATTTGTTTGCACCAATAGACACGAGCTTTTTTTTTAGCGATTTTCAAATTATGCGGTATCCAACGCGAACAAATCTTTATGACGACCAAATGTTCATGCAACATTGAATGTTTGCAAGTGGGACTAATGCCCAAGCGTGCTCCAATCTCACGGTATGTCACATGACGATCTTCCAATATCAGTTCACGCAAAACATCGATGTTTGCTGGCACAACAGCCGATTTTAGACGACCTTCACGAAATTCGTCCTGTAACGAAGAGCGACTACGATTGAATTCAGAAAACCAGCGAAACACGATGGCTCGAGATGGCGCTTTATAATCAAAAGTCGCAGCGAGTTAATCGGCACACTGTTGCTGGTTTTATCTACGTCGAAATTCATAGAAAATCATCGTAAGAAAATGTTCACAATTAAGTTCCATTTTTTCAACAAAATTAATTTCTCAAGTATCTGTAAACAACACAAATATTATTCGTATGACAAAACGTTCTGAGTACGTTTACCATGAGAAATGGCAAATTTTACGATGACAATGTCAGACTTGACATATTCACACTGGTGTTGCCATATCTCAAAACTAAGCAACCCTCGTAGTCATAGACTCCGAGCGAAAAAAAATGTAGGTATATTGTCGGGAGTCAAACCCGGGACCACATGCATAGTAGAAAATTGTGATAATCGATACACCATATGGTTAATATGATGTTAGAATTGGAAATCATTTTATAGTTTTCATTCGCAACACACGTGCATATTTTTTTTATATTATAGATGTTAAGTTAAGTTAAGCTGGATTATGTTTCAACATTATTAGGTTCATGCATTTTTTAAATTAATTTATTTTATATCTTGAAGTAGGGCACACATAAACATATTATTATTTAAGTAATTATTAATCAATAATAATATTGTATGTATCTTATAATAACATTATGTATATAATTAATTTATAAATAGTTTAACACATATATCTCAACTTGAATTTTTATGTTTTATTTTTTTCTTCATATTTTTTTCTTCATATTTTTTTCCCCGTATTACAATATTTTTGTATTGTTTATTTAAAGTTTAAATTTGTGACTTCGCCTTTTTTCTAAATGGTGGTCTGATTTTAAGCTTCGCTTTTGTATCACTAACTTTAAGCATCTTTTTTTCAAAATTCTGTGTTTTTTTCATTTATAATTTTATACACAAATATTATAAAATATTATTTGCCTGTATACTTTACCCTTGTATAATTTTGCATGAATCCGTATCAAAAAATCTTCTTCCTCTTCCCAAAATTGAATTTTTCAAATCAGCAATCTTATCGGCATTATAAAATTTCGAAACATAAAATAAATAATACCATTTTATTTTTACCATTTTTTTATTATGTTCTTGAAATATTAATATGAGTTTAATAACAATACACATATTTTTTCAAAATATGAAAACATTACCTGATTTAAATTTAAAAAATCATGTTATACCTACTTATGTTTTACAATAAACTCTTACTCTATCAATTCAATTTAAAATGACTAAAAATTATTTCGTCATTTCCCTTTTTTTCGAAATATAAAATATTGTATGAATTGTTAAAAAAATTCATTTTATTTTAAGTAACCTCTAACTAGTGTAAACTCTTACATTTTTCTGATAAATAATATTGGATTGCTATAAACTGTAATTAAAATCAATTTGGTTTATCAATTGTAGTTTATTGTGCATTTTTTTTAATCAACGGTGTACTTAAAATGCGTGATTAAAAAAGTAGTATTCGATGTTAAATTATGACTACAATTTTTTTTTGTATTTTTTATTGCAATGAAAGATAACTGTTTTTAAAGTTGGCAGAACTATTTAAACCTGAACTATTTTATTTTTATATTTTACCTACGTTATTTCTAATAAAAATATTAATTTAATTACAATCATGATATTTTTCGTATGTGTTGAATAATCTTATTCTTACTAGAATGATAAATCTTATTAATTGTTTATAATTATGTTAAACAATGTCATACGCGACTATAAATTTATATTTTTACCCTTGTAAATACATATATTGTATTTTCGTGATACGTTGTTTGAAAAGCATTTATTTAAACTTTAAAGTTCAACCTTAATGTTCAAATACTAAATTAAACGTTTTAGCCCTAACAAGGATTTATTAAAACCTATTTAATATACTTTTAATAAAATTTGTAGGTACATCAATGTATGTTTATTTGAAAAAGTGTGATATTTATTAAATAATGAGTATGAAAAAATATATTTTGTTTTTTTTTATCATACCCATTTTTAAATTCACTCGTGATCTAACTCTTCACACATTTACGTATCGTATTTTTATTTTTACTAAAAGTATGTATCTCTCATTTCATCAAATATCCTTATTTTTTTACTCTATATGTAAATAATATTCAACTAAAAAAAAAATGCCAACATAGACGAAATCTTCAAACAAGAATTATTTAGAATCTTCAAGTACAAATAATTAGTGCGTTGGCATACTTATTGCTAAAAGCAATATCTTCCAGCCAACCAAAAAACAAACTGCTCAAAAGAACAATTTGTCAAAAATTTGTACTAAAAAACGAAAATATATATCAAAAGATACACACATTTAAAAAAACATAATTTATTAAAAATAAATAGTTTTTTCTAGTATACTTGTGTTTCTTTTTGACTTAGATTTAAAGTTTTAGTAAACTTTAATTTTTTTGACCTTGTTATATTATTATTTTTTGCGTAAGTACATGATCATTTACTACCCTTATATATATAAATAATATAAATGGCATACATAATTTAGCCAAATAAAGTACAAACATACATAAATTACTCTTTGTATAGCAAAAAATAATAATGTTTTGTACTACAATGTATTAATAATAGTATCACAGTTTTTTGATAAGAACTATGTTATTTGCAAAATCGTATTTTTTAAAAAGGTGCTTGGACATTTAATTTATATGAGCGATTTTGCGTATTTTTCAAACCTTAATAAAAATCACTTGGGAAAAATAAAAAAATAATCTTATACAATTTGAAAGGTCACCTTTCAATATATCATTTGAAGCAACCGAGAAAAATTCAAGTATCTCCGCCCATATTTTTCAAACATTGAAGAATCTACTCGACTTAAGAATAATGTTGATATCAAACGTTTTGAAACTATAATATATAACAAGTACGAGATATACGCTTTCTAGTAACTCATTCCATCTTGGCTTCATCCGAGTGAACTTCTTTCATCTCAATCATACAAGGTGACTTGGGAGCTTTTATTAACTTTCAAGAGTCGTTTCCGTTGGCTGCTAGAGTAGCAGTACTACAGGGGGCTCTCGTTGATCTAGTAGAGCTTCTTCGGAGGAGAGATTGCTGGTGGTTCCCCAACTGCTGGTTCAGCCTCATTTGTTTCTTTTTTTTTTGGCTGCTCGCGCAGTTACAGAACAAGAGTTCCTGCATTCCTTTCCTGAAGTTTCTGGATAAGAAAGCGTAGAGAAGAGGGTTGATACCTGAATTGAAGTAGGTGATGAGGAATGTCAGGGGAGTAAAGAGCGCGCTGAAGTCACTTCCTCCCTGGTAGTTGGGGGACCAGTACTGCCACATCTTGCGAGCGTGGAAGGGGAGGTTGCAGAGGGCGAACGTCAGCACTACTATTATCAGCATGCGTATGACGCCACGGCGGGCGCGCAGCACGTTCTTGGAGAGGTGGTTGAGGTGGCGACTGCGCGGCGCGCTCCTGGCTGGCCACGTGGATACCAGGGCGGGGACGGTGGTGGGGGAAGCGGCTAACGTCGTCTCAGCGAGCGGGACCTTTAATATTTATCATCAAAAAATCATACTTAATAAATTAAATCAAGACCGTCAACAATGAATAGGGCATCTATCTTTCAGTAATAATTTCAGTTTCAGTGCCAATATTGCGTTCTATCTTGTTTTTAAATGTTCAATTTGTAAAAATAGAAAGCTCGCGATACCTTGAAATTTTTTGATTTAGTTAGTTTTCATACATTTGATTATTTTTATTTTAAACTTTGCCAGATTCAAAGGGGGGAGTACAACTTCTAAGCCAGGCAATAACATCTCAATTACACGATATCTGTTTGTTTACTATAAATATGTATGTAGAACTGTTGGTTACCTTAATAAAATATAAATTAAATACAAATAAAAAATAAGAAAAAATATTAAGTTGAATATGCATTTAAAGAGTATAAATCAAAATATTTAAAAAACGAAAAAAACACGTATATTTATTTCAAATGTAGGATATGGCTAGTTGTGGGGTGTGGAGCTTCTACTCCGCTTGGAGATTGATAGAAAAAAACGAGGTTAGCGTTCAATGTTGTATTTATTGCATGGCGAATAAATAATTAATTGAATTATGTCGCGCAAATGTAACGGCGATGATGTGTTGAACTGACTGCACTTGAACTACAAGCTGGAACTGAGTGACTGCATTTGACTGACTTGGTTGAACTGATTCTTTGGGCTGACTGGGCATTACCCCACCCTGTGGTCTTTTTATAGGCCGAGGTCTTTTGGTCTTCATATCTCGATGGCGGGAAATAAAAGTTTAATGAACTTTATGTACTTCAGGACATTGCACTGATGTAGGCGGACGTTTTATGTGCCATACTATTAGTTTTCCAGAAAATAATGTATTGTATCCAAAAGAAAGCGCTAAGTTTCTTCTTGCAGTCGTTGCTCTATATTTTAGGTGAAATTGTTGCGCGTTCGTGCATCATCAATCAATGGACTACGACCCCCACAAATATATATAAATATATATACATATACATATATATACATAAACATTTACAAATTACATAATGTTATAGTTTAATTTGCAATTTACTATTTTTAATCACCAGTTGGTATGAAATTTCGCGGGAAGGTTTTTTTTTTTTTAGATTCTCACAAAAAACATTATTCAAAGTTTAAACTATCAAATTGATTGCACTCTATTTTTTTTTTATAATTATTATTATTGAAAAATAAATATTTGCGTTCTTATGATTTACCCAAATATTTCATTTTGGGGGCCATTTTCAACGAATTGTAAATAACTCCCTATTAGACAATTGGAATCAAGTTGGGGTAGAGTGGGATCCGAACTACGGACCTTTGATCCGTGAGACCGAGACACTAGCCACAGTACCACAACCCGATTCTAAATTTTGATTTAGTCATATAGTTTACGATAATATTTTGAAGTACTCTAATATACACTAAATATATTTAAAACATAAATTTTCCGAACGTATTTTTTACATTTCCAATTATTTGATAAATTCTTATAATATTAATATAATTAAAAATAAAAATGTTGTTTTTGTACGGCAGCGAAAATTATACGTTTTAAGCTTTGATATGGTTGCAACCTTTGTTTTATAAAATCAGATCTGAGTGGACAATGTTCTGGCAGAATTCTTCAACTGGGTATCCAATGCTCCATTCTGCTCCATTACGGGAGTATCCAATGCTCCATTCCCATTCGACCATGGTTTGAAATCGAATAGCAATCAAAATTAAGCATTTCTTTAATATCAAGATTGAGAATAAAATATTGTCTTTTGCCTAGCACTTATTGAGAATAAATGTCTTTACTTCGACAATGTGCCCTTGCGAAATTGACGATGAGACGATCATCTCTTCTTTGACTGTCCCCTCTTCAAATTCTTTAAAAGAATCAAATTCCTTCAAAATACTGGAGAAAAGTACTCTTTACGTAAAAATTTTACTTGCCCAGAATAATTTCGATGCTGATTTACTTCTGACTAAATTCTTTATGATAAATAATAAAAATTTTCGTTTTTTTTTTGCCAAATGTAAATAATAAGACTAATTAAACGTAGTTATGCAGAAAGCAGCCAGTCCACAATTATCGGGTGTAGTAAGGTCAATTCTATTTTCAGAATTGCCAGACCGCTTTCATACAAAAAACTGTTATAATCACCTTCTGAAAATAGTGTCGATCACAAAAAAGGCATTTCTCAATTTTTAGAAAACACAAAAAAAACTAACGGTACTTTAAAAATCATTAAAACTGGTCAAATACATAATTGGATTCTTGTTTGTAATATTTTTTTTTTTAATGTATTCATTGTTTATCATTTTTGTCTAAGTCAACTGTTGTGTAGATTTCATCACTCACACTTTTCATCAAAGTGCTATTATCTCAGTTTCACTTTTCTATGGCTGGCTGCTTTCTGCATAACTACGTTTAATTTAATGTACCTCTTTACTCTTAGCCCACAATTTCATTTAATGCTTACGTTAAATTTAGACGGTAATTATATTTTATTGTAATATAACTCTTTAGTACTGATTCTAAACATCTCACATTATATCATTTTCCAGGGTAGATTTTTTTGTCGTTTCTCCTATAACTTTCTTATTCTTGTTTTTAAGAGCCAAAATCACAAGCAAAAAATATAAATTAAAAAACCTTTGCCTTGCTCGCGGTTTTTGTCTGATCCTTGCCCGATCTCTTAGAAACCATTTAACCCCTCACGCAGCTGGAAACACATTTTATCGTTGTGCTCTGTTACAATAAAAATTGTTAACTTAAGATCATATTTAAATATTTATGTTGATTTCAAAAAAGAAAAAAATAATTTTTTTAATAAACACCCGTTAAATTTATATATATGTATACGTTTTTACTAATTGTTTTTTTTTAAGTTTCCTTTTTTTTATATACTACTTTTTAAAAGGGTTTATTATTTTATTTTTAGTTATATTTTATTTTTCATTCTTGAGAACCCATGAGCTCTTAGCACGAGACTGTTTGTATTACCTAGGACATTCAATATATGTACATTGTAACAATACCAACAAATTAAGAATTTATAATTTTTGCCATTTCTGATTTACTGCGTAATATTTATTTTTTATCTTTATAATTTTTTTTTTTTTTTTTACCTAAGTATGTTAAGTATAATGAATCGCATAGCGTTATTATTTAGTACAATGCATAAAACAACTGTAACATTTTTTTTTTAAGAAAAAGAAAAATACCTGAGTTCTTATTATTTACTGATATATTAAAATTTTATTTCCTAAAAGTCATAAATAACTTGTGTTGGAAAAATGAAAATCAAAGTGTGGTAGAGAGGGATTTGTACCTCAAGCTTTCGGCCCGTGAGTTCACAATACTACCACTGGACTACAACTCGGTTCGAAATGTATAAATATATTGTTTTTGAATTATTTCTTAATTTTGTAATCGAGCACTGTTACTTATTTATACATATTATAATATGACATTTATGTTTTGTGCTCAGCAAACAAAAGTACATACCCCGTTATGTTTAATGTATTTATGTTCATGTTTATAAATGGCATGTGTGCCGTGTACACTAATACAATAAATAAATAAAAACTCATTTTATGAAACGTATAGCCACCTTCAAGAAACGCCTGAAACATTTGTATATATCCCCAGAACCCTGAACTCCTTGAGTTTTTACTGCTTTTTTTTTTCTCAGATGTATTTTTTTAAATCCCTTTTTTTCCTTGGTTCCTCTTTCTCTCTCCTTCCAAATTCATTATCTGATCCCACATTTTCCTCATCAAGTTAAAAAAATAAATCATTAATGTTAATATGTGCATGCCTTGTCTCACAATTAAAAAACAGCTGTTATTTTTAATTAATTAGGTTTTTTCAATATTTTATTTTAACACATCTTAATATATATTTATGGTTTTTTAGTACAAAATTTTGACCAATCTCTTTTTTTGACCATTCTGTTTTTTGGTTGGCTGGAAGGCTTTTAGCAATAAGTCAGCCGAAGTACTTTTTCTTTGTATTTGAAGTTTTAAATAAATAAATATTGTAGATATGATATACGTATGTTTATTGCCTAAGCTTTTCCTTTTTTCTAGTTCTCATTCAATGCTCAGGAGATATTTTTATTGGTTTATTAAATAAAAATCACATTAACGTCTTCCAAATCCAAAATTTAAAAGAAATTAAAATTTACACTGGTAAACTCTTTCTATCTTCTCGGTTACGGATTTATTTTATGATTTGACGTAGCGAAAGTCTGCCTTACGTATTACTGTAGTATTACGTATACTGTAGTACCCGGAGCTTCGAGTCTAGTAAATTTCAACATTTGTATTTCACGGTGACGAAATCTAAATTCTTAATCTTCCCGTCTTTAATGAAAGACATGGGGAATAAATGACTGTTTCTCTACAATCTTCACAATAATGTTTCAGGTATACGTGTAAACAAATCCGTTCTCAATCCGCCACACGCCGTACGCGAAATATTTCACAATCTTACTTTTTAAAATTCTCCTCGCATATGCGTGACACGTCAGTTAGGATAACATATTTTTGAAATTTGTTACTAATTTTCAAGGAAAAATGATATATGTATTTTTATTTTCACATAGATTATATATTTTTTGCTAGCGCTAAGCGGTGTAAGCATATTATGCTCTTTTTTAATACAAATTATTGTGATGATAAGATTTTCACCGTACTTTTAATAACACTCTTTGAAAATACTATTATTTTTCTGATAAATTTTAAAATCCAACTTTTTTCAGTGTCATCTTTAAAAAAAAATATCTTTGAAAATTGTCGTCTGTATATTAAATTTTTTTTAATCCCCTAGAAATAAATTTTGAACGTTTTTGCATTTAAAATTGATATAATATTATAATTTTATACTAGCGGACCTGACAGACGTTGCCCTGCCCAAACTTTGCCTTGCCTGCTATGAGCTGGTTCATCAAACGTATTTTTGTGATTCGAATTTTGGATTAACTACGAGTATATATATATTTGTCGTTAAATTCGACATTTCAATCTTTTCGCCATTGAGTGATTTGCTGTTGCCCAAAGCAAAATAAAAAAAGTGCAATATCACTAGCCGTATACAGATTTTTTGTACGTATGATGAATTATTAATATTCAAATATTGAATTCGCCTAGGTACTTGTTTATGGTTGAATTCCAAAACAAAAAATAAATATTTTCAAATATAGATTTTTTTTGCAAATGTTAAACTCCGTTCTTCTCACCAACAGGTTTGCATTTATATAGGAATACGATTTTTTAAAACGTATTGAATGTCGACTAATATTATTTAAGTATTGCCAAAAATCCAGTAAAAAGAAATAAATCGATAGAAATTATAAGGAATTTAAAGAAAGAATCTAATTGACATCCACAAAAAACTAAGGCTGTTTGTAAACATTCAAAAACAAACTTTTTTCATACACAAAAAAACAACATCCTTCTATTTATTTGCATATTCATTCAGATGAATAAAACATTTATACTTCTAATTTCTTTTTTACGTTTGAATTTAAGATTTAAATATCTACAAACATGCGTAGCGCAAAGATCTTCACTTCTTAGGCCGTTTAGGGGGAGTTCAGTGACATCACACGTACTATTTGTTTTCTTTTGCTTTTTTTTATTTTACGCATATTGATTACATTTTTTAGGAACACATGGTAAATTATAATTTTCAAAATATAAAGCAATCGCTTCGTACAACTAGGTAATTAATGGGCCAAACTTCATATTGATAATAAATATTGTTTTAAACATGTTTTTAAGAGTGGTTTAGAAAAAGCATGAAGAAAACTTAAATCTCTGTCAAACCCTTTGCCTTTGACCTTCAAGTAATGATTGATACTGATGAGATATTTTTTTACTAATAATTAACTTAGAGTTTTAAAAGAAATATTCTTTCATTTTATTCTTGTTTGTCGAGCGAGCTTTAAGGAAGCCCATCAGATAAGTTTAATTTCGCGATAGATTAATATCTCAATTATATGAAGAAATTATTTATGAAATAAAAACGGAAGTCAAAATATTTTATAGAACTTATGTTATCATCTGTCATTAATTGTTTTAAGCGATTGAATCTTTTGACTTATGTTTTTTTAATTTTTACATTTGTTGATATTTGTGAAGTAAAAGAGCAAAACACTTTGTCAATAAAGATGTAATTTTTAAGAATTATCTCACATACTTAGAAGCGCTTATAATTGGCTTATATTGGTCAAAATAAATAAGTGGAAGTGTACCAAGTATTTTTTAAATTAATAACTTATATGGAAATATAAGTTATTACATCATTACAATGGAATTCCATCAAAAATTGTCAATAAATAATTTAAATGAAATAAGGCTTATAAATATGTTTATTTGAAAATTCTTTGCTATTTGATTGTTGTGTATATAATATTTAAGATAATTTCCAATCTTTTTTTCGCACCATAACGGACCAGGAGGCCCAGAATTCTTATGCTGGAGATGGTTCAGAAGAAATTTCTGAGGTATCTTTACTTAAGGGAGTGCGGATATTATCCGTGGTTGTATCCGTCTGACTTCATACTGGGAATGCTTGGCTACAATAGTTTGGAGAAAAGAAGAAATGCATACTTGTTTATGTATTTTGTCCGATTGATCCGTGGTATTACGATCAACATAGGTGAAACGGAGAGTATTTTTCTTTATGTTCCTAATGACTACCTTAGACATAGACAGCTTGAGCTGTTTTATCTTCCTGTTGCAGAACCAACCTGCCGATGGTAATGCCAGTAGAAAAAGCAATGTCTTTACTCAACCGTATCTCTTCGGATATTGACATCTTTCATATTAATGATAAAAAGTTCATAGAGAATAGCATTCTTTCTCTATAACTGCTGGGTATTTTCTTTTTAACATTTTTGTATATTTAAATTTTAGTATTAGTTTTTTCGTTTTATGTATGCATTGAAATATTTTGTAATATACACAAACGTTTATAAAATAAATAAATTGAAATATTGAAACATTGAAATTGAAAATTGAAATTAAAATATTATAGTGGAAAATTACAACACAGAACACCAAGGCTTGAAAAAATCACTTTTTTTTTGTCCTCATCGGGAATCCAACCCGGAACCCTCCGTACGTGAGGATTCCACTATGATGCATTGATATCCTCATATTTGTTTGCAATATTTGGATATACTCCAAACGTGATTTAGAATTTTGTTCCTTTAATGTTCTTTCACAAAATGTTTTCCATGACACGGTCTTGCTAAAGTTGTCACACATACCCGCCTTGTAACTATGAGCCGTAAATAGTATGTAATACGTCTAGTTGTCTAGCATATTCCTCCTCGCCCACAATAATATTACGTGTACATTTGCCGTGTTCGAGCTCTTTTGCATAAATAAAAAGTTCATCAAATGTAAAAGGCGTATAAAAACACCGCTCTTGAAATAATATTTTCATTTTCAAATTTACACGTATGATACTTTGTAATCAAGATGTATGTTTATTTGAGTAATGCAAATCTCATGTTTTTATAAATTTAGACTTACAACATTGCTAATATTTTAAAAAGTATTATTCCATGTGTACATCTTATTAATTAATTAATTTTTACAATATTTGAGTTTGTCCAAATGTTCGTCGACAAAAGACTGGATTTCACCCCCTCGGGAGTCATTAAGATTAACAAATTACAACAGGGATGAAGAATACTTTAAATAAGGTAATATGAAAGTCTAGGCATTTACCTGTCATTGGCTGGTTTAAGTGGCCACTTTACACACTGTGTAACATTCACCATTTTGCCTATGTTCGAACATCCATATTTCTTCAATTCTTCCATTTGTTGATTTAAGTGAAGTTAAAGAGCTGAAACCTTTATTGTTGTGAAGATATTCAGCTGACTGAATTATTTCACATACTAGGCAACGCCTGAAAACAATTTTTCTATTTTCAAACTTCTTCTTGGACCAGTTGGTTTTATTACAATATTTGAGTTTTCCCAAATGTTCGTAGACAAAAGACTGGATTTCACCCCCTCAGGAGTCATTAAGATTAACAAATTACAACAGGGATGGAGAATACCTTAAATAAGGGAACTGGTCCAAGAAGAAGTTTAAAAATGTAAAAATTGTTTTCAGGCGTTGCCTAGTATGTGAAATAATTCAGTCAGATGAATCTCTTCACAACAATAAAAGTTTCAGCTCTTTAACTTCACTAAAATCAACAAATGGAAGAATTAAAGAAATATGGATGTTCAAACATAGGCCAAATCTCGAATGTTTCACAGTGTGTAAAGTGGCCACTTAAACCAGCCAATGACAGGTCATAAGCCCTGTAAATGCCTAGACTTCCATATTCCCTACTTTAAGGTATTCTCCATCCCTGTTGTAATTTGTTAAGTATCGCTTTTATTTCAACAGCGCCAGTGGGCAAAACATTACACAAAAATATTGCTTAACCCTCAGTTTGACATCTTGGCTCAAGGAAACAATAATTTTAAGTTTTTTTTTTGTTTTAATCAAAGTTTATTATAAATTGTGATAGTGTTGTTATGAATGAAAAAATACGGTAAAGCAGTTTTAACTAAATGCTGTTTTACTCGTGTTTTAGTTAATGAGAAAAAATAAAATCATAAGTATACTATGGGATACATCGTCAACAAAAGGATTGCGCCATTTTGCCGAAAAAATATCGCTTCTACGCCCTTCGTTTATTTGCTGGTTGTTGATGGGTAACTGCTACCCATCAACAACCAGCAAATAAACGTTATACAGCGTGCAGCGCAAAGTGAAACTTCGTGTTACGTAACAAGCCGGTGCGGTGCGGTGTAATGAAATAGCAGTGAGGAGACTCACGTCGGACAAGGGGAGCGGCGGCGGCGGCGGGGCGGCGGGGACGCGGGAAATCCTCCTCTCCATACTGCGCGCACTGTGCCATAGTCCCATCGCGATTCTCGTGTACAACACCTGGAAACATAACACATTCGCATTTCCTTATATAAATGCAGACAATTTATTTATTTGAACAGTTTACAGAGTGACCTAATTAGAGTGCACGATTCAAATTTGACGCCATTTTTTTATTTGCAGTTTGCAGCTCTGAAATTTGACAGCTGGCATCAACAATTGTTTTGAATATTAAAAATGAAGCGCTACACAACTGAACAACGCGTTATCATTGTGAAAACCCATTACAAAAATGGAGAACGTTACGCTGAAACCGCTCGCAAATTTCGCAAAATTTTCGGTCGTGGAAGTGCACCGTATGTGTCAACAATTCGAAGAGTGATCAATAAATTTGAAGAAACTGGGTCGATAATGGACAGTCAGTTTACTGTGCGTCGACGTACTAGTCGGTCTCTCAAAAACATTGCTGCTTTTACAGCATCCTTTACGGATAGTGTTACCGAAAACCCGGGAACATCAATTCGGCATCGTTCGCAACAACTTCAAATTTCGCGAAGTACAAAGCAGCGAATTTTGACAAAAGATCTTCACCTGTACCCATACAAGATTTAGGTCACATAGGACCTCAAACCAGCAGACCATGCACAGCGCCGGCAATTTGTTCAATGGGTGACGGAGCAAAATAAAGTGAATGACGATTTTTCGAAACAAATCATCTTCACCGATGAGGTGCATTTTTATCTGGCTGGGTTTGTCAAAAACAAAATTGTCAAATTTGGGGCTTAGAAAATCCGCGCGTGATCCATAAAAAACTAATGTACCCACAACGAGCATTTGCCTAGTGCGGTTTTTGGTCAGGCGTTAGTGACTGGGCCTTACTTTTTTGAAAAAGATGCCGAAATGCAGTGACTGTGGATGGCATTCGTTACAGAAACATGATAACGGAGTTCTTTTGGCTTTAACTGGATAGTAAAGATCTAAACAACGCGTGGTTTCAGCAGGATGGCGCCACCTGCCACAACGCCTACGAAATAATCGATTTATTGAAGCAACAATTTCCAGTCCGAATCATCTCCCGAAATTCCGATGTCAATTGGCCACCAAAATCTTGCGATTTAACGCCGTGCGATTTCTTTCTTTGGGGTTTTTTGAAATTTCGGGTCTATGCGAATAAACCACAAATAACTCCTGAGCTCAAGGCTGAGATCCAACGCGTCATCAGTGAGATAGAGCCACATCTTAAAATGTTATCGTTAAAATGTCATCGAAAATTTCATGAAAAGAGCATGGGCCTGTGTTCAGAGCCACAGGGGCCATATACTGAATATTTTGTTCCATACTTAATCGAAACATGTCTACTTTACAATGCAGTAAAAATATCATCAGTCGCTCAAAAAAACATGCGATTTTTTAACAAATTAAATCGTGCACTCTTATTGGGTCACCCTATAAGGACGGCAAAATTTCTTCCTACCGTACATTTACGGAGACTGGACCACTGTGCACGTGCAAACCACGAGTCCACTGCGTGATATCGCATGATTGGCCCACTTCACACCACGGCAAAAATCTACACTGCATGATAAAATACTCGTACAATAGGGTGGATCATATTTATAGCTAAGCAATTATTTGTTTATTTAATGCCTGGCAAAAACAAAATAAACATTACACCATTAGACCGACTAATTTCCAGTCGATTTTCTTTCGCAGGATTTTTAGCTGAGAGTACTCGCTAAATTTAAATAATGATTTGGATCAAACTATCATTAAAAAAAATAATTGTGGTCCCGTGGCCAGTATTATGGACTCACGAATCAGAAGTCCGAGGTTCGAACCCCACTCTACCCCAACTTGATTTCCATTTTCCGATAGTGAGTTATTTACAACTCGTTGAAAATGGTCACTAAAATTGAAATTTTAAGAACGCTGGTATATATAATTTTTTTATATTAAATTAATTATATTAATAATAAATTGACTATGGCGTTTTTATTGATATTTTCATTTAAATCATTGAATAAGGAATTTTACAAAAAAAAAACAAAAAATATAAATATTATGAAATATTGTTTTTCTTATAATGTTGTAGATATTTTTTCTGTATTTTTGTTGTTTTTCTTATTATCAAATAAGTACAAACAAATCTATTAAATATCAATCCACTTTAATTTTACCGTGCCGTTTCGATTAATATTATATGTGTGAAATAGGCCATTTTCCATCGGATATCACGCGGCTGGTTTGTTTATTTGGAAATTTTATGAAAAATGAACAGACTTTACCTACCCAAACCGTTCAATTGGAGGAAATCAATGATATATGAACGTATTGTTAGTGTATTATAATACTTGTGACATTTAAATCGTGGTTTGATTAAAGAGGGATCTTTGACATTAATGGGTAGATTATTCCACAATCGATCAGCTACAACTATAAAATAGGAGGTAAAAAAGGTAGAGCAGTAAATGGGTATTGAAAGGGTTTTTTCGTTACTCGAATGAAAAGATAGCCCATGCTGTGACAGAGGTTGAAAGAGCTCTCTCAGATAAACAGGAGAAGTGGGATTATTTAAAATATTGTGATAAAATGTAAATGTTTCTTCTATACCTGATACTGAGCCAGTATAGTTGCGTGCGATATTCAGTTATGCAGTCATTGTTGAATATTGGACCTTATCTTTTTCCTACAATTTCTATCTATGAAATAAAGGTCGTCTTTTTTTCGGGGATGCACTTGCCTTATTCGAAAAACCACCTTAACTAAATTCCATAAAGTTTGATGTGACAATTCTCAAATTCTTTAGACTATTGTTTAACCTCACAAAAAACTAACATCCCTTCTTGCTACCAACATTACGTGTTTTAAATATCAAACAGCTGTTATTTTTAATGAATCTGGTCTTTTATTTATGTATATATTTTCGTTTTTTAGTACAAATTTTTGATTAACTCTTCCCTTGACCAGTCTGTATTTGGTTGGCTGAAAGATAGTCCGCCAAAATTATTTGTGCTTGAAGTTTAAAAATAAATAAATACCCTGTTCATTTTGCTGTCGTTACGGTTTTCTTTATCTACAAGGTTACATTTAATAAGTTAAGATTTATATTAAGAACATTTCGCATAACTTTTTATGTCATTGTATGTTTGTAAAAGAAAATATTTAAGTATAACCTATAATATTTGAATTTCTACTTAACTGCAGATTACCAGTAAGTATGGTAATTATTGAAAACCTGACTGAATAACCCAGAAAATTAAAACATACTGTGGTAGTGTTTAAGTGTATTGTCAACCTAAATCGTGTGGGTATATAATTTTTATGGTGTTATTGTGTACCACAACACTACGATGTCTTAACATAAACAACTAATTGTTTTAAACCTTATCTACACCACATGACGCATTCAACAATTATGTCAGTTTTTGTTTCTGTAAATCATGGTGTTTATACCTCGTTTTTTATATTATAATGTTTCTTCAGAGTTTTTTGCAGATTAAAAATGAATCCATATACACCTTTATAGCAAACCAACAAACCATCACGCCGTTTTCTCGTAAGAGTAAGCAGAGAGTACAGAACGCCATATCACTTTATCTTTGCATACAGACCCAGCTTCCTCTACAAAGAAGAACTTCAGCCCAACGGGAAATTGGATACAAAAAATGTTTTCTTGCCCGCGGTAAAAATTAAAGCATTAAATTGTACCGCAAAGTTTCTTGAAAATGTACGGAAAAAATAATAAATAATATGCTGATAAAAACGCACTACTTTGAATGACGTCACTGGTTAATGTGAATCAACCTATGATCTGAGAGGTATGGAAGATTTCCGGTCTGCTTGTCGCTTCAGGACTAATGGGAAGAACTGAATGAGAATAAGTAGAAATGAACCTCTGACATTACACGCGGAGTTATTTCAGAAATACAAAACTTTAGAAAATCGTAGCGCTGATAATACGATATAATTTATTTTTTTTTAAATCATTTTTGACTTAGTTTAATAGTCTATTAACAAAAAATAAAAAAACCACTAAACTTCCTCATTATACTCCTACCACAATATACATTATACCACATCTTCTCATACACGCACGATAATTATTCCGACTTTTCACATGTCCCCCTTCAAGAATGTTTTGGTTTTGGTCATGCCGTATCTTTCTCGGTCTTCTTCGTTTACTGTATCTATCAACATTCGCATCGTAAATCCTTTTATCCTTTTTTTCGCCATCCATTAGCCCTATATGTCCAAACCCACGCAGAACTATTTTCTTAATTTTGTCTATGATGCTTCAGCCTTTAAAATTACATTTCGACAAGACTTTCATACTTGTTTTTCTAATTCCATACATAAGTTTCGGCACCAGGACTCAATAGCGAACCGCTTGTTTCGCCTTATATCGCCAAATAATTTGGTTTTAAATATAATAACCACGCAATGTTGACTTTATTATTATCATTTTACTTTAAATATTTGTACTCTTATCAAATCTAATCATATTTAACATATTGATTACATAGTTTCATGTAACGCCTTGTAGGAGAAGATCCATGCTAAGGCAGACTTACATAAATTTATATATATATATATGTGTATATAATTTATTATATTATGTTATATCGCCCAATATCGCCCAATTTCCATACTTCCAGTATTTAGTAAAATGTTCGAAAAAATTGTTTATGATCAGGTCTATACTCATTTGTCACGTAACTTTCCCGAACAGCAGCACGGCTTTCTTAGAAAACGATCAACAACAACTAATCTAGCAGTATTCACTCAATACATTTTCTCTCAATTTGAAAATAAAACTCAAGTAGATGCTATATACACTGACTATGCGAAAGCCTTTGATAAAGTAAACCATCTTACCCTTCTATTAAAGATCAAACATCTGGGTATTCACGGAGATCTTTTGCGATGGTTTACTTCTTATTTGACAAATCGCTGTCAATCTGTTGTAATCGGTGGCTTCTGTTCAAACTTTTCTTCTATACCATCAGGAGTGCCCCAAGGTTCACACCTCGGGCCACTCCTTTTCAATGTCTATATTTATGATATCAGTCAATGTTTCAAATTCGCACAATTCAGTCTTTTTGCCGATGATATGAAAGTATATTTACCTATTAATAATGATCAAGACAGTATAAATCTTCAAGAAGACCTTAATAGATTAAACACATATTGCATTAAAAACAGATTGTCTATTAACATTAAAAAGTGTCAGCAAATTTCTTTTTACCGCACTCGTTCTAAAAAAATTAATTATTCGTATAAAATCAACGAGTTAATTATAAATTCTTCTACGGAAGTCCGTGACCTTGGTGTTGTACTTGATAGTAAACTTACATTTAACAAACATATAGAAAATACTGTAGAAAAAGCTTACAAAATGTTAGGGTTTGTCATACGATCAACCAAACCTTTCACAAGAACTGACGCATTAAGAAAACTTTTTTTTTCATATGTACGTAGTGTCCTCGAGTTTGGTTCGCCGATTTGGAATCCTCAATATAATACGTACAAAAATCGTATTGAACATATTCAAAATTATTTTCTTAGACAATTAGATTTCAGAAATAATGTTTCATTCTCAAGTAGGACTGAGTCAGCTAATTTTCACAAGGTTCAAAATCTCGCAACTCGGCGTACCATGTTGGATATGAGCTTTCTATACAAAATTGTTAATAACGTAATTGATAGCCCAGAAATTGTTAGAGGCATTTCATATCGAGTCCCTGTCCGTAGAACTCGTCAATCTGTACTCTTCGACATTCCTAAGTCAATGACTAATTATTTAAGAAATAGCACTCTACGAAGAATACAGATTACCTATAATGACAGTTTTAGTGACATCGACATACTACATTGTAAATACCATATTTTTATCATATCAGTTAAAGACATTTTAAATTTATCTCCTGCTTGACTTTTAACTTTTAATTTGATTCTTGATTTTGTCTTTCAATTTTAACTTTTTAATTTTAATTCTTAATTTTAACTTTCAATTTAAACTTTTAACTTAATTTTAATTTAAACTTTTCATTTTAATTTTAACTTTTACTTTTAATTTTAATAATTTGATTTCAACTCTTAATTTATACTTACCTACATCTACTACCTGCATCGAATAATTTTATTGTTACTTGTGATTTTTTTTTACAATTAAATTGAAATGTTCATGGAAGCAGAGGGAGAGGGAGGAAAGTAGAGTAGCTTTACAATGTCTTCTCCTTTAAATGAACTTTTTATGGAATATTTTTATTTTTACTTTTTTAGAATTAAATTATTTTTCCCCTCTCCTCCTGCATTCATTAGTGTGAAATCTGTAATTGGTCTTACTTTTTAAAATTGTTCTTTTGTACCTTGTTGTTTATATAAAGACTGTATGATTTCATTAATAAATAAATAAATAAATAAAAAATAAATAAATAAATACATTATCCTTCTTGTAGTGGTAAAGTTGTCGTGGATAATACTACTTACCTTGCAATGTTGTTTATCAAACTTTCAGTTTCTTTCCTTCCTAACGTAATAAACCACAGGGTTTTTTTTTTGTGTAGTAGTACATCGGGGTAGATGAATAAAATATATTTAACCTTATTATAAATGCTAGGAGCCATAAAGCTAAAAGACCTCTCTCTGAAAATAGTTCTCGTTCGCGGTGCAATATATTTCTGTGACGTCACAATACAAGTTAATATATTGTGTCCTGTTAAGACGTGGTGAAGTGTATTATAATGATAGTGAATTATTTTTGCTTAGCATACTTTTTATGTTTTGTAATCTTTTATAACAACTGTTGTTTTTCCTTAATAAATATAAATGAATTCAATTGTCGAATATCCAAATCATTGAATTTCTCAAAGAAGAGCTCTGAAGAATATCGATAATATCTTATTTATAACCCTAAGAATAGACTTTTGTCACTTGACGAAAGGGTCGAAATAAGACAATGATGCTTATGTGTAAATATTTTAATTTTTCATATATTTTCTTATATATTAAAAAAAATATATACATTTACTGATCTTTCCGGTAGTTAATTATATCTGTTAGTTAATTGTTTTTTTATTAATTTAGATAATATTATATAAGTTAGTATAAATATAAATCTCCACCAACAAGCTACAGAAAGTGGCTTGGTGGGATATTAGTTTAAGTAATAAATAAGAAAATTTAAATGTTAAAACTATAAACATGTTGAATTATATTAATAAAATATTTGTTTTTTAATAAAAATGCACCTTCCATCCTAAGATACCGTAGGATAATATGCTTTGTACGAGCGCAAAGTAGGTACACAGTTTTTATCAACGAGCTTGATACAATATTTCGTAGAATTCTAAATACGAGTATGTATATTAACTTTCTTAATTTATTGGTTTTTTCCGATATATCATATTCCCATCTAAGGTTAAACCAAGGTATTTAATCAATTTAACGGTCTCTAAAATAGTACAGTTGCATGTTGATGAAGCAGGGGTGGTATTCTGAATCTTTTCTACCCCCCAGAGAGTGGTTATTTGGTAATTTTAATTTTTTTAATGCGATGACACTTTGTTTTTTATAATGGCTACATTGCTGAATAAAAGTCAAACGGTTTTCAAAAAATAATTATAAATTTAAAAAAACGGAAAAAAGTGTTTTGGGTAATGCTTAAGGTCGCAATAATGTTTTGAATAAAAAAAATCATATACCGTTTTGGATATTCGTATTTATTTGACGTTCGATCATCACTGCGGCCATAAATAAAGCAAAGTTTAGATGCATGCAAAAAATAAAAATCTCCAAATTAATCACTTTCTAGGGGATAGAGAAGATCCATAATACCATCCCAAGTGTGACATCATTATCAATGTTTAGACACTGATGGATCTTTATTGTTCCAAAAGGCGGTTGGTTTATATTATTTCGGATTTTAGTATTTTTCTCGTTGAGTCAATAAACTATAATCTAACCAGTTTTTTATTAGTCTTAAACCTTTTTTTACGTTTACTTTGCACTTTTGTCCATGTTTTATCGGAAAAGACAATGGCCGTTTCGTTTGTAAACGACACTGCCTCTCACCATCGATGTCTATAAGAACTTCAAAGTTGATTCAATTCTCTGAGCTAAGTGTATCATGTAATTCGAGTTCTACCTGTTAGATGATCTAAAAATCAAATGGAATTTCCTTATAACTCATCATCATAAAAATATTTTTTTGTAAATAAATGCCTCAATACGGGTTTTATCCAGTCATACCTATGTATGGCATTTGTGTTTTTTTATTAAACAAATTTCGTAACATTCCTTTTTTTATGTTCTCATTTACAGTAGTTTTCGTTTTTTTTTTTTGATAGTGTTTTTTTACTAATTTTAGAACTATTTATTTTCTATTTGTTTCAAACACAAAAAAATCTCCATCTTAGAACAGGCTGAGCCATGTACCAAGTCAACCAGAGGAGACTCCATATTCATGTTTCAATGGACTAGTTTTATTTAGGTTCCTTAGTAATACATGTTTTTTTTTAATGAAATTTTATTTAAATAAAATTTCTTCTTATCAGCCCATTTCTCTAGACTACTGAATAAAAGCCTCATTCAAATTTTTCTATGTTTCTCTGTCCCGTGCACTCTGTTTCCACCTATGTCCCACGAGTTCGTCGAAGTCGTCAGACTATCTCTTCTGTGATCTCCACCCCATTTTCCTTCTATTTTCATAGGGTCTTCAATTTAGTATTTTGTGGACCCACCCATCAACTTCTTGGATCACCACATCACCCGCTTACTGCCATTTTTGTCTTCCCACTTTTTCCGCGTTATCGACCACCTTTGCACGGCGTCTTATCTCTTTATTCCTTATTCGGTATCTTAAGGAGACGCCCAACATTTGTCTTTCCAGAGACCGCTTAGTGTGCACTTAATTTTGTGGACACTTTTGACAATGAGTGACATGGTTTCAAGACCGTATGTTGGTCCCAGCGGAACACAAAGTTTTAGACTTTGGTCTTCAGATCGTTTGGGTTTTTTTATTTCTGAAAACATGTTTCAGCTTTCCAAAACATTATAAATAAACTTAAAAATAAAAAATATAAGGACACAATCATTTAAACACGACACTTACTAAATGGTTAAAGTATAATACATACATTATGATTAGTGTTTTTTTTTTAGAAAAAGATTTATGTAAAAATATATGATTTAAATCGTGTATTAAAAATAGGAGCTTTGGTATTTTTTTAATTAGTACTAATAAATAAAATTTCTACTGTTTCTACGTAAATTTAGAAGAAAAAAATTAGCAATTTAAAAATAGAATGTAATATTATCGTCACCTTTACTTATAAAATTCGTAAATACACAAATGGTAAAAAAAAATACTTTAGTGTTTTCTGTTAAGGCTTTAAATAACCTAAATGTCTGTAAAACTTGTACATCCGTTCAGTGTTGCATTATTCAAAAATATATACCTACAAACAACCCCGCTACAATTATTTACCGAAGTAAAAACAGTTTTTACTCTCCCGTGAAAAAATGTAAGTTGGGATTTAAGAGTTTTGCTAGTTGGGTCGACGGTATTACACATTTGACTGTTAACGCATGTGAAAAAATATTTTCTTTGTTATTTGTAAAAATAGCTCATTGAATTAGTACTGCCTAGTTAGTTAATAAATGACTGATAACTCATTAAAAAAAATATAAATCTCTTTATGTACGTTTAAAAAAAACAGTTATACCTATAGTGTTGTTAATGTGTTTATAAAACAATTCAAATAATTTGGTTATTGCGTCATAAAAAATATATAAACACTAAAATTTGAGTAAAATAAAAACGTTCCTGTCGCCATTGTTTCGTTAAAAATAATTTCCGTTGCAAGCTTTTATTTTCTTTTAAACACTTTTTCTGTTATTATCATATTCCGACATCGGCCGTAAGTATTATAGAAGTGAATATTTTTTAGATACTGTGTTTTGGTAAAGTAACACCCCTTTATGACACCCCATCTCAAGAATCGTTAGCAAATAGTTTTTATTCGTCAGCTGTCGTCTAAAAATCATCCGTAATTTCAAATATTATATTACGAGTGCAAAAATCTTTGGAAACTCGTGTATGAGAATCGACAGAAGCTTCCGCTTTTTCTATTGTATTTAAAAAATACATATTTATGAAAAATTTCACTTCACCTTCCGCTTATTCATTGTTGATCTAACTATTATTGTTTGTTATTCCTTCCCTTATTCTTTCTGACAAAATATATTTTCGTAAAAGTACGCTTAAACGGATAGGTAATTCATTTGAACAGAATCATTTCTCGAATATGACATACTTTTTTAGGTAAAGCCCCGTAGATAAATCATAATCGGTATTTTAAGAACAATGTTATTTATTTTTCTATTTACGAAACAATACATGTCTTTACCTGAAAATATTATGAAATACTACTTAGTGGCTGAGCCTACAAAACATATGTAAGTATTTCCTCACTCGTATCTAATATCAGTTAGACTAGGCTAAATTGAAATGTATTGAATCAAAGATATACAGAATTCTTATTTAAAAATGATTAATTTGGTTTGTACCCATGGAAAATGAAACTGTTCTGTAGTAGGTACTATTAATGATCAAAGCGTGTGGTTTATTTCAACTTTTTAGCAAACAATCTTCATTTAAGTTTCAGATTCTCAGAGCTTTTAACAGTTGAAAGAGAGAGAATATTAGATGTACTAACATTTATGATCCACTTATACCAATGAAATCCGAGTACCAAATAACTTTGGATGGTATTAACATTAATAGGGGATCTGACAAAATAACTAAAACAAGTAACATTTACGTTAACCTAAAAACATATAATTTATATAACCTACCATTCTGTATATGTAGATATATCTATGTTTTAATGTTATTATTTTAGATAGTTGTACAATAAAAGGTATTGTACACGTATATCGACTGTTCACAAACAACGGTAAATAACCATAACCTCCGTTAGAAACAAAGTAACTACGCTTTTAATTACAGTAATATGTAGGCGTTCGTTGAACTTTTAGATTAAGGATACAGTTAAGAAACGTTTCAAATTAATTCAATTTAATTTAAGTTTTTGGTAACGTTAGATAATAGTACCAACAATAAATTTCTTAGGCAAAATATGCAAATACTTTTCAGACGTTTGTCGACAATAATTGTATTTTAGTATTTCTGGCCTTTTATTTCGTTTTAACAGTGAAGTTTACAAAAGTAAAGGTTCAATCAAATTTAATTACCAATTTATTTCACTTTTCCTTGCAAAGTGTGATATTACCTCTGTTACGAAAATTATTAACGATTTTCTAACAATAGTATTCAAAAGTATATATCGAGTAAGAGTTGGGGAGGATATCTCAGACCCTCTCACAGTTCTGAGCGGAGTGACTCGGGGATCAGTCATTGGCCGGATTGCATTTAGAATCTACTTGACTGATTTGAGGGAACTGATTCGGTCCCTCTTTTCTGACGATACAAAGTTGTTCATTCAATAATAAGCCTCCAGCAAATCCGAGATGACCTTAATCAGGTTTTTTAGTTGACCAGAGAATGGCTCTTAACACTGAATCCCGAGGAATGCACCGCCCTACTCGTTGGCCCTAGAGATCCAGAATTAACAAATACCTTGGATGGAAATCAAGTACAAGCAGTGACTTCACAAAGAGATCTTGGACATGTGATTACTTGTGATCTTAAATGGGATCATATATTATCGAAACTTTAAAACGCACCAATTCCGTTTTAAACCTTATTAAGAAAACATTCTCGCACATTACTCATAACTTGTTCCTCAAAATGTATAAAACATATGTTCGTCCACTCTTGGAGTATGCCTACCAAACCTGGAGTCTCTATTTTAAATAGGACAGACTTGTTGGAAAAAGTTCAAAGAAGAACAAATGGTCGTTTTTCTTAGGAACAAAACACATGAAAACCGTTTAAGGAAGCTTGGTTTGAGTTTACTTAAAAAACGGAGGCAGCGTGGTGATCGATTGAAACATTCAAAATCTTAATACGGCAATATAATGTACCGAAGTTGAAAACAACGTTCACGATGAATAATAACCGCCATTACAGAAGTCATTCATTGAAATTAAGCGCTACCTCCTTTTTATCCAACCTCAGGATCAACTTCCTGACAAACCGAGTTGTGGAGCAATGGAATGGCCTTCCCAAGAAAAAGAATGGTTAACGCCCGGTTAGTGAGTTCAAAAACCGCCTGGACGCACGTATAATATTATAATATTTTATTTTTATATTATTTTACACACATCACCTTAATAGCTGCTAGTACATAAAATAGTAATAATATCACGAAATACGAAAACACTGGAAACAGTATCATTTTTTATTTGACTAACAACGCTTCAACCTTTTAAAGAACTGGAATAAAATCATCATCTTTTCTGTAAAATATTAAAAATAATTATATACTTTATATATACATATTTTTAAACTTTACATCTTTTTATTTTACTACACAGTGTTCCACTAGATTACTCTTTGATTATCTTTATGCCATTCAAATCAAATTAATTCACCTTAATGGTTTTTTTGATACTGCATATTTGATATTCTTACCTAGTTTACAACGTATAATGTATCGAACCTTATTAAGGTTTGAAACTTTACAAAAGTAATACTTCCAAATGTTCTACAAAGGTATACTTACAGTCATCACCAGGAGAGGCGTCACGTACAGTAAACCGAAGTTGATCATATCAAACAGTTCCGAATCGAACATTTTCCTCTTCGCATAACAAATGATCTCAACCTGACCATCCTCCAATTTATTTGCCAATGTATGAATAAAGATGAATTTTGGAGCGCTATAAATGGCACTTGTTATCCATACGCCGACGATGACGTACTAAAAGCAAAAAAGAAATCTTTAAATTTTTTTACTGCTGTTTTTTAATCTAACACAGATAGTATGTATATAAATTATATTGAAAATATGTGCACAATGATATAACATATCAATTGATTGCTTCAAATAACTTTTTTTAAATAAAAACATAATGCCAAGCTAAAAACCCTATTATTTATAGGTCAAACACGGCGAACAAAAAAAAACATTTTTTAAGTCAGGTTTTTCGTGATCCCTTGATAGTTTTGTAAACTACTTCCACGACTTTTTTATTTTTTGAGCTTTGTTTTTTTAACTAGTTCTAAATAACGTCAAAGCTCATATATTTGGGTCCTACATAATAAATAGGTTTTATTATGTCGAATTATTTAGTATATTTTTTATGTGGAATTCATATTGAACTTTTGGCTCAAGTTTCAATACTAATTCAAATAAATTAAATATATCTCATCATCATCATCAGTGGCGCTATAGCTGGTTGTGGGCCCAGGCCTCTTCCAGAATCTGTCTCCATTCCTCCCTGCACCCCGCAGCTCTTTTCCAATTCGTCGGACCAATTACTGTAATGTTACTTTCCACATTATTCAGCCATATTAATTTTGGTACGCTTCTGCTTCGTCTGCCTTCCGTAGTGGTATAAATAATATTTTTGGGGTAGGGTTAACATTCATCGTTTGCACATAGCCAAACCATTGTCATCTTCTTATATTTATGAATTGTGCAATTTTGGGTTCGCCACACAGTGCCTCTAATTCATGATTATCCCGTCTCCCCACACTCCGTTTTGGTTGAGAGCACCAAATATCTTCCTAGATGTCTTCGAAGATCTAGATGTTTCTAAATATCCTGTTTCTTTTGTAAATAAATTGCTTTTTAAAAATAATTTTTCATTGTTCTTTTGAACAGGCACTGTGGCGCAGTTGGTTAGATGGATAACTGCAAAACTGGCATCGCGGGTTCGATTCTCGCCAGTTGCATGAAAAAAATTCGAGAAAGATTTTTTTCTCAATTAGTCTGGGTGTTATGGTGTGTTTTACATAACCTCCTTCTATGTCCCATCTTTTCCACCTGCTGACAAGCCTCTAAATAGAGGCTGAGCGGGTTAATCTTTAAAAAAAAAACACTTAAATAAATTTCTGTATATGAAAGTTGTTAACAAATTACAACAGGGATGAAGAATACCTTAAATAAGGGAATATGGAAGTCTAGGCATTTACAGGGCTTTTGACCTGTCATTGGCAGGTTTAAGTGGCCACTTTACACACTGTGTAACATTCACCATTTCGCCTGAACATCCATATTTCTTCGGTTCTTCCATTTGTTGATTTTAGTGAAGTTAAAGAGCTGAAACCTTTATTGTTGTGAAGAGATTCATCTGACTAAACTATTTCACATACTAGGCAACGCCTGAAAACAATTTTCCAATTTTTTAAACTTCTTCTTGGACCAGTTGGTTTCATTACAATATTTGAGTTTGTCCAAATCCCTCCCGAGGGGGTTAAATCCAGTCTTTTGTCTACGAACATTTGGACAAACTCAAATATTGTAATGAACGTTGTTGTTTTACTTACCTTAAGTCTTCTGGGTGTGAGTATTTGTTTGCACGTGATAGGGTGAATAATAGCAAAATATCTTTCCATACATATGACCACCAGAATGAATATGGATGCTGTGTAACTCAGGCAGTTAGTAAACTGGTACATCTTGCATAGGAAATCGCCAAACACCCAACTAAAAATAAAAAAAAATATTAAGTGACTAGGACAGACGTTTTACAACTATAAAATTGGTGGTACCAAATTGTATTTTCAATTTGTTGTAATCTGTTTAATAGTTGTATGTAAACATTTTTATGCCAATAACATTTAGATCCTTTGAAAAAATCCATTTCGATATATTTACACATATATATATATATATATTACTTTATTCTAAAAACAAAAAAAATCAACAATGTTTTGAGTATGTCCAAATGTTTGCAGACTGGCTGGATTTTCTCTCTAGGGAATTATTCTGATCTAAATTTGTTGTAACAGAGAGGGAAAACATTTTTGAGAAGGGAGTATGGAAGTCTAGGCATTTACAGAGCTTACGACCTGTCATCGACTGGGTTAAGTGGAATGGAAAAATGTTTTTCCTTTCTGTTGCAACAAATTTAGACAAACATTTTTAATCAAGTGCTTTGGAGTTTTATCAAGAATAAAATTATGTTTTAATTGTAAATAACAAACTTTGCTTAATATTATTTACTATAAAACATATGCTGTGGCTCAGTTAGTTAACTATGGTTAAGGTCGCGGGTTCGATTCCTCCTAGGTGCAAAAAAAATTCAAAAACGTTTTTTTCTCAGTTTATCTGGGCTGGTATTATGAAAGAATTTAAAGCGTGTATTTAGTACGCAAATACGCACTATACCGCGCGATAAAAGCTTTCATAATACCATCCCTGGGTGTTGTAGTGTATATTTCATTTATAGAGCTGATACCCCTCAATTATGAAAAATAATCCGCATTTAAGGGTAAAAAAAATATTTAAGTCACTTACATTATTACGAATACGTTCAATAAATTATATATAAAATTATTTATTTATTAATATTAATAATAATCACCTTGGGATAATGTAGATTGACAGGTTTTGGAACACACAGAAAATCCCCACACACAAATCAGCCAGAGCCAAATTGGCAAGGAAGAAGTTAGTTATCGATCGAAGCCTTCTAGAGAGCGTTACGACAACTATAACCAGCAAGTTTCCTGTAAGAAAACATCAAATTATTACCTGGGATTACAAGTATTACCGCAAAATTCTTCCTAGTCTCGCGAATTTACATTTAGACATTTATTTTCGCAAAAGGTATCTACTTTACATAGACAAATGTACTTTATTTTAGAGAAATAGTTCACCTTTTTAGACATATTTGAACAACAATTCTTACGCGATAAGCATAAAAAAGGACACGATTTCACAGAAACGTAAAAATAAACATTTAAACATCGCGTCTTAAAATATTTCTCAATTTTACGTGGTTTCAAGTTAAAGCCAAGTCATATTTACACCTTTTTACACGCAAATGTATTTCTATTTGCTACTAGAATATTTTGCGGTAAATTCTTCATAGTTTTTTTAGTATGTCCATATTTTCTTATTTATATACAGAATTCATTCCTTTTTAGATTTTATCCGGAATATCTTACGAGACAGATTTGTTTTTTGAGAAGGGATTTTGGATGTCTAGGAATTTTTTATCACCTCTCGTTGGCATGTCGTAAGTGATCACTTATCGTCGTCCATCTTTCAAAAAGGCGTATCTCGAATTTGCGTTTTTTTTACTGTTTTTTAAGAATTTGTTTGGAAAATTTTTGCCTTTAAAAATAATTTTAAAAATATCTTACTGTATTTTGCTGTTTTTTTTATTATTTTAAGACAGAATGATGCCCATTTATTCCATAAATATATCTAATTTTTTACTAAAAAAATATAACTCAATTCCGACAAAAAACAAGATACGCCTTTTTGAAAGATGGATGACGTCATGTGTGGTCTCACTCAATACGAATTTTCTAGCAAGTACCTTCATTGGCATAAAACATTTGGGAGTCACATTTTTTTTCTCTTTGTGTTTTGAAATTTTTATAAGCTTATCCGCATCACGTGTGTAATATTTATTTATTTATTTATTTATTTATTCATTCAAAATTACAAAATTAAATATTTATGAACTTATTAAGGCTTTTTAGGCTATGTCCGTGTCAAGCCACAATAAATAACAATAAAAATACATAGTAAAATTAATTAGATCAAATTATAATGACATAGAATCACAATCTAGAAAAAAAGGTAAATGTAATAAATAATCAAATTCCAAAGAATACAATGCAAAAAAGATATTCAGAAATATTTTTAAAATATTAATTATACAAATTAAGAATCACACATAATCAAATATACAAAATAGTGGTATCATTAAAATCAACAAAATAATAGTATAATATAGTAGTATAAAAAAAAAATAACACAAAATAAGAGCATGATTCAAATCAACAGAAAAAGAATATATTTATATATATATATATATAAAAGCATAATTAAAATGATAATTGAGTTATGTTTTCTAGAAATTGACTCAATTATAGTAAGAAATATAAGGAATAGGAGCAATAGCATCAAGCAAGCGAAAATAACATGAATATTTTTTATGGATCCCAATTAGATTTTTTCCTTACATTCTCTATAATTTCTTCCCACTTATTTCTTTTTACTGGATTTTTGGTAACACTAAAATAATATTAACTGACATTCAGTACATTTTTGAAAATCGCTTTCATGGATTAAGTGCACCCCTGTTGGTGAGAATAGCCGTGTTTGACATTTGAAAAAATAATTTTTCATTTGAAATTTAATTATTTTATGTTTTGGAAATTGAAGTACCTATGTACCTTTTAAAATTCAATATTTGAAAATTAATAATTTTTAGTTTTAGAATTCAATCATAAACAAATGCCTAGGTACCTACTTATCAATGAAAAGTATTTTTCCAAGGTTATAGCAGGCAAGCCAATGTTTGGGCAGGACAGAGTCTGTCAGGTCCGCTAGTTTATTATGTATATTTATCATAATTTATTATAATTTTTGGCTTTGTTCAATTTTTAATAAAAGGTAAAATCATGTCAATGGGAAAATTAAATTAAATTAATAAGCAAAAACTACTGTGAATATGTTTCTTCCGGGAAATTTAAACTAATTGATTTATTTTTTAAAAGCGATGTTTTGACGAAATAAATTAATATTTTAAATTCATTAAAATAGCAAAGGTATTTCCATCTATTATTTACTTTAATCAAATAAATTAGTTATATTTGGAAAATAAAACTTGGTTAATGTATACATTGAAATAAAAAATATATTGTTTTAATGATCTTAATACTTTATAAACATTTTGTAACTTTGACGCTGATAAGTTTTCTTTATAATATTCGTATCTGGCCATTAAATATTACGAAGTGAATGCCAATTAAATCAACAAAGAATATACACAAAATATTTTCGATAAAACAACCAGCCTAACATAGATTGAGTTTTTCTACAAATAATTCTTACTGAAATTACATTTGATTCATTGTAATTAAAGTAAATTTTTCTTGATTATTAAATTGCCTCGCAACATCAACAGATAAATAAATAATTAAAAGTTAAATTCAGCGCTCTCGGTGTCCGGGTGGATTAAAAATACAACTTGGTTTTGGTATCCAAACGCTCTTGCGGCCGTAGAAAACATTTTTTTATCGCGTATTTTGTATTTACATTTTTGTATATATGTACGTCTTTGTCATAATTTTAACTCAAGACAAGATTTGGACTTTTTTTGTTTAAGTTTAAACGGTTTAAACGAGCACTAAATAAATAGTCCAGATCTTGTCTTAATGCCCCTTATGTTTGTCAATGCTTCTTTTCCTTTTTTAAATGTTTTTAACTATTCTTTTATTGTTATATAAAACCTTATCAATTGTATAAAAGGACAATGTCCTTTAATGAATAAATAAATAAATAAATAATAAATATAAATACACGAGATAAAAGTGTTTCTACGGCCGCGAGAGCGGTCCAGAATAGCACCGCTGGACGAGTGCTTTCAACTCAGGTAAAAATCCTGAATTTGGAATTTGAGTGAATATAAGTCCGCCTCGAAGTATACTACTGTAAGCGCGTTTGCTTACCATGCTTAAGGTCCCGGGTTCGATTCCTGGGATAGTCTACATTAAATATTGATAAAAAAAAGGACGGCATACACTGCAATATTTTATGCTTCTGGACTAGCACCTGAAGCGTAAGGCTGATCACCTTACTTCAGGCAACAGATAATCGTTATGCACTGCATTCAGTGTACCAATGTTTAACTTTTATGAGCACGGCTGTATATGACAGATGATAGTAGACATAACCATAGACAGAAATAACGATCGAGCTTTTATCTTATGAATATATTCCTAAAATAATAAACAGTATTAGTTTTATGATTTTTTAATACCCTGCTTATTTATTATAAGAAAAAAAATATTTAATAATGTCGCCAAGTTCCTGTTTAGGATTTTTTATGAAAATATGGTTAGCGAATTTAGGAATTTTTCAAATAAGAAATTTATAACATAGCCGAGTTACTGTAACAAAAACGAAGATTTTTTTTGAAGTAAGTGACGTTAGCAGGCGCAACTTAAGGTTGATTTTGTGACGTTACGAAATTATTTTATAAGAAATTTATGGCGTAGCCAAGATACTGCAATAAAAATGAGAATGTTTTTGTTGAGTGACACTAGCAGGCGCTACTTAAGGGTGATTTTGCGGTGAAACTGATCAATGCAGGTAGCCGCTTAATTATAACATTATGTTTGTAACTATGCATAATTTCTATTTCAATATTTTCACATATCTACTAATCGCTTATTTGTATTTTCTTGACTCTTTTTATTTTACTTTGATATTAGTTCGCTATTCTGTTTTATGTCTGTAACTCTCTAAAATATTATTTAATTTAAAATTATTGATTGTTATTTTTTTTACGGTTAGTTTTAGCATTGTTTAATGTATCATTTCTTCTAATTTTTCCCTGTTAATTCATCATCATTCCCATTCCGCACTCAATAGTGCATAAGGCACTGCATTGGCACACCAATTGCAGCATATCTAGATTTTTATTACATGAAGGTTAGATGATCAGTCTTACGGTTCAGGTGTCAGTCCAGGGACTATTAAATATATTGGTGACATATTTTAATATTTTAGAGTCAACCATGTCGGAAATCGAACCCGAGACCTCTTCCATGGCCAGTGAACGCGCTGAACACTAGACCAAGAGGCCGACATGAGTATCTCCCGTTAATTATTATGGCGTGACACAGGTAATTTTCAATATACTTTTTTACCCCTTTGGTTAAAACTATAAAAATCATAGACAATTTAAAAAAACCTTTCATGTACTAATAAATGTACTGACTTGCTCATATATCTAAGTTAACCTATGCAGTGCCTTAGGGTGCGAGCATGGGTATAATATAAATTCAAGGTTTGCCTACAATAATTTTGACATTTGCAAAATATCGTTTGTAAGTTAAAAACATGTCCTCTGAAATATTCAGCTCTGAGAACTCTACGAGTATAATATTACAATTTCTGAATAATATTATTATTGCTACGTTTATCGGTTTAGTAGGGTAAACATTCACGTTTGCGACTAATGCGTTTACACAGAATCCTTTGAGAAATACTCTGAAGGATATCCTGATGTCCACAAAAAGAGCACACATTCTGAACATAATTAAAATGGGAATACTTATGCTAATCCTAAACTCGGAAGATAAATAGATTGACTATCCCTTCCCGGCAATATGTGGTATGTAGCTAGTAGCTAGTACACATTGCATCTAATAACTTGTATATCTCTGTAAATATACTAAAAACTGTGGTAAAATTTTCGATATTCCTTCGTTATATATTTATGCATCGGTTAAAATAATTTATTATTAAATAATCAAACCTATAAAACAACTTTATGTAAAAACTGTGTTACTATACGCACGTAAGCATTATTCTCTACCTTCCGTTACAAATAACAAGAGTTACTAGATACTCCACCCTGGTGCTGCAAAAAAATAAAAAAATAAATACAACCTTCGGTCAAAGAGGGTTGTATTTATATTTTTTGTATTTATTTACTAGGTTAAAGTGTACAATCTACTTCCATTATCCATAAGGACAATTAGTAAGTTCTCACAATATAAAATTGCTATTAAGAAATGGATAGTGGAGGAGGGTTGCGCACGGATCGATGAGTGGATCAAGCCAAATAGGTAAAATGTATGCACTGTTTATGAATTTTTTTTAATTGGTCTGTATAAATTGATTATGTTTTTTAAGAATATTTTTGTTTTTTATTGTTTATTATGTTAATTATAATTAGATTAATTGGATTAATTACGTTTTTTTTTATTGTTAGTATTATGTTAACTTTGATTAATAGCTAATCTTAGGCATGTTTCACATTTTGTAAAATGTTTCCCTCGGCACGGGACACTATCAGTGAGGGAACATTATTCTGTATAAAAAGAGAATACAAACAATGTAAAAGTATAAAAAAATAAATACTTATTTGGCACAAAAAAGCATTTTATTAGAAATTTTCGACAATCGCCACATTACATTTATACATTACACACGTATACATTCAAAAGGTTACCAATTTCTCGCATTGTCCCGGCGATGCAGTAAAAGAGTACCAAGTATATGACTGTCTCAAACATTCATTACGTCTCACTCTGGATGCTATAGATATACACTCGCGAGCGAGAGCGGCAAATGTACGCGTGACGCAGGCCAGCTCTAAGATCTCCGCTAAGGGCGGTTCTCTTGCTCGCGCGGCAACAATTTGCGATTATATTTCAAATATTATTACTTTTGCCTTCGAATATAGTTAAATGAAACAATTGCCAATAAATGTTTCATTTTTCAGATTCTAAATCCAACATTTGTATATGTGTGACTACACAGCATTGGAACGCGCGGAATTTTCTAGCACATTGTGCTAAGGAAGGGTCACCCACCATTATTAAAGTTCTTCGCCTTAATTTGAACAGTAATTTTTTTCTGTATTTGAGATTATGGTTCGATATTTTTCACTACACAAAATAGAATCTATCTCTATAATTTGAACGAAAAAATTGTTGACAGAACATTTTTTGAAATGAAACACATTTTTCGAGTGCGTCTCAAAGAAGTTGCACGTTTCTTGGAATACAGCGTAAGTCAGTAGGCAATACGTGATTTTTACGTTTATTTAGACAAAATACTTAAAAATCATGTTTACCCTTAAATTTCGTACAAAATTTATAAAGTTTTTATCGTCTTTTGCAAAATTATTATTTCGTGGCACGTTTTATTCTAACTAGGGCGACGCTGTAGTATATGGATCGAAAAACTGATTAAATTTTGAATCGGATAATACTCTGGCGTGCAAAACATAAATTGATGAAAACCTTTAATTTTAAAACACGTACTAATATTTAGCCAATTTTTCCCTCAGATTTCTCGCCCGCTTGCAAATAATCATCTAAACTTCTCTCTTTGTACCCAGTGGTGCATAGGGCACTCCAGTTGTAGCGTATCTGGATCGTTTTGGTAAAATGGAAGGTAAGATGATCAATCCTATGCTTCAGGTCCAGAAGCAATGAAATATTGCCTTGTATAACCACTACGTTTATAAACAATATACCACGCCCACTCTGCGAGCAAGACGTAACACTACTTTATTGGATTAACATTCGCCTACGAGTTGGTTTGTCATAAAGAATGTGGTAGCAAATTATGTGGGTAGGCATTGTTAAAATATTGTCACAACTTCAACATCATTTTTACCCACAACCACTGTTCACTTCCCATTTTAGTTTCCTTTAATCATCCACCACAATAAGACCTCGTGTAGTGAATCGCGTGTTTATTTTGTTGAACTTGTGCCGCATTGTAGATTTTGTTTCCACCAACCACCAGTGTTCAGCTCTAGATCGGGGGCCTGTCCTAGTGTTGGTACCGCTCGTAATTGACCAGTCGGACCACCGCAATTTCATCAAGAACAAACCAGGTTAGTGTCATCCATTTCTGATCCATCTCATTCGTTGGGGTTGTGACCGACTGACACTGCATACCGTATATCGAGGATATCGATTTATTTCATTAAAAATAAAATACCGTCCTTTTTGCTAAATAATATCGTAGAATCCCTAGGGCTTCGTTTCCCGCAATTTCTCGCCCCGCATCCGCGTGAGAGTTCGTTTTCCCGCCAGAATGAAAGTATAAGTAAAACTAGCTACATCCATTGTTGGAACAAGAAAAACCAAGCATGTTGTATTCAGAATCTAAAAAACGTTATTCGTAAATATGGAAGTCAGAAATGGTTAATGAAATACTAGAGGATGTAAAGTGATCACATAACCCAGCCGACAACAGAGCATAAGCTCTATAAATGCCTAGACTTTTATATTCTTAACAGCTTCATCTCTCTTGAAACAATATGCAAAAATTATTTATTTATTTATTTATTTACTTTATTAACTTTCTTAAGCGATGATTTTCTATAATTTGTTTTAACATTCAAATACGTTTACATTATTATTTAATGCAACATTAGTTCATTATAGAAAATTAATGGTTATTTTGGTAGGTATAGGTATTTATTTAAAGAATTTACTTTTCATTTTAGATTAAGAAAGTTTTTCTACCTATTCAAAGATGTTTTATTGTTTATTCTTTGTTGTTCTCAATATGTGTTATTTTCTAAATGCTAATATTATTTATGTCCTGAATTGAGTTGTCGTAACTCCTGGGAATGTAATTCGACGTATGTTACTTGTAAAATTCTTTGTGTTTTATGATTTATAAATAATTTAAAAAATAAATAAAAAATATTATTAACTTTCATAATCTTTCATCTTTATACATATAATTCTTCTGTATGTGTTATGTCACTGAGCTCCTAAACGGTTTAACCGATTTACGTGCGGTTTTCAGAGAAATGTAAATATTTGCACTGCGCGTGTTTGTAAAATCTTCAATCTAATATATAAAAAAGAAGTTAAGAACATAAATGTTTTATTCATCGATCTATCAGGATTGCATTCGAGGAGAATGCATACGAGTAAACAAAAAAATGGAAGGATGTTGTTTTTTTGTGTTTAAAAAAGTTTATTTTGAACGTTTACAAACAGCATTTGATTGTGAATCTCAATCAGATTTTTTCCTTTAATTCTTTGTAATTTCCATATATTTATTTCTTTTTACAAGATTATTGGTAATACTAAAATAATATTAACTGACATTCAGTTTAATTCAAAAAATCGTATTCCTACATAAGTGCACCCCTGTTGGTGAGAAGAGTGTTGTTTGACATTTGCAAAAAGAATTCTATATTTAAAAAACATTCATTTTATGTTTTGTAATTCAACCATGAACAAGTACCTGGGTACCTATTTAAATTCAATATTTGAAGTTTAACAGTTTTGCGTTCTGGAATTCAATCACAAAGAAGTACCTAGGTACCTATTTTTCCATGAATAATCTTTTTTTCTTTTATCCGGACATTTTTTGCACGCTTTCACAACACAATCAGGCATTTTCCTTTCTGTTTCGAATTTTTTTGGGTTTCGAATTAAATGTCAAAATCGCGTCAAAACCTGGCTGGCGATTAAATAATGGCTAAATTCACGTTGGGCATGAGTTGAGTGTCTTAATTTTAGAGAGCTCAGGGTAAAACGTGGTTAGACTTTACTTCATTAACAAGTAATTTCGTATTTTCTCCCTGGATTATGGCACTAGGGCAGTGAGTGTTTTGAGCAGGACAAAGACTCTTAGCCAATCACATGAGGAGATAAAACAAAAACCAACCCTTATTACGAATATTTAAATCGCTCAAAAATTAATAACATGTGTTCTTATTGTTTTATCAATCTAGTTATATATAATCATTCTTCTTTTCGCGGGTATGTCACTGAACTCTTCCTAAACTGCCGGACCGATTTTGATTCATTTTTTTGTGTGTGTTTGGGTAGGTCCCTAAATGTTTTAGATTCACAATTGGATTCAGTAAATAGCGCTGCGATCTCAATGTCAAATGTCACTTAGTATATTGTTTATCGGAAGTTCGATTTTTTTGAGATTTTGCGTTTGCTGAACCAGCTAATAGCAGGCAAGCCAACGTTCGGGCAGAACAACGTCTGTCGGGTCCACTAGTTATGTAGTCCTATTCAAAACATTTATTAATCTAATCATGTTAAAACCTTTTATTTGTGTTTATTCACATGTTATTATGAAGCAATAAAATTACCCCGAAAAAATAAAGTCGTTAAATACGTAGGCCTAATACATCCCATAAAACCATGGTGAAACTTCCGCAATATCAGTAAATGAATATAATTTATCAAACACCGTTTCCGTGAAGCTTCTGTTATTTTTCTCCTACGCACTACGCCTACACACAGCGTTACAGTATTTTACCTTTTATTGTGGGTACCGAATCAAACGAATTTGGACTAGGCGAAGTGTGAATTTCAACTTAGAAAAACACAATATCCGACAGTACTTTTTTATTATGTTTTTTTCTTACGTCGATCTATCAGAGCATGTTTGGATTTCTTTTTTTACTATAAGACCATCATACTGCTAATGAAAATATATTTAGTGTGCTTTATTTTGAATTGAAAGGAAAAGAGCACCTCGTTTTTACGCCAAATTTAATATTTTCTAAAAAAGGAAGTTGTGTTCGAGGTACGTATGTATCATCACCATCATTCCTTTAACTGTAATATTGCACAGTTTTAAGACTCTCGCCTGAAGCGTAAACGAGCAATTATAATTGTAGAGTAATACTTCGCTCTCTTTAGGCCTCAAATATTCATTTGTCGCGCCCGCCACAGGTCTCCCACTATGGCCATGTGTGGCGTATTTCATACGTTTTCGGATATTTGAAATTTCGCGCCGGCTGTCGCTACCGCGATAGGTCCGCACCCTGGACACGCCCTTCTTTCCTTTCCTTCGTGTGTATATTTGCCTAATGTATATCGAATCCCGGGAATAACATTGGCACGTCTCAAAAAAACTACGCGAGCAGTTACTCGTACACACACTGCCGCATTATCAGTAAACTATCATTCGTTCGCAAAAACATTGACATAACTTTAACTGCGCGGACTTTTTTTGCATCACACAACAGGCCTAGAGGCTCAATCACAGTGGTAAATTACAGCACAGAACATCGAAGCTGGAGAATAATCACATTTAATTTTTGTGTTCTCACCGGTAATCAAACACGGAACCTTCCGTATGTGAGTCAAGCATCTAAACCCCTACACCACGGAGGTTTGTGTCATTTAGGTTTAGCCTATATGCCCCAATTTTTTCTTGTATATAAATAAAATAATAATGTGTAACATTGATATTTTTGCTTTAAAGGAACAATAAATATTTTTGAGAAACATTTATTTATTTATCTGACACTTTATATACATATACATATAAGGGCGGGCATATTGCCTTAAGGCAATTTCTTCCTACCTACCCAAACCGTTCAGTTTGAGAAAATTATAAATACATGGACATATTGAATCTTACAATTTTATACAAAAATTAAAAGCAAAGATTAACAAAAATAAATATATTTAAAAAAAAATGAACACTATACTATGAAGAGAGGAGAGGGGATGAAAAGGAAAGAAGAAGGATAAAGGAACAATTTAAATTTACTTAACTTAAGAAGGGACGCGTCTCTAACATTAGTGTAACATGTCGTTAGTAAAAAAATTTTACATACTACAAATACCGATAAAAAAATATAAAATGGATTTAGAATAATATAATTGTTTTTTCAAAATCAATTTGGATATTATGGAAAAATGTTTTGATATATAAATTTTAAAAAGATTTTTTTTTCAAATACATCACTAGAAAAACGCAATATGTTTGGCCTTGATAGTTGTGACGTCAAGATTTGTGACAATGATCTAAACAAATTTGAATGATCGGGAACAAATAAACATAAATCGTGACGTTTAGGGACGTGGCCGATGGAATAACCGTTTTTGCGGGAATTCAAAATAGCGAATTTAAAAATATTTTTATGCTACTAATGGGTAACATTTTTTTACTGGACAGTATTTCATAGACCTTCATTACTTTGAAAATGTTAAAAAAAGTGTTTGTTTCCTATTGTGTGGATAGAAAATAATATTAGAAACATTTTTACATAGTTAAAAACATCAATTTTGGACGTGCGCCATTATTGTCGCTGAGGTACGACACATAGGCAAAATAATTTGTTTCTGGGTTCCGTTCTACACATAATTGACAAAAAATAATATTTAAATTAGTTTGTACGCTGCAATATTTCGTTGTTCTGAACTAGCAACTAAAGTGTAATACTGGTCTACTTGCCTCCTCTCATAACAAAATGATTAGATAAGCTGTGCTGTGATTGTATTACCAATGCAGTAGTATGTGTATCATTTAATGCGGAAAAAGAAAATAATATTAGAAAATTATATAATAAAAATATGTTAACTTCTATATTTTATTATTATCTATTTGAGACGAATACCTTTACTGTCAAGGAGATGTCCGTCAGTCGAATTCACTATTTAATTACGACCTCAAAAGAGCATTTTGTTTTTTTTTTAATATTTTAAATATCAAACCCTTTTTTTGACAATTTAACTTAAATGCATCCGAATATATTTTTCAATAAAAATTTTCTATATGTAGTGGAAATAAACACTTTAAAAATATAATAAATGAAGCATAAAATAAAAGTAGATACTTGCTCTTAAAACACCGAAATTACATTTACATAATATAAATACATATAAAAATGATTAAGTCAATATTTTCTCAATTAAAATAGTAAAATTGGATTAAGTAAAATGTTATACAAACACAAGTCAATCGACCAAAAAAAACTTTATGAAACAAAAAAAAATGAATAAAAGATTAAAAAAAACCGATCGCAATATTTCATACGTAAACAAAGAAAACAAAATAAAATAAAAGACAAACCCACATAAATTAAAATGTAAACATTTATGTGCCCCGTAGTCTAGGTAAGCGCGTTTACCTACCATGCAAGAGGTCTCGGATTTGATTCCTGACACGATTGACGAGAAATATTTATTTGAAAAGGCGTTTTACACTGCGATATTCGATGAGTTTGATTCCCGACATAGTTGATATGAATTTTTTATTCGAAAGGGTGTTTTTTCACTAGGGTTTTTTATATTTCCTGGATTGGCACCTGGACCTCGATTATGATGGGAAATTAAAATTTATCTTCAATTATATCTACAAAGTAAAATTAAATTTTCTGTATTAATAATGGAATATGTTTACAATTTGTATTTCTAAACATGTTCAATTACCGGTTACCGACGAAGATATTTGGAATTTTCATACAAATATACACACTTTCGTACATAAATATCAATATTAGTTTTAACCGTTTCAGCATATAACGGTGAAGATAGCCGTTCATAATCGCGGCCCTGAAGCGTAAGACTGGTCATGTTACAAAAACTATCCGGATACATTACGTTTGGTGTACCAATGCAGTACCATTAGTTGCGAAAAATTAATTACGATGATGCAAACATCACAATTACGATAGATGTAAAAAAAAAAAAAATACGATGTAAACATAACAATTAATAAAATAAGAGAAAATAGCTATTGCCAAATACATGGATTAGATTTAGCAATCCAATATGTTACGTCTTGATTGATCTGATTTCGAAATGAAGAAAAAGTTACCGCTAAATCATCGCTTTCCTGTTTGATGTATTGCCAATGCCTGTTCCAGCAACAATTATTTAACTGCATGAAATAATCCGTAGAACTTTTCGATTTCGACAGCTCGGAGCCTCGTTTTATCGATCTCAGTATCAGTATTTCCACTTTGTTACAGTATGCGGGTTTTAGACCTACATTATTTCAATTAAGGTAAGCCTGTTCGGCAGTCGAATAAATACATACATGGTATCCCTTGCTCATGTTCAAATTGAATTTCAACAAAATTCAAGTAATTTTTTTTACTTAAAAACGTTATCAAAAAAAAAAAACTGAGAGTAAAAATGAATCTAAAAATTTAAACAAATCTAGAGCAAAGTAAAAAATAAATTAAGTATAAAAATAAATTTATGCATATAAAAATAAACCTAAGAAATTAAACAAAAACAGGTACGTTTTAAGGTAAACAAAATTGTTTTTAGTAAGCTAGTATTTCATTTGGTCTCTAACATCACTGACACCGGTGCGATGGTTGTGGCAAAGAAACTAAAAGGTGAATCTTTACGGCTAATATCCTGTTGAAAAAGAAGATAATCATTGGGAGATTCGATTAGTTATTCGATAATATCTTGACATCAGCAAAAAGCTAGAATTTTGTATTTTGTAAAACATCAATAATATCATTTATAATATTTAATAATAATAATGGAGCAATGTGGGCTCCTTGAGGTACTCCAGAAGTAACAGTGATTGGAGAAGACAGGAAATTATACATTTAAATTAACTGTTTTTCTTTCACTTAGATAAGACCTAAAAAACAATGATAAAGGATCTCTTATACCAATGGCTTGTAATTTAGCCAGAAAAATTGTGTGATTGACTTTAACGAAAGCTTTAGAAAGGTCGATATAAAGGACATCAGCCTGAAAAGTTTCTTCAAGAGCACAAGTTATAAAAGCAAATTGATTGTAGTGGATGTGGCATCTCAAAAACCATGTTTTGATCAATCAATATATTTTTAAAAACAGGTGTTATTTTTTTGTTATAATTGATTAAAATATTTTCGTAACAATAGATAACATTAATATACATAGGCCTATAGTTTTTGACATTTGACCCGAAAAGTATGCATATCATGCTATGCGGTAATTTCACACATTCATACTCCTAGTCAATATTACAAATGTTTTAATTTAATTACTAAAAAGAAATCCCTAGTGCAAACATGAATAGAGAAATGCCAGTGGTGGCGTCGCGTTTGCGTCGCCCACACGGAACAATTCCTCCCTTATACTACCCACTCGTTAAATTTTTTCTCGCTACGCCCCTGCTCATTAGGAAATGAACCCCACAATTATTATCGGAAACAAGACATGAATCAGGCTTTTTTTATATAAAAACACTATTACGAGATTATTTTTACCGCACCCACCTCGCTTGATTTGTTTTTACCGAGTTTTTGTTGGTTTTCATTGTGTAAATTAGTTAATCACTCGTAAACCGAAAACGCCTCCACTTGCGGGAAAAAGGCTTGAACAAAGTAACTGTAATTATTGTAAAGGCAAAATATAAATTAAATTTCTCTGGATTTTTTTAAACTGATAAATATAATATTTTGTCGTGGTTATTTATATTATGGATTTGAATACATCGTAATGTGTCCAAAAATCCTCCCACTCTGCCCCACTTTCACCGCGCGCATGCGTGAAGTCACCGCGTAATGTTGCCAGATCGAGAGAATATAACCAAAACACAAATGTAAGATAGTTAAATATATTTTTTTTAACGTAATTTGTTAATTTCTCTAAAATTTTATTGTACACGCGGAAACATTGATTGGCACAACAGAATAGATAATTAAAGGGTCATTTAATAAGAATAATTGAATTAATGAATCAATGAACTTTAAACTTCAAATATAAAACAAATTTTATTTTACATTGATATTTTTATTTTATTTTAAATAATATTTGATATTCTTATTAATCAAAAGTAGCGCAAAAAGTTGATTGCGCTGGCAACACTCACAAAATGTCCGTTTTCTTTCACAATCTAACAGGTGGAAAAATAATAAAATTTTTGAGTAATGCATTAGCTACTTACACATGCTTTCGCTACTTACACGTGAAATGTGATCCCATCCTGTTTTTTGTTGATCCCAGCAGAATTTCTACACTTTAAAACGACACAACACGGCATTGTTTAATTCAAATCGGGAGTTGCGTACTGAGCGATGTCTACAATAATGGGTCAAAACGAAAAACTACTCGTTTAAGAGTAGTTTAGTCGCCTTCTGTTTGGTGCACGTATGCGGTTTCTGGACTATTCTTAATTCTATGTACGGATGTAATTAAACATTATTTTAAGTTTATCGAAATATTTGAAGAATAAATACATGATTTTATCCCCTAAAGAGTTAATCGAGAAATATGTTTATTTTAACGGAGATACTAAAATGCACCTTAACATAATAATAATAAAATAAAGTAATCATGCCATATAACATACTTAAATACCAAAAAACACAATATTTTTAATTGAATCGGCATTCACTTCGTAACACTTCATTATAAATTATTATGAAAATAAAACTTTGTTATCAGTGTTACACAATTTTATTCTTTTACAAGAACACAACTATAGTTTCGGGAGAGCACTCCTCCCATCGACGGGTGATATAAAACTAATATAATAAACACAGAATATTGTTCACAATGTCATCGAATCTAAACAAAAAATAAACAGATTAATCAGTGAAACTTAGAGCAGGGGGTTTTTATTCTTATCTAAGGTGTTGGCATATGAATGGATGGTTATCTTAAGTACAGATATGAAAACATGGACAAAACATTAAGTCGAATTTATTTCTTAAAATTTAGCACATAAGTGGAAGTTGCAATAAGTAAGTCTAAGATTTAATGTGTGGGAAGACATCGCTCGGCTAAGAGAGTGTTAACAGACGCGGGTCTAAGAGGGTGAGTGCGGTGAGGGTGGTCGCAAAGGGAACATAGTCAATAAAGGCGAGGGGTGGTTGAATGTGTGATTATTAATTAGATTATTTTCAGAATTTAAATTTTTGTGAATTTCTATAATTTCTAAATTATTCATATTACTGCCTTTGTTATTTACTTGGTGCAGATTCGATGACATTGTGAACAATATTCTGTGTTTATTATATTAGTTTTATATCACCCGTCGATGGGAGGAGTGCTCTCCCGAAACTATAGTTGTGTTCTTGTAAAAGAATAAAATTGTGTAACACTGATAACAAAGTTTTATTTTCATAATAGTTTCATAATAACCAAAAAACACTTTTATTTTAAAATTTATTAGAACTGAATGTAATTGTTTATTTTAAGAATATAGCTGTTACAGGAAAATTCCGCTTCGTATTTTTAAATTTTAATTTTTAATCCCACGCAACCACCTTGATACTTTTTTAAAATTGTATATATTATACTACCTTGATAATTTCATAAGTCGAGATCAAATAACCTTGTTAGCTAAAATCTATTGCATCGCGTAGAAACTGTTTATTTTTTTAAATTTAACGATAAGAAATAAAATTGAAAAATGAAATAATTCTATTTAGTTTATACTTTCAAATTTATTCTATTTTGAATGGCTTTTTGAGGCAAAGGGAAAATAATAAATAAAAAAGGAATAAGAATAAAATAGCACGAGAAGAGTAAATAAAATGTACGAAAAAGAATTTAAAACATATTTCTTACTAAACAGATATATGGATCTATCAACCTCTTGACAGCAAGAATCGTGTCTACGATAAAGAGATTTTGCAGTAAAAATTCCTTTGGAATACTCAAATAGAAATATCTAATATAGCTGTCAATTTTTTTTATTCGCTTTGTAACTTCCCAAACTTATGTGTATACATTCAATATATATTGCCTATCATTTACTGACGCTTAGCTTAAGAGGTGTATTTTTTTGTATAAATATTAATAAAACCGATGTTTTACATTTTATAACCACGGTATAAACTTTGTATAATAAATTATATGATGCTTAGCAATACCGTTCTTTGTTTTTAATTTTAATTATTTTAAGTTAATGAACCTTTCCTACGAAACAAATAAAATTTCATTTTTATCATTTCCATTTTATTTTTCTCTTTTGTTCATAGTAAATTATTCGAAACTTGCGGGAAAAATAAGATTTTTGCTAATATTTAACAGGAACAAAACATTTAATTTTTCTTAGATCTACGAAAAAAAAATACTAAAAAAAAACAACATTAGTTATTGTTGTCAGTCAGTGCATAGTAAAACGAAAATGAAATTTTAAAAATATTTATATAATTTTAAAAGCAGTTTAAATCCTGTTTAAAAAATACATTTTTGAAATCATTATTTGAAAACATCAACAAATATGCGTATTTAACAAATTTTAATTTAGAAATTATTACAATATTTAGTTGTCAAGTTATGTAATAATTATTAAACTTATTTTTCAGTAAATACTTTTTGTTGTGGAATCCTACAAAACTTTCATTTTCACGTAATATATAATTGGCAACGGTGGTTTAGCTACCGTGATTGTAAGGAAATGAAGGATGAAATGGCGTAATTATCCACGAGTAATGACATATGAGTAGCACAGTGAAACTAGAGAGCATGAAATTATTTGTCCAAACGCGAAAAACCTGTAGGCACAGTGTGCAAAAGATTCGTTGCAAGCTCGAAACAGTAGCAAAAACCGTTAATACTACAAAGTAGATACATATATTCACACTTCCCTTCAACTGGAAGTTGCGACGCAGACAAAACACGCATACAAGAAGTAAGAGAAGCAAATATATCAAAGGAACTGGGGAGAGACTTACCAAAAAAGCAACAACAAAAGACAATCGTGTAGAGAGTGATGAATATTGCTCTAACGTCAGTTCTGTCGAATATGTACTCTTGTTCCTGAGAGAGCGAGTCGTTCTCTTTCTGGGAAATGTTCCTCCACTCGAAGTAGCCCCCCACTCCCTGTAGGGGTTGGCTTTCGTTGAAGAGCATGGCTCTCGGTATAATTCTTTCTTTGTGAACGCTGTACTTTCACTTTGCACGAACACGACCCACGCCAGCGGTTACACTTGCATGTTCACTTGTTAAGTCCCCACTCGATAGGGAAGCACCTAAACACATAGAATATATATAAAACATTACATATTTGTATCGCACCTTTTTTGTCGTTTTTTCGTTCTATCACTTGAATTATTTTATCTAGATATTACATACTTCTTTTTGACAGTAAAAGCTAAGGGTTTTACCTTTAAAACCAAAACATTCTTTTAGAAATCCAATTTATGTATCATTCACAGTATTTATTTATTTTCAGTTCACAAACAGTAAAAGATATCACAATATTTATCATATAAAATAATAACAGTTAACATCTTTCACCAATTAAATATGAACATCAATGGTAACAAAACAAAAATTAAAAATGTTTAATTGACCAAAACTTAATTTATAGTAAATGTAATTAATGCAAATTATTAAAGTTTAAATTTAATTAAAAATATATGTAATTATTAATATTTAATACAATTTAACTCACATATTAATAATTTTTAAACGGTATTGTAGTCATAATAAGTTTTTTTATATGTAGCAATAATAATAATAAAAATATTAATAATTAAAAAGAAAATAAACAAACTAACGTAAGACGTCACTCCCTATTATGTTCACAAGAATCGTTTTTTTCTTTTACGTAATCGGAAATTCTAATATAAATATATGTATTTAATTAATTTAAAAAATGTATTAAGTAGTAATATTGTATACTAATATCTGTTATCTGAATAAAAAAATACCAATTACAAAAAAAAACAAAAGATGTAGTTACAATCAATTATATTAAATTAATAAGGGTATTGAACAATTTAAATCAATATCAGAATCCTGTTCCACACTATTATACAATCTCATGATTTAATAAGGAGTTACGGTTACAGATTTTTTTAAATATGTACTTAATTTTGGATATGCGCGATTTGATCGATGCAGTTTATTGTTGGTTGTTATTGGTGTTTTCTCTTGTTTCTTTTCATATTAAATAATTTATTTATATCTTCAAGTTCAAAGAATAAATAGTTTAGCGAACTTGTTACTAAAATAAATATTATCCAGTCACCACTTAACATTACTGTTGTTACATTTAATTTTGTTACTTTTTTCTTTTTTTTTCTTCCAGTTGTATACTTTTATTTACCAATAAAAATATATTATTGCCAAAAATCGCAACATTTTAACTTCAAATATAGCGTTTTCTGTCAATCGTTGTGTTTTTAAAATAAGGCCAAATATGTATTTAATTCACAAATGCGATACTACCCAGAAAGTTCAAAGGTCTAGGAGGATAAGGCTTACGTTTGCAGCTTTTAATAAAAACTGATAAAGGTCAAATTTTGGGTTCGTGAAAATAAACACCTTGCTCATTACTTGGAATCCTAAATTTAAGTCTTAAGCGACTCTCATTCATTTTTTACCAATATTTTTTTTATTTTGTTTAACAACATTTCTAGTATGTCCAAATGTTTGTAAACAAGTATTTGTTTTTAAACAAGTATTTGTTTGTCAAGATTGACAAATATAACTGCATGAAAAAATCTAGAGAGTTTTTGGTTTAACATGAGTAAGGTTTTAACTCTTTTACTCCTCAAAAATCAACATAGGTGAAAATTGAAAAAAAAAATCATACATTTTTTTTTCACCACAACAGGCCAGGAGGCCTAATTACAGTAGTGAATTACATCACAGAGCACCCAGGCTTGAGAAAAATCACATTTTAATTTTTGTTTTCTCACCGGGAATCGAGCCCGGAACCTTCCGTGCGTGAGTCAAGCGTCTTGACCACTACACCACGGAGGCCGTCATATATCGCCATCATATTGAAGCGTAGGAAAAATAGTAAATATTTCATTTTATTTTTAAACTAAAACTCACACCTAAGCGTGTCTTCACAATGAACACGAAGGCAGCATAACGTGTAAATGTGAGATCTTAGAAATTGTAAGCGATTGTAAATATCTTGGCCTTACATTAAATAGAAAACTTTTTACTTCGAAAATCACATCAATATTGTTAGCACGAGGGTAAGAGTGTGTATGATAAAACTCAATCATCTGAAGAAAACATTACCCTTTCAATTATTTACGGTGGTCTACGTAAGTCTTGCTGAATCAATACTAAAATATCATACGGAATTCTGTCGTGGGGGGATCTCATAAGGCATACATGGATATAATATAAAAATATTCAATATGTTACCCAAAGATTGCGAAACCATGAACCGGATTCAATTTAACAAATTTGAAAAAAAATGGTTACTGTATTTAGGTCGAGAAAAATCGGAAAATTTACTAAAAATAAATTCCTAATAAATTGATATTGTATAACTGTTTAGTATACTAACAAGTAAGTAGTAATGTTATTGTTTATTTTTGCATAAAAATGTCTGCCTTAAAACAGGTTGTACCTAGTTAGGCAGACTAGACATGATCCAGAGAAATCTATTACCTAAGTGTGTATGTAATAGATAAAGTTATTGTTATTTTTGTTAATGAACTTCAATTATTATTATTATTATTAATATACAATTTTCATAAAAGACCCCACAAATAAGCGTTGTGGGGAACTTCCGGTGAAGCAACTATATCACTTTAACTTAATATATTTTAAAGCCCGCTGAAGGCGTCTAAGGTATATAAAATATAATATACAAAATAAAACAAATAATCAAATACTCTGATGAAAAAAACCCTGCTCAATCATCACCATGGAACCAGGTCAGTTTCAGCCATTAAATTGGCGACGTCGCTAGCCAGATCTAACTGGGTCTAACGCCCGCCATTCGTTTGTCTATTAATAGGAGCATATTATTCTCCCCTCCCTTGTAGGCGAGTGAATATTTCTATGAGCCAACTGAACCTATATTAGATCCAGCTCTGGAAACTGGTGAAGTCCAGAGCACAGAATTTCGATTGAAGCAGAACAGCTGAATTTCTTGTACTAAGGTTGTTTAACTGCTTCCCGCCGAGGTAAAGGTCTCTATCAATCTGGAACAAAGAGACAAACGATGAAAGGACTTCTTCATAAAAAAACAAGACTTTATCATTTTTAAATGCATAGTACTGTTGAATTATTCATTTATAAATTTTTAATATAATTTCCTTTTTTTGTATTTGCAACGCTCCAACAAACTGTATGAGATTGTATGAGATTGCTTCGGGAATAAATACATAGCATCGCTGATGTTTTCATTATTATCCATATACGTATATCGTATATGTGTATATCATCACTGTCATGCGGATTATTATATAACGTTTCTACATTCCATTTTTCGACATGTATAAATTTTTATTATTTTTATTTTTCTATTATTATTTTGTATATTTTTCTATTATTATTTTGTATATTGTTTTGATTATTTTGCATATTGTTTTGATTGCTTGTATATTGTTTTAATATGTTAATAAAAAAAATGATTTATATATCGAAGAGTCCCGACTTAACACGGAATTTTTTAACAAGTCGGGACATAAAAACAAATAATTGTAAACAAAAACAAAAATAAATTTAAAATAAACTATTATTTATTATTAGTTTAGCGCAATCTAATTGTTGTTTACATTTGTATATATATTTCATATGCAATAAAAAAAAACATCCTCGTTTAAAAGATCACTTTACACCCTATGTAACATTTAGCACTCTGTCTATGATTAAATATCAATATTTATTCTAATAGCGTTTTACTTCACAAAAATCAGATATCGCATCTCAACAACAATCAAATCTACTTTCGTCGCATTTAACAAATGCAAAGATTTCTCTTTAAATTTCCACAGGCAAAATTCCCTTTCTTGTCCAACAATACCTTCTCGGAAATTAATAACCAGAAAATGTTACTCCCATAAAAAACTATGCTTACGTCTGACCTCTGCCCATTTTATGTTTATCCACACATACGTAAGTGTCGGGACTATGCACTGCCAATTAAATATACTTATGCAGAAAGCGCCCAACTGAAATAGATAGATACTGAAATAATAGCACTTTTGTAAAAAGTGTAAATAATCAAATTTACACAACAGTTGGAATGTTTTTTACTTTGACAAATAATAAATAATGCAAACATTAGTTTTTTTTGTAATACAATAAAGAATTTGAATATGTATTTGACCAACTTTAATAATTTATAAAGTCTGGCTGACCATACAACCTAAAATATGTATTTTGCAGAAAACAACCAGATCTTACATTAAATTATACCTTATTCAAGCTTTGAAAATATGAGGTGACATTCTGTAACAAAACATATTTTTACTACTGGGCCTCGGTTAGGATGGGAAGATAAGGACGCCATACCTTCACCATGACGGTATAGTTGGAGATAAATTCTCTTGAGCGATTACGAAGATACACTACCGACCCTCCACCTTCAAGTTTTGGGTAGGTACATCGTTATCAGACAAGAAAAGCGTATGTCACGATACACATATCTACGCACTAAAGTGACGTAGCTTCAAAATGACGTCGTAGTTGAAGTTAAAATCCTCCCGACCGATTACGCAGATACACTACCGATCCTTCAAGTTTCGAAGTTAGTACATCGGTTTGTACCGACGGATCTAGAACCCCTCGATACGTTTATCTACGCATTGAAAGTGACAAAAATTATGTTCCATCGAGCAATTTCTTTAATTTGGATTATCGTAATCTTTACTTTAATTTGGATTATCGTAAATTGATAAACCCTCTGAGGTTAGCACTTTTTTTCTTAAAAGTCTATTAAAAATATGAAATGGAAATAAGTTAATTCTGAAGTCGAATTAAATTTTGACATAACTGTCGGTATTAAAAACGAGCGGCTAGATGCAGTGGCTAGACTGGCTAGATACTGCCCTATTAACATACAAGAGCATCTACTCGTAAAATGTTACCACTGTAAAAAAATAATTTAGTTATTACATTTTTTCCATCTGTTTTACATCTTTTTGAGTGTACGTATCGAGAGCCGGCCTTGAAATCGCTCAGTAGATAAATACAGATGATCGTTAAGTATACCGTCTTGGTAATTGTCAAAAGTCATATAAAAATCATGTTCAAGCTAACATTTTTAGCTTGCATTGGGATTTATTGGAGTTTATAATTACTTTGAAGTGAGCACTTTTTACCACAGAAGCCTATTTAAAATTTAAATAAGTCCTATTTTAAATGTTAATGAAGTAAGGAACGCGAACCTACCGGTTGACTACAAAGCCGGCTCCTTTGACGTCTCGATACCAACACTCAGAAAGATAGTAAAACAGATGGAAAAAATATATTAACTAATTTATTTTTTTTCAGTGGTAACTTTTTTAACTTTTATTCATAAGACAATACTGGAAATTGAAAGTGTTTTGTTTACGTGAAAAAGATATACACGTGCATTTTTTTATACTGAAGGTAAGATAGTTGATGCGCCAATAATCTGAGAGACGGTTCAAATCAATCTGTAAGATATTGCAATCCCTAATTGAATTTATGTTCATAAATATTTTACTAAAGCCAGCAAAGAGTATAGATTTGGCATGAAGAAAGCATTCCTGAATGTCGTTGATATATATGTTAAATATAATTGGCCCTAGAATTAATCTTTGGGGTACGCAAGAAATGACAAAAAATCTGTTGGATTTGTATCCTGCAATTACTACAACTTGTAATCAATGTTCAATGTAAGTACACGTCTGTCGATATAAATCACTACTTATGCCAATTATTTTCATTTTTTGCAGTAGAACTTTATGATCAACTTTATCGAAGGCTTTACTAAAATCCGTGTAGATTGAAGCAACTTGGAATCGGTTGTCCATATTTTTGAGAAGATAGTTAGTATAATATACTAAATTGGTCACGGCAGATCTACCACATATAAATCCATACTGTGAAGTACTAAAAGAAGACTTAAGTGCTTCGGAGACTAGATCGTAAATTATCTTCTCAAATAGTTTAGAAAAAAATGATAATTTAGAAATAGGTCTATAATTTTTTACCTCCGATTTAAGGCCTGATTTATAAATAGGAGAAATAAAAGTAGTTTTTCATAGTTTTGGGACAATACCACTAGATAAAGAATTATTAAAAAGCAACGTGAACGGACTTCCCAGTTGTTCCGCGCAGTTAATTATGAATATGGGTGGAATTAAATAAGGTCCAGATCCTTTTGTGGAATCGAAATTATTTATATACTTTATGACTAAGGGCCGGTTGCATCAAAGTTGGTATAAATTTAGTTTAAAGTTAAATATTTAAACTTAGTTAAGGCTCAAAATCTGGTAACTGAGAAATTCCGTTGCATCTACATTATTTTAGTTAAGTTAAAGATGTTGCCACTGTAAAGGTTCAAGTTTCACCCTAAAAATTGTTGGGATTTTTGCGCAAGCATGTACATGTTTATTTACATGTAGCAATACGCATGCCCCGCGACACGTCTTTGGGCACAAACGTTTAAATTTCGTTCCAATTTTCAGTGTGTGCGAAAGGGCGAAGCAACACTGCGCATTCGGAGAAGAAAGGAACAAAAGGGACATCGTCCTTTTTGAACTAGATAAAAAATTAAAAGAGGAAAAGCTAAAACAAAATGAAGGACTTTTTACTCTAGGAATAGAGCAAAAAAGTTACACTTTTCGGGCAACTATGGCAGCCTTAAATGCCCAGAAAGAGTTAGCTGAGCTCAATCTAGCTCTATTTAAAAATAAATAAACAGCATTTCAATACAATGATGATTTAGATTTATTTTACACCACGTCGCTAATGATCAAGTCCTGTGTTTTGAAAAATAATTAACAATTAAAAATTCAAATAATTATTACTTCTTCACTTTTTTGACATTCGAAATCTTGCGATAAAGTCGGACTCTTCCCACAAAAAATGGTCCGTTCGTGGTTTGAACAGTTTTTTTTTTCGGTTTAGAATAAACTTGATGATAAATTCGTCATCGGAAAACGAAAAATCAGATAAAATGGACATTTTGTGCAATTTTTCACAGATCGATCAATAGATTTCAACACTCACGACGCTTTTTTGACAGATGGCAGATCGCATTTAACTTTAAACTTAACTTTAAACGGTCCCCTGGCGGCCGGTCAAATAAAAGTAACTTTTTTGTTTATATTTAGTTAACTTTTTAGAACGCATTTTGACATAAAAGTAACTTTTATTTGACTTTAGCCCTGATTTTAACTTAACTTTTGTCGATGCAACCGGCCCTAAATCAGTATTTACTTCTATGTTATTGATATAAGTTGGAGAATTAGTTAACATATCCGTTCAGTTAGTTGATACAGCTGATGGCTTTTCGTAAACGGATTTGAAAAAGGTAGCAAATAGCTCACAAATGTCATGCCCGTAGTCAGCAATAGTTTCGTTGTATACCATTGAAGGTATGGAAGATTATTTTTGTTTAGATTTTACATAAGCTCAATAAAGTTTAGGGGATTTAAAGATGTTGGTTTCTGTGCACTCAATGTAAATTTTAAAAGCGGCTTTCGATTGTACTTTTTGTCTAGATCTTAAAAGGGAGAATGTCAAATAATCTATAGGATTACTGTACTTTTTGAACGTTGGCTTATGTATATTGCTTAAAATGGTTATTATTTTGAAAGGGATAAAATAAATATTCGTGAATAATTGAGCTAAAGTTGTGTTTTTATAACAAATTACGCGTCATATTTGAACATAAGGTGAATGATTGCATGTGAGTATGCTTTTTTTTTCAAATAAGTGAGGGCAACGCAATACCGTCGTGTTTCTGGTACAAGTTGGTAACTAACACTTTACTTGTTTTGCGATATTGAACTTTTAAAGTTAAAAGGTCATCCCGAATGAGCAATTCAAATAAAATCATTAGTCGAATATTGTGAAATATTATTTTTTGTATTTATAAAATCTGAAATTTAATGCCATTTACGAAGACATCTCATTTTTCGCAGATTTGTAGTTACCAATTTGAGCCTGAAACCCGACGATATTTGCTATATCTTAGATGTTTTTAGGATAGGAGCAACCTGTCTATTTATTTATTTAGAATACAAATTGATGTACAGGTAAAATAATTATATGAACTATCCAAATTATGCAAAAAATACCTCAAAATCCCAAACATGCTTCGACTCGTTTGATTGAGGCACATTATGTTTTCACATAGAATATATCGGTGGTAATAATAGATCGCGTGTGCGCTGAGCGATGCATTGAAACATTAATGACAAGATTGCAGACTTGATATAAAAATAAATAATTTATTCGGTTTTCAGATTACCATTTAAGTACAATGAACCATCCGTTCAATTACCCTTACAATCTTCTTCTTCTTTACGTGTCATGTCAGGTCCTCCCGATGTTGACAACCACTTGGGAGAAAGCTCCCCTATCCTGAGCAGTGCGAAACAGCTCCTCTACATGTCTAATCTCCCCTGGTCCATGCTCGGATGTCTCAAAGCCAGGAAATCTGTTTTCTTCCGACCTTTCTACGTCTCTCAATCTCTCCCTTCGTGACAAGGTGAAGTATGGCATATGTATCACCTCTCAGCACATGGCCAAAGCATGAAATCTTACCAAGCTCGGCGGTGGTGAATAGTTCTCTCTACGTAATACTTCATTGTTGGTTATCATTTCGGTCCAGGATATTCTTGACAGTGTACGGAGGATCCACATTTCAAATACTTTAAGGCGGTTTATAGTAGTAACTTTAAGAGTCTACGCCTCAAAACCGTATATTAAGATAGATCATACTCGTACATAACATTTGACCATTCCCCATCTCAGCTTTAGGTTAATATGATAATCACAAAGAAGATTGTTCATGTTGTTAAATGCTGTTCGGGCCGCTTCTATTCGGCATTTTATCTTAGTGTCAGGGTTTAGATTCTCAGTAATGATACTGCCCAAGTACCTGAACTGTTTCACTCTCTCAATATTGACACACTTAAGTTCGAGATTTACAATATGATGACTCTCACGGCTAAAAGCCATGAGATTAGTTTTATTTCCGTTAATATAATAATTTACATTAATTTTTATGTATATATGTATATATAAATATATATGTATTACATTTTATTTCTACTATATAGAAAAGATTCCTTAAAATTAGTTATTATCTTCTCAAAAATCAAAATTATGTAAGGCTGAGATAAGCAATATCGAAAAAATCAAGAAAGGAGCTCGGCGCTGCTTTAGACATGTAGAGCGAATGGACAGCGAAAGAACGGCTAAGAATATTTACAATGCAAATGTTGATGGATGCAGAAAAAGAGGAAGACCAAGAAAGATATGGCACGACTAAATCCAAGAAAAACTTAAAGATGGACATGTCTTGTTTTTTTCTGAAATTAGTCATTCTTATGAAAAACTATTTTTTTAAATACGGTAACATATGCTTTGAATGTTTATTACAACAGCAAAAGGCTATGACCGCCCCTCCATGGACGCGGGACTACCGTGGGGTGCTTTGAAAATACGAACGAAGATGTAAGCCATGCGCTTCAGTCTTACGCCAGTCAAAACTACGAATTTTTATCCTGAAAAGACTCATATTTTATTTCCAAAAAAAATAATCTTTGCGTTTTTACGATTTATCTTCTTATTTCAATTTTGAGTCCACTTAAGTAGTAAATAATGTGTTAGTTAGCAAATGGGATGTTAAATTTGCATTTCACGTCAACGCAGTTGGAAATCAAACCGGTGACCTCTTCTTCGGGATTTTTCCCTGAGGTAGCCATGGAGTCGAATACACTCGTCCGCCTGGTTTTATTTCACACAGAAAACTCTTTATCAGAAAATATTTTTTTCTCCGTTTAAAGAAGACATTTTTCCAGTAAACAAAAAGCTCCATTCATTAAATAATTTTTCTCAAAAGTAGTTTTTTACGATGAAGTACTCAAGTATTAATTTTAATTATATACCTACCAATCTAAAATTCAGTAATTTTCATTTCGCACGCCAAAATCTCGTTATCCTGTTATGTTTTCACTAACTATTTGGTATATTTGCGTCAGTCTGTTACAGGAGACATTTTTATTGTTTAAAGTGATTTCTCGCTATGAATCACATAAGTATTAAATTGAAATAAATCTGATGTTCATTAAATTCGTTTTAGTGTACACGGGAGGATCTTTCAAAAGCTTCATTTAACATTTTTTAAACATTTTAAGCCCTGCTTCTTGGATCGTTATTAATCTAATAATAAGCCTGGATCCAGGCCGATGAAGAATACAGCTCCGTGTGTTTTACACTCAAAGACTACTCTCAGCAAACATTTTGAAAAAGGAAAGTTCACCTCTTAGCGTAGTAGTTGGCGCATTTGCCTTCCATGCTTAAGTTCCTGGCTTAGATTCCTGGGAGAGCATATATGAAACAAGTATTTAGATACCAGTTTTAAAAAAAAAATATTTTTGCTGAGTCCTTGGACTGGCAACTGAAGCGTAAGACTGATCAAATAACATTCTTATAACAAATGACCGAGTAACGCTGCATTGATTGTACCAATGCGGTGCCCTATGCACCATCAGGTGGAGATAGGGGTTTGATCATGAAGATGATTAAAATGATGATTAAAAATGTTGAATAAAAATTAATTAAATAAAATCAAAATCCTTTCGTGTTTTTTATGAACCGTTTGTCCACATAACAACGTTTATGAGTGACTCTGAAGAAATCAAGTAGCCGTAGAAGTAGTCGGTCGAAAAGTACAAAGGAACAAACGATTCCTAAACGTAAAGGGTTTTTGAGAAAAGCGTTTTTAAACGCTAACTTTGATTCTCGTTTTTTTGCACTTACTAAATTCTCAGTTTCCAGTATTTTCTGAACTAAACTTAAACATGTCATGTTTTTTCCGCTTTTTCGGCTTCCACGTCCAGGTATATTTGCTCAGTAAACCTTTTAAGCCGTTTTATTATCTTACATTCCCTCTATTTCCCGCAAACCTTTATTGTACTCTTTCTTGTTTTCACATTGTATAAAATTATTTCATCTGTGTCAGGGCGGATTGAGAATACAGTCGTGTGTCTGAAATTGAACCAGTATCCTAGACGAGTCCATTCTACTCGGTAAATAGATAAATTTTGAAAATATGATTTTTGCGATCAAAAAAATTCATGCAAACTTTGAGCATGTTTTCAAAAAAATATTTTTTCTCGGTAGATTGAGAAATAAATTAGATAGAAATACTGCAGAACTCATATATAAAACTATAATTATTCAACATTTGGATTACTGCTGCACAGTGTTATTTTTAGCCAATGACTGAAACTTAAATAAATTGGAAGTCCTTCATAATAGAGCCATGAGAATTGTGCTTAAGAAAAGTAGATTTAACAAAATTTAAAAAATGCGAGAACAACTCAATTGGAATCTATCTGTTAACTCTATCTGAATACAGAAATAAATTGGGGCATTTATATAATACTCGGTTTACTAGTGTAGATGGACTAGCTCTCCCCAAATTCAATAATAAATACGGGAAAAGAACACTAGAGTACAATATACCAAAAATTTATAATATGCTCCCATTAAATATTAAAAATCAAAAAAACTTATCTGGCTCAAGACAAAGACATCTGCTGTGAATCAGGCTTTTTGAACGTGGTTTTTTTATATTAAGATTTTTTTTGTGTTTTTCTTTTTTATTTGGACAATTTTTTTTTTCAATGTACATATTTTTCTTTTTTTTCATAGTAATAAGAGTTTGTATATGTTTATAGAATTGAAGAGATAAGATTATGTACATATATTAGAACTTGACTATAAGCACCAGCTGACGAACTGCATTTTATGCAGTTCAGTAGGACTTGATAATTTATGTTATTTTTTTTAATGTCTTTGATAAATAAATAAAAAATATAAAAAATAGCAATAAAAGTACTAAATATTATTAAAAAATTTAATATAAAATATATATGTATAATGCCTATATTGTATATAACCTATATATAACCTTACCTAACCTAACCTAATATTTGTATATAACCTATATATAACCTAAACTAACCGATATATAATAGGCTTGTTTTTGTATGTAAATTTTTAAACAATCGAATGCCCAAATACTTCATTAATAAGATAGTGTAAAAAAAATAATTCGTACGTATATTACTAGAAATAAGGAAAGAATAAGGCTGTCATTTGAAAAAAAACAGAATCCTAAAATTAAATACGTAAAAAGGCTTAAAAATGTATAAAGAGATGCCTGAATGTATGAAAAGTGAAAAGAGTTTAAATAAATTTAAAAATAAATGTTTTGTTTACTGTAAAATTATGTAAATAGATATGTAAGAGTTAATATTAGTTTATTTACTATGTAATATAAGCTAACTTAAGAAATAAATAAAAAATTTAAAAAAACATTTCAGTTTCCTATGCACCGCCGAGTGCGTACGTATGATGATCATGCGAAAGTTATTTCTGACTCCTTATGAATTTTAATAGTAATTTGTGGTAAAAATCATTTTATTTTCATCTAACCTTGCACATTGCATTTTAACTGGTTGCGGTGACATCATTCTCTTCAACATTATTTTTATAACGAATTAGGTTTACGGATTCTTCCAAATATTTTAAATCCGCATTTTATTATTTAAGTTCATGGACGGATGCATTGGACACTGCTTTTGAACAGAAATTTCACGTATTTATATTGTTTGTTGCATAAAGGAAAGATAATAAACACACGTTAACCAAAACATTACAGTCATGGTCCGCTGTCCACGGTACGTTCATTCCAATAATACATAAAATAAAAGAGGTATGTAAAAATATATTCATTTATACAAAATAATAGCAATGTAAAACAAATAAAATATTAGTACCGATAGAAAATTGTGAAAAAATAACTTTATATTTATTCATTTATTTAAAACTTAAACTTACACAAATAATAAGTACTTTGGCGGACTGGGCTTATTGCTGAAAGCAATATCTTTCAGACAACTTATTTAAATTTTGAAATCATATTTTTGGTCAAGTGTACTGAATAAATTATTTTTAAGTGTTCTCCGTATCTATTGTAATTTGTTAATATTAATGACTCTTAGGGGGTTAATTCTACTCTTTTGTCTACGAACATTTGGACAATCTCAAAATATTGTAATAAAACCAACTGGTTCAAGAAGAAGTTTAAAAATTTGAAAATGGTTTTTTAGGCGTTGCCTTGTATGGGAAATAAATCAATCAAACTAATATCTTCACAACAATAAAGGTTTCAGCTCTTCAACTTCACCAAAATCAACAGATGGAAGAATTATGGATGTTCAAACATTGGCAAAATGGTGAATGTTACACACTGTGTAAAGTGGCCACTTAAACCAGCCAACGGCAGGTCATAGGCCCTGTAAATGTCTAGACCTCCATATTCCTTGCTCTTAAGTGTTCTCCATCTCTTTTGTATGTTGTTAACTTTCATGTGCTAAAAATTGACATAATTCTAGCTTTACACACTTATTAGAGTTTCGCCGTTCTCAAACAGTGTTATATTTCAATTATTTTTTATGGTAATCGATATTTTCAGAGAAAAATGTTATGGAATTATTGAAGCCTCATATAATTTAAATATTATATATCTGACATATCACATCACATATTACAAAATGAAAACAAAAAACTTGATGAAAATACATGGTTTTCAGATAAGTTATATATTTAGTTTTTAGGCTCTCCTGGGAATTCTACTTTTTTGAGTTATGACTATTTAAGGGGCTGATTTCAACGAATGTTTAATGTGCTAAATACATCCCGAGGTAAAACAATTATGTTTGCGTATAATAATTATTGTAATCCAAGCGCGCCGTCTAAAGATAAGCATTTGCAAATTCAGGAAGAACATACAATTTACTTAGGTATACTTAGGCATAGAATTTATGTAAATACTTACATAAGTTTCATTATTCCGGTGGTTCTCAAAATAGTCTATATGGAATCAATTTCGACTTGCTGCGTATTCTTGTCATAGAAAAAACAATTTGGTGTCTAGTATTGACCCCAAATATTAAATGAAATAGTAAACAATTACAACTCTTTCTGTTAACATCATTTTTTATGTTTTATGTAACAAAAAAATTACATTCAACCAAAATATTTTTATCTAACCCTTATAAGAAATTGAACTTACGATCGCATGCATAGTAGCAACACGCTAACCGCAAAATACCATATATAGTAAATAAAATATTATGCTTCATAAAATACAAGGAAAAGAAATTTGTATTTCAATAAAAAATATATTTTTGTGAGATTTTAAATGATTTTCGAGGTGCGATTTGAAAATAAAATGAAAAAAGTTGAAAAAATACCGACCACCTTCCTACCTACGAAAGTATTAAAAAATATAGGAACATAATTGCAAATATATTTTGATCATGTATAATGTTTTTAGGTAATAGATTTATCCTTAAGGCTGTAGTCTGATAAAAATTAAGAAAATCATACTAAGAGGCGAGTTTTTTGGGTAAGTATCGTTTTGAAATTCCGCCGCGGCAGCGCTGCGGTCAGTATCTCGCGCAAGCGCACTGTGTACCAACATCTGTTGACAAACCACATACGCCATTGCGTCATCAGTCGATCGTGTTTACATTTTCTTTTGCTATTTAATATACCTCAGCCGATTTGGAATCCCGCTGACTCTAAAATATGCGCAGTTCTACATTTTCTTGGTGCTAAAGGCATTATGAGTGATGGAATGATACGCAAATGGGTCAGAGCTTACAAAGATGGCCGAACAAATGTTCATGACGAGGAACGAGTGGGCGAACCTTAGTGATCACTGACGTTTTGGTGCATTTGGCGGCAACCTTCTATCACGACGGTATACAAAAGTTTGTAGTTTGATATGACAAGTGTCTTTATATTGGTAGTAATTATATGTAAAATTAAATAAAACTGTGATCTTTCATGTAAAAATAAAATTGTTACAAAAAAATTACTTGTTTTTTTTATATAAAAACGGTATTTACTTTAAAAACACGCCTCGTATAAAAACTAAATAAATGGTGTTCTTTCAACTTTCATTTTTCATTTTGGAAAAAAATGGCCACAATTTATTTCAACACCTAATACTATATATTTTGTGTCTGTTTAAATAGGTTTTCACTGTTTTCTTTTTAATCGTTTACTCTACGCAAAACCATATAGGGTAAATAGCACTGTATCAGCTGTGAAGAACATCTTTGAAGTTAACAGCTTTAAAAAAATTGTATTAGACACGGTAGACCACGGAAAAAATCGCAAATGAGCCACAGGGCAAAAAACTTTGGGAACATCTTCATTATACAAATAGGTAGACGCACAAGTTGTTTGTCATCAAGCGCCGTAGCGAGTTGGTGTAGATATTCATTGAAAACACTAAGTTACTTGGACATGGGTTAAAATGGGGGTATTGTTTCGTTCACACTCCTAGAGTTGTAGATCATTAAGGAACTTGTAACTTTACACAACGTTATAATAATGGTACATTGTCTAATCTTAGATTAGCCCTTAATGACCACGCAAATCGCTTTCAGGAATACTTGAAATTGCGTAAAACGTGATTTGTATATTTATTAAAATTTAGTGAAAGTGCAGTGAATATTCGAAAATCGACATTTTCCCTATTAATCAAATAATACACATACAAGAAAGAGATATACATATTTCTTTAGTTCATATTTGTTTCCAGGTAACTCGTTACTACAGACACGACACTCGCTGGCAGCAGCTATCAAAATTTTGACAAATTTACTTTAAAATATAATAATCTACTAATTCCAAAAATTGGATTGTATTTACGAATGAAGCTTTGCATCGGTTCTATGTTTCACATTTGCAGTGCAATCAAATCATTTTTTTACCACACACAACGACCATTTCTGTCTAATGTGACATCTGATTATTGTTTGTTATGGAATGAAGGTACGGAAGGCAATTACCCACGAATTGAAATGTCATTTACTTCGCGCACGTAACGTGTCTATTTAACTGTACGTCATTGGTCGAATACATCATTTACGTACAATTCAAACCACGAAGCTGAATAGCCACATAAATAAATAAAAATACCAAAGTTACTTCCTCAAAGTCAAAACGTTAAACGATGTTCTCACTCAACAAATTTAAATGTATTATCATAATATTATGAATGCTGGCAGCAGGCATATCAAAGAATGGCAGATAATTAAATCAAGATTTTAACTCGCGTATTTTCACTGAGCAACACAGCCTCATGGTAGGCAAAATAACTACTATTTTCTGAGTTTTTATAATATTTACTTATTTTCAGAAGAAAAGTGGAGTTTATACATTACTTCAATTAAAACTTTAATGCAGTTTGGGTACTTTATCTTCTTCTTCTTCTTATGGTTCCTCTCCCCGATGGAGGTTGGAAATCATCATTGCGATTCTTACTTTATTGGCAGCTGCCCTGAACTCCATATTTAAATTAATTTAATTTCTAGCTTCTCTCTTCGTTTTTCATGATTTTCTTTAAATAACTTAAATAGTTTGAACCGGGTTGTGGTCTCGTGGCTAGTGTCGCGAACTTACGCATCAGATGTCCGAGGTTCGAATCCCGCTCTACCACGACTTTTTTCCAATTTTCTAATGGTAAGTTATTTACAACTCGTTGAAAATGGCCCCAAAAATGGAAATATTTGGGTTAATCATAAGATCGCAAATATTTTTTTTTTTAGCTTTTAGGAGTTCAAACCTTAAACCTCTTATGCGTGAGTCCACAACACTAGCCATGGAATCATAGCCCGATTTTGTTTTTCTTTTTTGATAAATTTACACTTCAGCTTTAAAATATCGCTGCGTAGTACCTTGACATGGGGATGAAAACTATCAACAGAATAACGCCACAAAAACCTTTTATCCATATAAACCTCAATAAACTTAGCTTTTGCCATGAAAATCGACCTTTATATTTGTGTAGCTTTAAATGGCTATCTTTCACAATACGGATTTAATTGCTCAGTTTATTGCTTCATCTAAATCGAATTATCGCTTTAACTTGTAATTAAATTTTACTCTTGACACACTCAACGTGCAAGACCTACGTATATATCAAGATGTAATGTTTAATGTTCCAGAGAACAAATATACCCAGTGTTTATCGGTTGTACTTGATTTCAATTAGAACATTACTCGAACATACCTTGTATTGCATATTTAAAAAAAATGCAAAAAAATACACTCTAAAAATCGAGGAAATTAATGCACCAAAAGTGTTATCTCCCTACCCACATTTGCATCTAATACATGTTTTTATTTAACAATGGACATCGGTAAATACGGTCACGCTTTGGACCGGGACCATTGAGATTCAAGAAAAGCCGCTAAGGAGATTCTCTATGATTCCCGTCACGAAGTGTCCTCACCAACTAATAAGGTACTCCATAAAAAAATATCTTTCAATGGACAGTACTCACATATTTTTCCGGGATATCTGACAAATATTAAATGAAAGATTTCCAAATGGTATATTACAAAGTTTATTACAATATAAATGCAAAATATATGGATAAATACAATATGAGGCTGTATTTTAAATTTAATATAAACGATCAGTTTTTAAATAAATAAAACAACTTTGTTTTTAACCACTAAGTTTTATTTTTCACCGACCGGTTTCAAAGCAAACAAGCTTCTTCGTCAAGGTTTACGTAACTAATCTATTGATTCCATTTTTTATCTCTATCATGTTCACTAAATACTACACGTGGACCCAATAAATCAAGTCGTTTTTTCCTTACACGGGTGGTAATTTGATATCAATATCAATCAGTAAGACAGGAGAGGACTGAAAGAAATATTGTTTATTTGGTTATTAATTATTGTTTTCTTATTATGAATCGCTTTTTTAATTTCTAAGATTTCTAAGTTGTCTAATTTTAATATTTTATTTTCAACATGAAGTACTTTTAATCCAGTGTCTTTATTGAAGTTATGATTATTTTCTATCAGATGATTTGCGAATTCAGAAAAATGATTATTATTTAAGCATTTTAATTGTTCTTTTACTCTAATATTAATGTTTCTTTTAGTTTTTCCAACGTAGACTGAATAGCAATCATTAAAATTTAATTGGTATATTCCAGATTTATTATATTTGAAACCGGTAGGTGAAAAATAAAAATTATTGGTTAAAAACAAAGTTGTTTTATTCATTTTATTATAATGAATAACCACATAGTTAGTGCTTCTAATATTAACTTTAGATCAGTTTTTATTTTAGCGACTAGAAAACTACTATGCTACCTAACTAGGTAAATCTAATGAAATACAGTTTTTTTTAGAATCTCAATCATCTTCTTGAGGACATCCATGCTGAGATTTCAACTCAATGGTCATCTTCTTCGTGAATTTTTCCTCGTTGATCATTCTATCTTCGAAAGGTTTCTCACTAAGTGGGTAGTTTTTAATTTCCAGTTACCTCTAGTTTTATATTTCAACAAAAGTAATTTATAGTTTTTACCCATCCGAAAGCTTCAATATTACATCTTACTTGCAAGATGCAATTAAAAAATACATTCCAACTTTATTAAAAGTACAAACATGACATTATTTTTAGGTTGAATATTAAGGGAGCCCTGTATCAAAATTTAATAAAAATGCTTGTTCATAAATAATATGGCTTGTTCAGTTCTACATTGGTCAAGTTCTTAGATTGGGGGAACTTTCGAGTTCATGGTGACATCTTTATTTCAGTTTTTTTGAAGCGGACCGGTCTTCGCGGTCACGACATTTTGACACGAGACGCGTTCAAGTGGCGACCTGTTTTACCGACTGTACGCGGGTTGCCACTCTACCAAATAAATTATTGGAATATCCTTTTGTCATGGTACCTACTTACTCGGTAACATGACAATACCTATATCTACATTGGCTGGTTTATAAGCCAATGACAGGTCGTAAGCCTTGAAATGCCTAGATTTCCATATTTCCCTCTCAAAAGTGTTTTTTCTCTGTGTTGTGTTAAATTTCAAAAGTAAAAAATTTTAATAAATAAAATAAAATAAAATTTTAATTTTAATTTAACAAAACGTAATTCAAGGAAAATACTCTAATGGTTTTTTTTTTGCATTTATTTGCACAACACGTTTTCCCTTTCAGTATTTAATAATAATATTACGCACTGTAATTCCTTATCCCGAATCATGAGGTTGTATAATGGTGTAGAACAGGATACTGTTTTATTTAGTAATGATTCACATGAATTCAAATATTTCTTGACAAAATAAATCATACTTTTAATACGTTTTTTGCATTTATTTTTAATCATTCAACACCATCTTTAATTCAATATTTATTGTCAAACACGAAAAATAACTTGTTTTTATTATTAGACTATTGTTTGTAAATTAGTCATATTTAGAACTAAATTTGTTGCAACAGATAATAAAAATATTTTGGAAAGAACATATGGAAGTCTAGAGATTTACAAGGTTAATGACTTGTCATTGGCTGGTTTAAGTGGCCACATTACACGATGTGTAACATTCACCATTCTGCCTATGTTTAAACATCCACATTATGCAACACACTCTTGTGTGTGTAACACAACTGTGCGTGTAAAGTGGCCACTTAAACCAGCCAACGACAGGTCATTAGTACTGTAAATACTTAAACCGCCATATTCCTTTCTCAAAATGTTTTCCCTCTCTGTTGCAACAAATTAATTTCAAAATAATTCCCTAGGGAGGAAATCCAGCCTGTCTGCAAACATTTGGACATACTGAAAACATTGTAGTAATACTGAAATGAAATATTATGAAATTGTGTTAGTAATAATAACTATCATAAATAAAATTTTAGTATAATTAATATTTTTGATTCTTGTTTTGTCAGATATAAGTTTTTATTTTAAAATTGTTTTTTTTTTAATAAGTTTCTGAATGTTTCAATTTTAATGTTTTGTATATTTTTTTTATTTTATAATCATTCTCTTATAATATTTTTATTGCATATTTGTAAACATATTTTTATCTGATAATTATGTTAATAACTGTGGAAAGCTAATTACTTTAATTGTAAAACATGGTATTAATTAAATATTCCATTGGTATTTGCATGTAATTGTAAGTGTATATATTGGGATATATTTTACTGTTTGTGAACAGAAACAAATTAAATTTCAATTAAAACATATAATTCCTAGTAATATTTACTGCTATGAATGTTATCAAACGTTTATTAGATCTTTCGAAATACTATAGACAGCGAAAATATTTTTTAATTATACAAAAAAGTTGCACGAAAAAAAATCAGTTTGAAATAATTCAAAGTTTTAAAAAAATTGCTTTTTCGTCAAAATGGATTGTTCTGAATTTTTGTCATACTCATATTCTATTTTGTCCATTTTAACCTCAGAGTGATAATGCGTCAACCTATAGAGAAGCCCTATGTTTCATAGAACGCAAGCGATGTTAGTTTGTTGGTTAGCAACCATTTTGTTTTGTTTGACAACATACGCATAACGGTTATATCGGATACTTTTGTCGCTGTGCTTGGCTTTGTTTGTAAATAACTTGAATATTTACGTTATAATAAATAAAAATCGACTGTGTTGAATTACGATAAGTTTGGTTGCATCAGTAGGTGCGTCAAAGGTGTTAAAGGAGTCCGTTTTCACAGGTAATTGATTTCGAATATTTTCTCATGATTTACATTGATTTTTTGCATTTATTGTCCCGACACGTGTATTATGTTGCTTAAAAACTTTCCTTATATCAACATATTTACTACAGATACTATTTTTTTCTCAATTTAGGGGATAAATTTGTGAATTAAAGTATGTTTGCTGTTGATAATGACATTGATTACGGACAATATGTCGGGTCCGCACTAGGCATCCATATAAAGTTGGAGTCTTTATCGAGTAGAAGTTGATTCAAATTTTACTCAAAGAAAAGCGACGTTAACCTTGAAATTGCATCTTAAATGACGTGTCAAAATTTCAGGCCGCTATGACTCGCCGTTTCGGAGATGTGACGGACAAACAAACAAACTCAACACTTTGGACTCTGGTTCCATGGAGTGGGATTTATGTCTCAATAAATAAAACACAAGTATATTGTAATAAAATAAAAAAAAATATTATAAAAATAAACACACATTTGTATTTTAAGTTTTATAAAATAAATATAGGCGAATTATAGAAAAATAAATTGGAATAACCCTGCAATAATAAATACACAGGTACATATACAAAAGTATTTACAATGCAATTTACAAGTATTTAATATCCATTTCAATTCTCGACCTGAGTACGGCTCATTGTTTTGCTGCGAACTGTAGCTAACTTAATATCCAAGTCATATAATGGGTTTCCTACGTTTGGGCTCCTCTATAGCTTGGATTGCATTATTACTCTAAGATTTTAACAAATATCTCTTTTTTTTAATCTTTAAAAATAATCTGTTATCTTACTAAAATTTGGTGCATCTTACATTTACGTATTCAACTATTGACTTATATTTTGATACAGACTTTAAATAAGGAGAATTAGGAAGTCTAGGCATTTACACAGCATATGTAAACTGCCATTAGCTGTTTATGAACCGTATTTTAATATTCATAATTCTGATAACTATATTTCTTTATTTCAAATTTCAATATACTTAAATTTTTGTGAAAAACTGAAACATTAAAAACGCGTTACTAAATCAGAGATTTTATTAAATTTAAGGAGAAAGCATGATTTTCACTGTCTATTTTCATAAAGGTTTTCAGAATAAATAAATGTTGTATTTATGAAATAAAGCTAAAATCAGACGATAAGGGTTAAATCTTGATTAGCATTAGTAAACTTTTCGAAGAACTTTAAAGTTTAAAGTTATGTCGACTAACTGTTCACCAGATCTCGTTAACCCTTTCATAACGGGAACTTGTAAAGTATTTTTATAAAATTTAGAAAAAAAAAACCTTTGTGAAATAATTTGTTTGAATTATACGGGTTTTTTTATTTAAAATTTCAAAATTTTAGAAATCAGTGTGATTTTAATTTTAAAATGATTTAGCAGTGTACGATTTTAAAGGTTTAATACGAAACTTACTTTTTTAAGCAAAATATTTTTTAAATACTGATAAAAAAAATAATGGATTTATTTATTTACAAAATAAAAAATAATTGCATATTTTCTTTAAGGCCTAAGACACAAACTTGTCGACCGCCAATTTTATTTTAAATAAAATGCAATTCAAACCGACGTGCGTCAATCTCAAAGTATTTCTCCGAACCGCAAATAAATTAGTATATTGCTAGATTTATTACAGGACGCCGCGCCGCGCTGCCACTGGCCGGGCCGTGTGTCAAAACTACAATATAAATTTGTGAGAAGATAGGCGGCTCAGCATTCCAAAATATTTCCAGAGTTTGTCGGGGATCATGAAAGGATTAAAAAAAAATATCTGTAACAGTATCGTGTTTTTATGTAAGTTCCTGCATTTATTTCTCATAGGATTTTATAATTTTTAATTTAAAATTTAATCCCTGTTTGATTTGGATATTTACCTAACTATTCGTATAGAATAAACAGTTCAATCATCAGTAATATTGCTACTATTGGAATTATGGGGTGAGACGTTTCTAATATCTGACCCTTAAGTAGATTACATAAGAAAAAATGCTCTTACCAAGCAAGAGAGTTGACATGTGAATGAATTTAATTTATGTTACTGAAAATCTTATCTACTTTAAACGTCATGGACGACAGTCCGCAAACTTTAAATGTTGGGTACAGGGTTCCGTACGGGGATAGAACGCACTCTTAGAATCCTGTACTGCCGTCATTAAAAAGAAGGACGCATCTAACATTTTTTTCGACAATGAGTTAAATACATATTCTAAATCAGAAAAAAAAAACGCATCTTCTAAAAATATATCTATCTTCCTAAAATAACCACAACCCTGATTTTTTCACTAATAAATGAAACTAAACTGCAAAATGTCTTGAAGATTACTAAATATAAAAGGCTGTTCTGGCTTGCTTAATTATTAAAGACTGATTAAAATATTTATTTTTTCTTCTATTCCGTTTTCCAAAACATCTTAAATGAATGCACCTACTCGTTTTCAATAAAATTTAAGATTTGCTGGTAATTTCGAAGTTAATTGATTATTAGGTTGACGTTACTAGTTTGAAAAACAGTAAATGGCCAGTAACGTCTATTTTATGTAGTTGAGTAGAATCAATTGGCATATTAACACTAAAAAAGAAAGACGTTTACTTAAGTACTAAATAAAAAGGGCGTTTCTAGGTAGAAACATCTTTTTATTGAAGTATAACATATTTTTTTGTATTTTTTTTACTAAAAACAAGATGAAAATGTTAATTTTTAAATATACAACGTAAAATTTGTTTTAATAAATATATATATATTCCGTTAAGGCAAACCATAATACATACTGTCGCATAATAATATACTTAATATTTGTAGTATTTTTCATTCAGCGAATTTTTCAATCTCCGAGTTACAAAATAATTATTTTCTCCGTTTTTTGTTTTATGTAGAAACGTCTTTCTTTCTTATGACGGCAGTGTAATTTACATATTTTCGACGTCAATTAGAGTTTGTATCTTTCATTTGGAGCCCTCAATATAAAAAATAGATTAACCGAATTGACTCTTCAGTTAAGTGCCGAAAATCGACGTTTATTACAGTAAATAATACAATATGTTCTGCTTGCAAAACAGTGAAAAGGTACAATTAAGTACAATTATGTAAAATTAAATTATTAGCAAACATATTAGACACTGTATCCTCATTAGCTATAGAATATACTTGTTCTGAAGTAAGCATTTATTTATTCTTATATAATACAGCATATTTAGTCATAGAAATGTCTAGGATGATTGTTACACAGTGTGTAAAGTGGCCACTTAAACCAGCCAATGACAGGTCATAAGCCCTGTAAATGCCTAGACTTCCATATTTCCTTCAAAAATGTTTTCCCTCTCTTTTGAAATAAATGTAAAAATAAATATGGAAAGTTTACAAAACTGATGGAACTTTAAAAAAAACAGAACTGTCAAAGTGTATGAAACTTAACAAAATATTAAAAGAAAAATAGTAGAATCTAGTGAAAAACAAAAATATTTGAAATTTGACAAAATAACTTTTTTTTAAAATACAACACACTGAAAATAAAATGTTGGATCACACACAAACTCTTAATTGCTGCTCCAACTGGCTCCTTCCTATTTTTAAAAGACAATATTTTATATGAAATTTAAATTTGTTTCCAGCTAAACATAATATTTGTTGTACTCTATATAATCAAAATTTATATCATATTTCAATTTTAGACGGTTGGATCTGAATACAGGTCTAGACAAATATACGTACTTACCTAAACTTCAAAGTCCAAACTCGCAAGAACACGGCTGACGTCATTTTTGTGAATAAAATATTAAATAACTTCGTAGATTGCCCTAAGCTTCCATCATTTATTTATTTTAGAGTCCCATTTCGGTTTTTTTATAAAAGTAGCAATAACAGTTACCGTTTCACAAATCAAGCTTCGAGACATCGTGTTCATGTTGTTATAAAATAAATGGCTTTTAAAAAAATCTTTAAAAAGTATATATTGAGCGCCGGGTAATTAGATATTGCCCACAAAACTTTAAATGCTCTAAGGAACAATGTACAAAGCAGGATGTTTAATTTTTATTAACATTTTATTTGTTATATGTATCACAAACTAATTCATTTTTTTAAAATACATGTATTTATCGTATTATGACTTTTAAAAGTTCTGTTATTTTGAAATTACTCCGCCCGTAACGTCACGAGTTGTCATCGATGAGTTGACATTTAAAAGTGGAACCCCGAAGCGTCAAAATACATTAAAAGTTGAAAAAAACGACTACCCGAAAACCGAAAATCTATCGCATCACATAACAGCGCTGTAATTGATTGGTTTATTCACAAGAACCTGTGACGTAATTCATTTTTATTAAAATCGTTTTTATTATTTTTTTCATACGTTTTTGATAAACTTCGCTGTAAAATTAAATGTTCTATTTTTTTCTGCAAGCAAAAAACCTTTTTTATATACAATTTCCCGTAGCGCTGAACTTCTTCATTTTTCAAGAGAGGGTTTTAAAAAAAACCTTTTTTTGTTAATGTTAATATGGCGCCTGCCGAAAATAATGATGACACAACTTAAACCATATTTTACATGAGCCCAGTTAAACACACGCCCGCGTTATTAATAAACTAATGTCCACTAATAAACTCTTTTTATTTAATAAAACGCGTAATTAATTACGCAATCATTAGTCTGGAAGTATATGCATTTTCTTGTATATTTTATACTAAACAGCCCTCAACAAAACATTTTTCAGGGCAGTTATTTGAAAAGCAACCATCAAAATATGTTTTCTCAAATTTCGAGAATATTGAGATGCCTTCGCTCCAAGCTACATTATGAATGAACCTTTTGTTGATATTTTCAATACACCTTGACATGTTATAAATACAGTAGATGTTAGGTTTACGTTTTTTGTATTATTTTTTAATGCATATTTTATTTACTTACGCAATAAGTTAGTGCCTACATCTACTGATTTTTTATTTTTTAATTAGTCATTGTTAAAAATCTTGTTAGAAAGCCAGGTCTTGGTATGACAGAATACGTCATTGTACAAAAATGGGAGAGTTTGTTATGATGTGCTTAATTTTGTGCGTAGCCCTCTGACGTTCTGGTAAAGTATAGATATTTTTTAGATGAGTTTTTGGTTTATTTATGATTTTCAGACAGTCGTTCAAGTACCGTATTGTTAAGTTTGATTCTCTATTTTGTATACGATTTTTTTTTGCGCAGATTGTCGAGATAGTGTCTTTAAGCGATTGTTTTACCTTCAGAGTTTATAACTACCGCTACTGTCTCTTAATTTTTGACGATAAGAAAACTGCACCGCATTTGCTTGAGTTTTGTCGAGAATCGCTGCTTTTCCGCGAATTTATTTTTTCCAAGCCTAAACTTTTTGATGTTTATAGGTGTTTCACTCCCCAAAATATTCTTAATATTTTTTCTAGCTTTAAAATTATCCTTGCTCCCCTTTTCTTGTACTTTTTTTAGAGGAGCATTCTTTAACATTGAAGATACTGATGTTGTGCTCCTTTTTTCTCGTTCGTCAATTTTTATTATTACTTCATTTACTTACTCCTCAGAAATAGGTTGGTTTTGAATTTTAGTGTTCAAATATAGTTTTAAATGTCTGATTTTACTTTTCAGTTTAACACAACTGTTAATCTTCAGAACTGTCTGTACACTTATTGCAGCAAAAGTTAAAATTTTTCATTTTGTTTTAGATTCATTAATTTCAGAACAGTAATGCCAAATTGTGTCATTGCATTTATCGCATTTTATGAATTTATCTTGCTGCAATATTTCATTGCACTTGCCACAATAGCTCGAGTCATCGACACATTTTTGACATCGACCAATTTTGTCTACGGGGAGAGACTGCTGCGACATATTGCATAGATTTTTATACTATTAAGCGTGTTGTCCAGGTGTATAATGAAATATGTGTTTATGTAATAATTTTTAATTTTAGTTTTTGCTATTTAATAATGTGTATGCTTCCACTTTCCATTATGTCGTATCCCAAATCAACACAGGGCTCTTGGCCGCATAGGGTAAGGGATACGTTATTAATATTTTTTTGTAAAATATGTTTATTTGTATGAATAAATAAATACATTAATAATATATTTTTTTACAGTTCCTAATGAAATATAAATGTTGCGGGACAAGGTTTTTATTTTTTCAACTTTACGTCTCACTTTTATACTTCGCAATCATGCACTTAAATAACAAATTAATTAGTAATGACCGATAAGACAAGCCAAGAATGAAGAATGACCTCACCGCCGCGCGCCGGTCAATCGAGATAGTTTGATATGAGCGAGATTTCTTCCATCAACACTGACCATATAATGCATTTTAAGTACAAATCAAATGTTTTTAACACGGGCGTATTAATAACTTTCAAATGGGAGGGGTTCTAGAGAGATAGGAACCTATTTTTCCCATCAATGTATGACTAGCTTTGTTTGACTTAATAAGAAATTTAGGATGTCGCCTACTGTTTCGCGTTGGCATCATATTACTAAAGTAAATGTCAACAATTCATAGTAAACTACTTTTCGAAGGGGGTCTTTTAACCCCCCCCCCCCCCCTTTCATCATTGGTTTTTAATATCATAAACGGATCACTTCTTAAAAATAAAAAATTCTGATTCTAACCACCGATTTAGATCACTCTTGAATTAGAGAAAACAATTTTAAATGGAGACGACAACAACACATGATGTTTTCTTTTATATTCTGAAAGATAAAGCCTGCTGCTATCAAAAAGTCTATCACGCGTTGTTTTGTCTTTCAGTGAAACAATAAATGGGCGTGGGAATGGGCTTTCCTTCTTTTACTTCTGGTGTTTCGTAAATAATCATCTATGCAATGGTCTTGTTATAAATACGTAAGTTTTCGTTTTCAATTTCCAGGGCATTTCTTATGCAGGCTGTTTTAACATATTCTATCATGTCAAATTTCGACTCCATGTATTCAATTTTAACGGCCAAATTTTTATTCCTTAAATTTCTTTATTTTTTCTTCCATTTTATTTAGTCTTTATAACGTTTTCATATTTATCCGAGAGGAATGCGAATAATAATGATATTTTGGTACTTTGTTTCACTAGTTCTATGTATTTTCTTATTTTTCATCGATGGATTAATTTATTAATGTTTTAAAATCTTTAAGTTCTTTGTGTAATTTTTAATTTTTTTAATGGTTTAATAATGATAATAATAATTAGCCATTACTCCATTCCATCACTCTGGCGCATACTAAAAATCGGTGAATCGTGACTGCATCGATGGCGCGCCACGACCCACGACAAATACGCCAGAGCAGTGTAATTCCGACCATTTAAAATACATAATGGTGGTATGCGTTAGATACCTCCCCAACACACCACTCCACAACACGGCATAACAATGTAATCCTGCCTTTATTTACATGATGTTTGAGGGTAATAATCCTTACATAACTTTACCAGCTTATTTTCTAGGCACAAAGGCCTAAAAGGTTTCCTGTGTTAAACTTTATCCATACCTACTCGAATCAGTTTTACTTACTAAGCACTTAATATTTTACTATAAAAAACTTTTGTAATCTATGTATAATAGACATTACACTCGAAAACCTTTAATACTTCTAGGTACTATTAACAAAAACTAACTATCACGCCGTTTCTCCGCAGAGCTGGCAGATAGGATAGAACGCCATATTTTACCTTTACTGTGTAACATGTTCTCTCATTATCTGTGTGAAAAACTTTAACTGGATAATGTACTATTTTTTGTATTTTCTGTTTTACAACTGTTGTTTTTCCTTAATAAATAAAAATAAAATAAAAAATAAAAAAATCCCACTATGTCTTTGGATACCGACCTCACTTTCTCTACATTCATACATCTTCTAATGCACGCGCGCCAATTACCGACAAATTTCAACACGTCCATCTTCACGTATTTGTTGAATTTGATCATGTCGCATGTCTTTCTCGGTCTTTCTCGTTTCCTGCATCCATCAACGTTCGCATCTTAAATAAAAAGCGCAATGGTCGTAATCCAAAGTAAATTTCTCTTTAAATGAGGTTCCGCAAAAAACAAAACTCGCGATGCTCGCTATACAAGTAATGAAAAATTTATAACAGGAACATACGAAGTAGTGTGTCACTCTCCAAATCAAGACCATAAGTTTTTATTGGATTTCTTCGAAGATTGATATAAAAAAAACATGCAATAGAAGAGGCGAAAACTGAATTACAGCAAATAAAAAATATGTAGGGGGCATCAAAAAGAAACTTGTCATAATGAAACATCTACATATATGTAAAGTAAATGAAACATCTACATATATGTAAAGTAAATGAAACATCTACATATATGTAAAGTAAATGAAACATCTACATATATGTAAAGTAAATGAAACATCTACATATATGTAAAGTAAATGAAACATCTACATATATGTAAAGTAAATGAAACATCTACATATATGTAAAGTAAATGAAACATCTACATATATGTAAAGGAAATGAAACATCTACATATATGTAAAGTAAATGAAACATCTACATATATGTAAAGTAAATGAAACATCTACATATATGTAAAGTAAATGAAAGAGCAGATCGTGTTGTGATGAAAGTAATCGACAATATGATGCCTATTAAAAAAAAACATAAAATCAACAAATATGTAAGGGCACACAACCGTTCTGTGAATTTTGGAAACAGAGAGATAACTCACACACCGTTCTTCAAATAAATCAGGTGAAGAATGGGAAATATAAAAATGAACCATAGAATTACGAATAGTCCAGAAGGAGCGTAGAATCATATTTGAATACATCGGACTGTGTCCAATAATTCCCCCACTTAGACACACTTTCGCCGCGCGCATACTTGAAGTCACCGAGTAATATTTCCAGATCGCGAAGAATATAACCATAACACACATGTAAGGTAAAAAAAAACAATTGGTTAATTTTTCTAAAATTGTATTGTGTAAAACATTGATTGACACAACATAGTAGATAAGTAAAGGGTTATTTAATAAGAGTAATTTTGAACTTAAAATATAAAACAATTTTATTTTACATAAAACGGATATTTTCATATCATGTTAAATAATATTTTATGTTTTAAAAATAATGTCGGCCAAACGTCCACCACGGCGTTGTTTAATCCCAGGTTCAATTTTCATTATTTTTCTTATTATATGAGCAAAGTAGGGTAAAAAAATTTACTACCCTGGCAACACTTACGAAATTTCCATTTTGTTTCTTCGACAATCTGACAGATGGAAAAATAATTCAATTTTTAAGCAATGCATTTGTGACAGACACATTCATTTGATAATTACACATGAAATGTGATTGCATCCCGTTTCTTTAAGATCCTAGCAGTATTTCTACACTTTAATAGGACACAACACGGCATGGTTAAATTCGAATCAGGAGTTGCATACTGAGCGACGTCTACAAAGAAACTAATGGGTCAAAACGTAAACCTACTCATTTATGAGTAGTTGAGTCGCCTTCTGTTTGATGTGCGTATGCGGTTTCTGGACTCTTCTTAATTCTATGAAATTAACAATAATTTAAAAATTAGGAGACATAATGCGTCTGAATTCAATAACATGTACTCGTAATATAGTAACTGAAGTTATTTTTGTACGTTTTGATTATAATGTAAATTTTAATTTGTATAAAGGCTGCCTGAAGATCGGATATTTACTCAGCGAAAACCAAATGCCGCCTATATAACGCCTGCATAATTCCTATTCTTCTCTATGGATGCGAATCGTGGACCCACACTAGGGCCCAAAAAAGCAAAATACTGAGTTTTGGGAATAGGTGTCTCAGTTGGGTATGCGGTGGTTTGACTTTCTGCGGAATGAAGTAATGAGAGAACGGACGCTGCAAACTCTGGTGACAACTGTCATCAAGCGGGGGCGATACGGTTGGCTCGGTCACGTACTGCAGATGCCTCCTGAGAGCCTCAACCACGCTTTCCTACTTTACAGAGCATCAGGTTCTCGACGTCCTGAACATCTACTGCTCACTGTTCGTCGGCAGTTCATGTCAGAACTACGAGACGTGAACTTGACTCGGGAAAATGCACAGGAACTGGCAGCCGACAGAGATCCCTGGAGGATCTTCGTGGACACCATATGCTCCAACTAGGGAGCAGACATGGAATGATGATGTGAATAGTTGTTTAAGCTTTTTTTACAACTATCTAAATAAATACATTACAAATCTTTTAAGACGTTCCTTCAGGGTCCATTCACCCTACATGTCCAAATCAACGCACAACTCATTTCTGAATTTTGTCGAAAGTGCTTGTAAATAAATTATATATTAAAATATAAATACACATAAATGTAAACGCTTTATATAAAGCATATTGTTTTTTTTTGTGGCTTGCTAGTGGAGATTTTTAATGGTACAAAAATAATATTAAACATATTACAACAGATATGAATAACATTTTAGAGAAGAGAATATAGCAGTTTTGGCATCTACAGAGCTATGACCTGTGATTGGCTGATTTGAGTGGCCACTTTACACACGGATAACATTTACCATTCTGCCAATATTTGAACACCAATATTCCTTCAATTATTTTATCTGCTGATGTTTATGGAGTTAGAGAGCTGAAACCTTTACTGACGCGAGTGAGATTAACCAGCTAATGACAGGTCATAAGCCTTGTAGATGTCTAGTCACTCTAAAATGATATTCATCTCTGTTGTAATATTTTCATGTTTCCTAGGGGGCTGAATCTAGTTCTTGTCTACAAAAATTTGAACAAACTCAAAATATTATTGATAAATCCACTTGATGCAAGAAGTTTTAAAATTTTCAAATATTTTCAAGCGTTGCCCAGTATGCAGGTGAAATAATTCAATCAGATGAATCCTACCGGCATCAGTAAAGGTTTTAGCTCTTTAACTTTACTAACATCAACATTTGGATGAATTAAAGTTATATAAATGTTCAAATATAGACAGAATGGTGAACGTTACACAATGTGGTACACGGATAACCTATGCAGCGCTACTTTCGTGATAGATTACAAGTACCTCAAGGGCATTTAACTATTTTTTTTTATTATTAAATTAACCACCGCACGCTACACCAGTATTTTTATAAAAATATATTTGCCTCATTCACCCTCTGAGAATGTCTATAACTCCAAAACATGGATTTGAACATAAAAATAAAAGTGGCAAAACCAAAAATATTTTCTAACCCTGAAGATCCCGCACTTGTCGAATTTCGGGTTGTTAGGAATACTCTTTTCACTTCCGGGTTTATAATATAGGGGTATCGTTACGGTACTTAATAAACATTTAAAAACCCATTCCATAATAGGGGTAGAGGTAACATCTCCATATCTAACCCTTACGCGTAAATAATGGCGCACTTTACACCAACCTACAAAGTATTCAGAGGTGAAGCTCTTTAGGTACAAACCGGAAATATGCCAAACACATGCCTCGCAAACATCTAGAATTTATTGTAAATTTTAGGTATGTACATGTAGAAATATCCCATACCTACTATTAATAACACTACGTTACCGCAACAATCGTATTTACAATGATCTGTACCTACTTATGTTTTGGTGTTAATAAAAAGAATCAACTTTTATTTTATGCAAACTACTACAATTTCCATCATCATCAATCAAGTCAGTTAATTAATTTTCTATTTTTCCTGTAGTATTCGTAGGCAACTGAAATGACTCAAAATTAGACAGCGGAGAGACTATCACTCCCTCTCACTTCTATTCAATGTACTTCATAGTCCTAACGCTCCTATATACCTGCGTGAAAATTTTCAACGCTTATCAGTTCATGGTTTACCTTTTCGTTCTAATTCTCAAGGCACTCTCTTAATACCCATCCACAATTCCTCTTTCTTCTCTAACTCATATAGTGTCCATGCGGCTTGACTGTGGAATCATCTCCCATCCACCATCAAATATGTTACTACATTATCTCTGTTTAAATCATGTCTGAAGAAACATCTCCTTTCTCTTCCTTAATCTTTCCTCCTTTCCTCTTTCCTCTTTTTTTTCCTTTTTCCCATTGAGTAATAGTTTTGATTTAAGGTAATTTATTACGTTTATTTCTATTTTTATATATCTTTAACTTTTTAATCTTTTTTTCTATTGAATATGTTCTGTAACTTGAACTATAAAAATAAAACTTTTATTTTATTAGTTGGTTGGAAGAAATTGCCATTTGGCAATAAACCCGCCAATGTACAAATAACTTTTTAACAAAAAGTTAAATAAATAAATAAATAGTATTGTGGGTTCTAACTAAACACAGGGTTTTAAGATTCGTGGAGTTGATTTTTTTTATATTTTATATCGATTTTTTTTATATCTATCCTACCTGCTGACAAATGTCTACAATAAAGGCTAGGTGGGTAATTCCTTTTAAAAATTAAAAATATGAAAAAATAAACGTGCTAAAAAGTAGAAAAAATTTAGTTTGGACATTTGAACGCCAAATGTGTTAAATGAGCATGTCGTGCCATTTGCACTCACTAAAACAATACATGTTCATCTTTTCCTTAATCGTAGTTACATATTTATAATAAGAGACATGAAAACAAAGACAAAAAAACAACTTGTCAAACTTTAAACTGCATGCCTGAAAAATTACCAATTCTATAATTAGCACGTTCGTCTCCAGACCATCGACATGCACTATGCAATGAATTAATAAAGATATACATAAAAAATTTGCGCCACAACAGGCCAAGAGGCCCAATTACAGTGCTTTAATTAAATCACAGAACACCAAGGCTACAGAAAAAAATCACATTTAATGTCTGTGTTCTCACCGGAAATCGAACACGGAACCTTCCGTATGTGAATTAAGAGTCTTAACCGCTACACCACGGAAGCCGCTAATTAATTCACATAAATGCCCGGAGGGCTTTTACACGTAACGCATCTAAGTTTTCCTGCGCTTGTAAGGTAAACTCATATCTGTTTATGTGCTAGCCATGGGAAAGCTTAAGTGAAGAGATGTTTCACATAGATTAAAAGATACAATGAAAAGGAATAAAAAATAGCAATTTGTACATTCGAATACGTATACAATATACATACAGAAAGTTTTTTTAGACATTCTAATAAAACATATAAATAAAAATAAGTACTAAGTATTGCAATACCCAGTACACCCAGCACACTGCAAAGAAAGGAGAAAATTATAAACGTGCTTTAATAAGTAATATATGTGTAAAAAACAAAGCAATAATTATGATAAAAAATAATTTAAGTAACTAGAACAAACAATCAACAATGGCAAAATGAATCAAACTTAAAATACATATGAAATGAAAAAAGGTTATTAATTAAACGTTGTTATGCAGAAAGCAGCCAGTCCAAAATTTTGAAAAAAATAGATATTGGTGTTATCGGGTGCAGTGAGGTCAATTCTATGTTCTGCTAAAAACAACCAGATCGCTTTCATACAAAAAACTGTATTAATCACCTTCTGAAAATGGTGTCGATCACAAAAAAGCCATTTCTCAATTTGCGGAAAACACTCGGATCACTTGAAAAATCTTACGGCACTTTAAAAATTATTAAAACTGGTCATATACATAGTAAGATTTTTGTTTGTAATATAAAAAAAAAACTAATGTATGCATTGTTTATCATTTGTCAAAGTCAAAAATATAGGACAAGAAATAGAAATAGGATAAGACTACCACTTAAGAAAAAAACAAAATCACAAAATAGCTTAATGTATAAAGGGTTAAAACTGTATGATGAGATGCCTGAAAGTATGAAGAATGAAAGAAAACTTACGGATTTTTAAAAAAAATGTTATGTTTATTGTAATAATGTAGTTATGTAAGAAATATTTAATAAGTATTTGTTATAATTGTAAATATATTAGTTAATATACAATGTAATATTAACTAACTCAAGTAAATAAATAAAATAAAAAAATATAAAAAACATTCTAACTGTTGTGTAGATTCGATTATTTTCATCTTTTCATAAAGGTGCCATTATCTCAGTTTCACTTTTCCATAACTGGGTGCTTTCTGCATAACTACGTTCAATTGAACAATTGTTCGTAGTTATGCAGAAAACAGCCAGTCCACAATTTTGGAAAAATGATACATTGATGTTATCGTGTGCAGTAAGGTCGATTCTATGTTCTGCTTTTTAGCGTATACAGCCAGACCGCTTTCATACAAAAAACTGTATTAATCACCTTCGGAAAAAGATGTCGATCACAAAAACGGCATTTCTCAATTCGCAGAAAACACTCACAAAACTAGAAAAATCTTATGGTACTTTAAAAATCTTGTAAACTGGTCAAATACATAATAAGATTCTTGTTTGTAATATTCGAAAAAACTTATGTATTCATTGCTTATCGTTTGTTAAAGTCAAAAACATTCCAACTATTGTGTAGATTTTATAATTCACTCTTTTCACAAAATGGCTATTATCTCAGTTTCACTTTTCTATAGCTGGCTGCTTTCTGTATAACTACGTTCAATTGTACATCTAAAAAACATACAACACATTTAACTACTTGCCAGTGAGTATAAATCAAAAATGCGTTTTTAAAGGAATATTTTTTAAATGCACTTTATGATATACGAAAACCTTCAAATTAGTTTTATTATTATTTATATTTTTTAGTTCACAACAGTAAAATATACATATCACAATATATATATACAATTCATCAAATTACAAAAAACATACAAACTTACTTCCTTACTTTCTTTTCCAAATACGTTTTTTAAATTATGTAATTGTTATCAATTGTAATTCTTAAAAAGTCGTTCTAAAACATATACTTTAAAAATATCATAAAATAAATATTTAAAAAACATTTTTTGCTAACAATGCCACGTATGAAACCTAAATTACGAAAAAGACTGCCGTTGAGAATTATACAGTCAAAACTAATGTGCTACATAAAAAGATAAAAGATGTAGAAAGCCTAAAAATAGTATATATAAAATAAATAATAGGTAACATAAATTGTGTCTGTTTTATTAAAAATTAAAAAATGATCACCAAAGGTTAAACAAAATGGTAAAGGTCATTCGAAAAAAAAATGTTCTACAAGATATTGTGTTTGCTTTTATACTCATTTTATTTTATTTTTCTCATAAAAGCAAAACATATTATCCAATTTATACCATGGTTTCAATATGTCAGTAGAAATATATATAAAATGTGTCTTAATTACATTATGAGGATAACTTTTACTATATAATATTTATGCTAAGTACTTGTACTTGTATTTACTTTCCGTTACATATATTATTTTATTTTATTACAAACTTTCAAAATGGAATATAGAGTAGGTAAAATTGAGCATTTTCGACACCTCCTTTTGTTCGCTAAATCGAGGGAATAAAGCTGCCAAAGCTGCTCGCGATATTTGCGCAGTGTACGGTGAAGATGCTGTGAATTATTTACTAATCTGTTGTAAAAATTAATGACATTGACCGATTTATTGTATTTTTTTTGTCATTCCTTTTGTTCTCTTCATTTGAAAAAAAACAAACAAAGCTGATGTTAGCACCTAATATATATAATTTTTTTTAATATGCTAGTGTATAACCTTTTTTATTTTGTGACATTTTATTTTTTGACTGTGTCCAGGCGGATGAAGAATTACAGTTCTGTGCGTGAAATAAAACTAAAACCCTCGACGAGTGTTTTCGACTCGATAATTACTCTCAGGTAAAAATCCTGAAAAATAAAATCGAGTAGGAATAAATCGGTTTCGCAGTATAGCAATTGGCGCATTCGCCTACTGTGTTTGGGGTCAATTAATAAATGTGTTTGTAGTGTCTAGAGTCGATTATTGTAATGGCTACGCAGGTCTACCAATTAATAAAATGACTCGCCTACAGTCTGTATCGAATGCCGCAGCGAGACTTATTTTTGGAATCTCTAAGCTCAGTCATATCACTCCACTACTTTTGGAATTACACTGGCTACGTTTTCCACAGAGGGTGGAATACAAACTCTGTTGGCTTATGTACTTATAAGTCACTGCACAACTCTGCTCCAGAATATCTAAAGGAACTCCGCATTCCAGATGAACTAGCTGACAGACGTCTTACGCTTAAATCAGCTACATCTACGTCGAAAGGAAAAGTTATTATACTTCTACGCAAACAGCGCACTAAATTCGGCGAACGCGCATTTGCGGTCGCAGGCTCTACGGCATGAAATGCTCTCGTAGCAGAGGTCCGAAACTGTGAGAGTGAAGTGATGTTTCGGAAGAAACTTAAAACCCGCTTTTTCTCTAAATCATTTGAATAAATCCTTAGCGTGTGGTGACAAAATACATTGTTTTTCTTAAATTTAAAAAAAAAATGATATCTTTATATAGTCACTTTGTAAAGCGCCCTTGAGGTATTATATTTCGAAAATGGCGCTATATAAGTTATCCATAATAATAACAGATGATCGAGATACGCTGCATTAAGTGTTGCGATATAGTACCCTATGCACCTCGGGGTGGGGGTGTGATATTATACGAAATAAATTCAATAATGAATAAAACAATAAATAAAGATTTTAGTTTCGAAGTAATAATCTGTTGTTGTCTCGTTGAGTGTCTCATTCAAATTTTCATAAAGGGTGGGGGGAGGTGTGATATTTTACGAAATAAATCCATACTTGTATTATTAACGTGAAAGTGTGTAACTCTCAACGGAGAGACCGATTTACATAGTTTTTTCTATAGGAATAGCCGGAGAGGTGAGAAGTAAAACGGGATACTTGTTTTTCATACTGATTTTTTTTTAAATATATAATTGAAAAAATATATAATTTATCTACAATGAGCAACATTATTTGAAAATAAGTAGGCGGGATGTCAGAAAGAACGAATTAGAAATTAATTCTTTAAATTTTTATAATTTACTTGCTTTATCTGTGGTTAGTTTGGTTTGCTTTTCGTTTCAGTTTTGTAATAGGACTTTGGATTTGTGAACAGAATAACGATGCTACGTATATATATAAACTTTTGGATCATCGTATTTCTTTCATAACTATAGTTGGAAGATCAAGGACTTTCAATTCCAATAAAATATATTATTCTATCCAGAAAATTCTTATTGATAAACGACACAACTAATTCGTAACTTTATCATTTCTCTATTATACCGCGCGAGCGAAGCGGTGGGTAAAAGCTAGTAAAAGAATAAATCAAAGAAATTTATGAAGGTATAAAATAATTTAATAGTTGATAACATTTACACACGGAAGCTAGATTAACCAACATCTTACAGCTATAAAGCACATCGACGAATGAAATTCTATCAACATAAAATTGATATCGATTAAAAATATACATTGAATAAAGTAGGTTGGAAGTTTAAGAGAAGTAAATTAGCTTTTTAAGCAGATTCACTTGATTTTTCAATATATTATTTTAATTCTATATACTTTACAAAAAAAAAGTTTCGAAGTTAATATTTCTTACATATTATGTAATTCCGTCAATGTTACCTGTTTTTAGTATTCGATAGTGGAACTCAATTACGCAAATACTTTTTAATTTTTTTAAATAAAGACCTTTATTAGCATAAAAAAAAACAATACATACAGTAAAAAATGGAACGCTTAAGGTTGAACTTGCCAAAAAAGAATCTGGCTCTTGTGTTTGGCAAGTTTACAAAATATTATAAAAAAGAAACAAAAAATGCAAAACAAAATAATACAAAAAATGCAAAACAAAATGATACAATAAATAAAAAAAATAAACAATTGTAAAAATTGAGAAAATTTAACACTAATAAAAAATAAAAAAAAACACAAAATTTATAAATTGATATACACAGGCACATATTATACATACATCTTTATTTTCAGGATACGATAATTAGTTACAATTTTATTATAATGTGCATGTAAAAATAATTTAATTTAGAACCACGGCAGATAGGCTGAAATTATGTAAACGACGGGCTTCTCAGCGAGTATAGATGAAATCGCTTGGAAACTATTTTTGACGTAGGTACTAATTTATTCACGCTGACCCTGCCTGATGAAAGCGACCGAAAAACAGAAAATTATCTATTGATTTTACAAGGCATCTAGAGGTTCGACTATAACTCCGACGAAACAAATCATTAATCTTTAGTTGACAATTAATAAATAATTATTTATTAATCTAATAATTTTGTTGACGCTCAAAGAATGTGCAAAAAACAGCGTAACCTATATTTGAACAAATCAACTACGTCGACAACGATTTAGGTATGTAGGCAATCTATACACCTACAAACGAGTATTATAATATATGTAAGAATTTTATTTTTTTATCTTCTCGTACATTTTCACGGTTAATCCTAATATCACGGTCTACGCAATAATATTATTTTTATTGTAACTTTCTTCAAAGCATAAAAATTTATCAACTGATGCAAAAATGGAGTCGTTGTTTGAAAGACATGCGATCTCAGTACGTACTATACAGGGTGTTATTTAAACCCTGTCACATCCGAAACCACGATGATCAGTATGACCAAGAAGACATATTGGCACATTAAAATACATTTTTAGAACGAATAAAATTTACAAAATTAAATATTAAAAAAAACAAATGGTTGCTTACTTCTGCAAGGATGAAGTGAGGAGAGGGGAGGGGTGGAGTCTGATACACCGTCAAATACATGGCCACGCCCCCCTCGCTTCTCCCCTGCAGAAGTAAGACACCATTTGATTTTTTTAATATATATTTTTATTAATTTCTGCGTTCTAAATATTGTTTTAAATATGTTAATATGTCTTCTTGCCTCTACTACCATCGTGGTTTCGGATGTGACAGGGTTTAAAGAACACCCTGTGAGGTATTTAAAACAATGGACTTGAAAATGTCAATTATTTATTGTAATATTTGTGATCACTCTTTGTAGTCAAAATACGAAATACTCGAAAGTGTAAAAAAAAAACCGATTAGTAACCATATTTTTAAACTACATCAATTTTACAGATTTTTCTAAATAAAACAACATTAACGTAAATAAATTCACATTCTAACAGACCGCGTTACTCCGTTGGTCTACTTGTATTTAGTTTGTAATTAACGGATCATCGCATCGAATTGGATATGTATTAAAAAAAGGTGTGTTTTTATTCAGTACCTAATAGTTACCTACACATATTAAAAAAATAAGATATTAGGTTTTATGTTTGATATATACGATTGCATTACACAATTGAATCATACCATTATTTAAATATTTGTTAAGATAAAAAAAAACAGGCGACTCTTACGTCCAGTAAAGAAAAATAAAATAAAATGGAGAATTGACAACGAAAACATAAAATAGAGAAAACAAATTATTTTGTTTCATTTTACCTCAGTAGTTTTTCATTATTTTTCAGTATTTTCAACTTCTTATAAGTTCATGAATATTATCATTCATTTTTTATTACAAAGAATTTAAATGAAAAATGAAGACGTTTTTTAACTTAATATTATACATTAAATTAAGTAATTACATAACTTGTCTACAGATCGTAGGCCGGCAACAAAATTTACCAGTGAATTAATCGAATACAATGTTTGCCTATAAAATTGTATAATTTATAAATAGTTACCCATGGTGGCACTTTTTCGTTTATTCGTGATATTCGTATTCATATGTTAACCGCATATTTTAAATTTTAACTTATCACCAATTTAAACAACTCGCACATTTTATTTCAAACCCAAAAATAGGTAGAGTAAATTTTTCGGTAATCAAAAAGAAGTTATGAATATTGTTTTATCTGTGAAACTCTTATTTTCCCCGACGAAATAGCCGAGCATGGCGTGCATTCGGTACGACGCCAAATTTTGACTGAAACTCGAGGCTGGTTCGCGCCAAACCTACCCCCGACAGCCTACAAACGTAATTTTGAATGAATTGAACTCGACGCAAATATCTCAATCGGAAAATAATAGTGATAAACTTACCGGAACGCCATTTCGGATCAAATAGGAAGGTTCCTAATATCTATCCTATTTACATTAAATACCTACCTACGATCAAAATTACGGTGTTTTATAAAACAAACAAACAACCACGCCGTTTCGCTGTAAGGGTAGGCAGAGAGGATAGAACGCCACATTTATCTGTCTTTGCATACAGATCTCGCTTCCCCCACATTCATACATCTTTTTATTCACGCCCACCGATTATTCCAACTTCCGACATGTCCATCTTAAAGTATTTGTTGGATTTGGTCATGCTATGTCTTTCTCGGTCTTCCTCGTCACAGATAGTGGATGCAGATCCGTTTTCAATTCAATTTATTTAAAATAATACATACATTACAAAACTAAAATTTAAGTCGTACATATTATAAAAAGACAAAAAATACATAAAGAGACTCTTGTCAAAATAGTAGGAAAATCCTGCTCCGGAAAACCCCCTCAGATACATGGAACAGATCAACATCCAGAGCGATGTTGTTCAGCATAGCGGTAGTCCTTCTAACAGACATAACAATCGCTGATGCTGTCTTAGGTAATTATCAGAAACATACAAACCGATGCTCATCATAATCTAAGGATTATCGATCATACCGCGCAACAATCGATAAAAATGTGTAATCAAAGACACATTCTTTCTAGTCTCTAAACTGTTGTAGCCAAGCATACCCTGGAGAAACTCGGTTGGGTAGAGCCATGGATAATACCCGCACTCTCTCATGTAAAAATATGTCAGAAACCCCCTTTGGATTTTCTCTATCATAAGAGAGCACTTCAGTTCATGTGGCCCCCAAATCATCGAGCCACTCTCGAGTCTACTTCGCACCAAGGAGTTGTAAAGAGTTCTCAGTACGCGAGTATTTTCCAAAAACCCTGGCAGTACGCAGAACAAATCCTAACATATTCAATGCATTACCACTGATTGTCTCTGTGTTTACGAAATGTCAGGGTGCTCACAAATCTAACGCCCAGATCCTTAACATTTTATGTTCGTATTAGATTCTGGCCATTCATTTTGTAGCGAAAAAATAGTTTCTGGGCCCTAGTGAAGGACGTGACCGAACACTTTAAAACATTAATCCTAAGTTTGATCCGTCCGTCAACATTCGCATTGTAAATCTTTTCAGGCGTTTTTTCACTGTCCGTACGCTCTACGTGTCCAAACCAACGCAGAACTCCTTTCTCGCTTTTGTCAATAATGCTTATCTGGGCCTTACAAAATGCACGGATGTCTACATTTGTGCACCTGTCGTACATATGGTTACCGCACATTGGCCTGCTGTCTCACTACTTTACCTACTTTCATCCTCGTTTTTCCAATTCCATCCTGCGCTCCCGGTGTTTTGCGTGGGTGTTTCATCTTGTTTGATATTCAATAAACATAATATTATTTTCAGACGCACAGGCCTTTTTTTTTAATATTTCATTTATTTAGTTCTATGTTAACAGTCTTATATACTATTTACACACCGTATTTATATTTATTCTAACACTATTTTGCTACTAAATATTCAATGAACGTATTTTTCAGTGTAACAAAAAATAGTTATTTTTTCATATTGAACTCATGAAGTACATAGTTATCTACCGATCATAAAAAAATAATGCCCTGATCAAGCACCACGTGCCTTTTTAAAATATCTATATTTAACAATGTTTCGAGTACGTCCAAATGTTTGTAGACAGGCTGGATTTCCTCCCTAAGGAGTTATTTAGATCTAAATTTGTTGCAACAGAGGGGGGAAAACTTTTTTGAGAAGGGAATATGGAAGTCTAGGCATTTACAGGGCTTGTGGCCTGTCATTGGTTTGTTTAAACAACCACTTTACACATTGTGTAACATTCACTATTCTGCCTATATTCAAACACCCACATTTCCTCAACTCTTCCATCTGTTGGCTTTTGTGAAGTAAAAGAGCTGAAACCTTTATCATGTACTTTTCCAGCCGTTACCTAGTAGTAGAATTGGTTCAGCGGGATGCATCTCCACCCACATGATAAAAGTTTCAGCTCTTTTACTTCACAAAAGCCAACAAATTGTGTAAAGTGGCCGCTTAAACCAGCCAATGAGAGGTCATAAGCCCTGTAAATGCCTAGACTTCCATATTTCCTTCTCTAAAATGTTCTCCATCTCTGTTGTAATTTTTTAACTTTATCATTGTCTTTTTTGTAACTGGGCTCATTGACATAATGTATTTAAAAAGGCACTATATAAATTGTCCATGATTATTATTATTGGATAGAGGAATTTTCCAAAATAGTGAAAAAGAATCGCCTGTTTTTTTTCTTTTAAATCAATTATTATAATACGCTTACCTCCACAAAAACTTAGGTAGAATTATTGTTAGAAAATCATCAATAAAAACTCTTCATTTCAGAGATCAAAAACATTTTTTTTAAATTGCAGTAAAGGACTCCATTATACTTCTTGGGGACAATTTAAATCTTCTAGATAGCAATGGAACAATTATACAATATGAAAATATAATGGCCTCCAACGTAACAAGGGAGGTAATCATTCAACAGAAGACAGTATGCTCCTGCCTGGATCACATATATGGACAGGGAGTGTGGGGATTTAAGGACATGTGCATATGAAGGTAATATAGCGGACCACTACCTGATAGCTCTCATCACCCCTGAAACTCCAGCGATGGAAGACAAGAGTAAGAAGACTAAATGTTTTACCTTTCTATCTGATAAATTAACTAACCTGAACATTTAACTAATTATTATTAATATTCAAAGCATTAACTTTGTGGTCCAACATTTTAATATTATGTTAATAAAATTTGTATAAAACCACTCACCGACTTATCTGTCTACCGGTTTCGAGACGTAACCCGTCTCTTCGTCAGGACAACAACACTACACCAACATGCAAATACCACTACACACCTTCACCATAGTAGATTTGCAAAAATATAAAATCGACATGCAGGTTAGACACATGCTTCACTACGCCACCACCGAGGGTTAATGACTTATGAAGCTAATATTTCAAAAGGATTAACAATCGGAAAAGGAGGAAAAAGGGAGGGGGAGGGTAGGGTGACCATTACAATGAAATCTCGAATAATGGACTATATTGGAAAGTTACTTGATTATTAATTAATGGGACATTATTTTTCAAAGCCTTCTTTATGTAAAAAATCTCCATATTATTTAATAATTAATAATTCGGGTGTCTACCAATTAAATTGCAATTCTTGTTCGTCAGTCTACATTGGAAGAATGTCAAGAAATTTCGATACTCGTGTTAAAGAACACATGAGATGTCTTAGTAATAATAACTTCTCAGAATTCGCCAACCACATTATAGACTCAAATCATGAATTTAATAAAGATACCGGTGTTAAAGTTTTACACATAAATAATAAAGGACTGAAAGTAAATAATATGGAGACTTTTTACATAAAGAAGGCTTTGAAAAATAATGTCCCTTTAATTAATAATCAAGTAACTTTCCAATATAGTCCATTATTCGATATTTCATTGTAATGGTCACCCTACCCTCTCCCTCCCTTTTTCCTCCTTTTTCGATTGTTAATCCTTTTGAAATATTAGCTTCATAAGTCATTAACCCTCGGTGGTGGCGTAGTGAAGCATGTGTCTAACCTGCATGTCGATTTTATATTTTTGCAAATCTACTATGGTGAAGGTGTGTAGTGGTATTTGCATGTTGGTGTAGTGTTGTTGTCCTGACGAAGAGACGGGTTACGTCTCGAAACCGGTAGACAGATAAGTTGGTGAGTGGTTTTATACAAATTTTATTGACATAATATTTAACTAATTCATTGGAAGCAGCATCTAGAGGAGACTGAACTTGTCTGTATAATAAAATATATGAAAAATTTGAAAAATTTTATAGAATATTATAGTAGTTAGAAATATATAAAATACGGTCAAAAGTTGTGGAAGAAAAATATGGGCAAATTCTAACTTCCTGGTAAAAATAAAAATAAAAGATGCACTATGGAACAGATGGAAAAGATCACCAGAAAACTTAACTTTGAAAGAGAATATGTACTCAAAACATATAGAAATAAATTAAACAAATATGTACTCAAAACAAAGAAAAACTATATGGTTGCGGCTCTGACCAGCTCTGGGTTGGTATTACGATGAAAAAAAAACTGATGGTGACGCAGTTATTGAAAAATATTTCTTAAAGAAAAATTCAATAGAAGATACAAAAGAAAAATCTAGATCTTTTTGAGGTTGGGGTGAATAATTTGCTGCACTTTAATATCTTTTTACATTTATTTTTAAAATTCAACATTAACATTAATTCATTAATACGGTTTTTAAAAAAAAAAGAGTTGCAATGACTTGCTGATGAGAAAAATCCATATCAATGAATACAAAAATGACTTGGTAGAGGAATCACTTTTTCAATGTTTTTTTTCTTTCATTACCGTTACCTACATAGTTTTATCATGATCATCTGCTTCTAAATGGACCTAAGGCACTTCATTGCCATCCTGGCAAACGATTGCAGCATTATTTTTTCACCATTATGAAAACAAGATGTTTAATATTGTTGTGAAAAAATGATTTGATCAAACCGGGAACCTCGCGCAAGACAGCCCAATGTGACAATCCCTACACCTAAGATTGGGAAAATATTTAGGAAAATTGACTCGCATAAAAAAACATATATTTCTAATAACTTTATATTGTTACACATAGGTATATAACTATAAAACAAAAAATTATCTATTATTTGTCACCTTAAATTTAGTTCACGTTCACATGTGGTTATTCTTAAATTAACAATTAATTTACATTCAAATTTGTCCAATCAGATACACAACAAGTTTTACTTTTAATCACTTTAATCGATCTTAACTGCTCCATATATTTTCCTTATAAATGCGTAAGCTGCGAAGAATCCTATTGTTCCAGTCAGCAACCAGAATGTCAGGACCATTAGGCCTAGAAACCATACCAAGATGTCAAAATCAATTCGTTCAACACAAAGCTCAATTAATACAATCAATTCGTTCAACACACTTTTTAAATAAATGAAGACTGGATGTAATACAACAACTAATCAAATAATATGTTTGATGACATTTTGGAGAAATTAAGGTCACCATTGTTAAAAATTTATAGAGGTTTTTTTTTCTATATTAATTGTCGGTGTAATGGTCAGCGCGTTTGCCTACCAACTAAGAGGTGTCGGGTTTGATTCCCGACATGGTTGATATGAAATTTTTCTTTATAGGGGTGTTTTCACACAATAATATTTCATAGTCCCTGGACTGGTACCTGAAGCGTAAGACTGATTATCTTATCTTCATGTAACAAAAAAATTATCAAGATACGCTGCGATTGGTGTACCAATGCAGTGCCCTATGCACCATTAAGTGCGAAAAGGGAATGATGATGATAATAATGTAAGTGATATTTTATGAGACCAAGTGTATAATTATATTTTGAATATTTGTGTACAAACCCATCCATTACCTATACACGATGGTATCAACAATTTAAGGTTTACCAGAATTTTGCACAAAATTACCAGAATATTTTACTTAAAATTCGAATAATTCTGGTATTTTTTGCATTTTTTTTTATTTCCATAAATCTCTCTGTTACTATGTAGCAAAATTTTAAAAAGCCTAGGGAAAAAAATATCAAATTTTATTAAGACGCAAAACTAATATAGAGTTATGCTCATGCTAAATTAAAAATGCTTAATGTTATAGAATTCAGTTTAAAAATTACAATTAAATTGTCATTATTAAATTTCAATAGAAATCGCAAATTAAAACCAAGATTTGTTTCATGAGTAAAATAATATGTTGTAGTTGCATGTTTCCAATACCCACTATTTCCACTTGTGAATGTTGACAATTCATATTTTTTCATTAAACTACATTTTTCAAATTAAGGTACATACCTGTGTACCCTACGTACAATAGAGTTGGAATGAATTCGGTTATTTCCAATTTAGTGAAGAAATAAAACACAGCATATGCTAAGACATAAACCGCAGAACCACCCGATACCAAGAAACTTCTCCACCACCAATGGTAATCCTGAAATAATATGTTAATCACCATGTATAGTAACAATTACTTATAATATTACATTTCAATATACATAGCGGAAAATATATACAGACATAGCTGGTTGTTCATAGACACACTCATAGACTAGATTATAGACAGACATTAAACACACAAATGTTTTAAAACAAATTTGCATTTAATGTAAAAGGTTTTTTAAAATAAGTTTTGGTGGAAAGAATGAATTTTATTCTTATTTTACCCAGATAAGAATGGAATTATAAAAAAATATTTGTTTCCATTGATTGACAAAATATTACTTCCCATATTTGTTATTTAAAAAATTCAATATATTTATTCAATTTTGTTTTAAATACTAACCTCCCCACATAGTTGGAAGTACACCATGACAATGGATATTTGTGAGCAAGAAATCACCAATATACAAAAAACTAAGAATAAGAACCCAAATAAATAATATATTTGATTCTCCCAAATAGCTGTGAAAATGAAAAACAGCTCTATGAAAACAGCTCCAAATGGTAAAATGCCAGCCATCAACGTGCTAGAAAAAAACACAAATTAGTTTTCCAAACAAGAAAAGAATATATTAATATGTTCGATGAATAGATTTAAAAATATAAAAATAATTACCATAGTGCAGGATTCATGTACCAGAGCTGTTCTGGAACTTGTCGCGGGATTTGGTTAGTTCGAACGGGGTGCTGGAAACCCTGTTTTCTGTATCCAAAGTAATACCCTAGATACACAAGCGGCAGGGAAATGCAAAACCAAAGGCACAATAATGACATCATCGTAGTAAAAGGCACTGCCCCACTGGAATGCTTGCCCCAGATAAAGAAATTTAAAAAGAAGCACGTTCCAAACACTATAGCTGGATAAAAAGTGGCCGTAGATAGGGCAGCTTTCTTCCATTCCCGTCCTCTCATAGTCTTGTACACACGAGCTGAGAAATATCCTGCTATCAATCCCATGAATACATAAAGGAAGATGGCCGACGTCATTAACGCACCACGGGACGCTGGTGAGAGCATTCCAAGCATAGCGAAAACTGAAACAAATTATTTACTTTTTATTTGGTGTTTATACCTTTTGTCAAATAAGTACCCGGAAATTCTCATTTTAAATTTTCCCTCTGAGAATATTTAAAAAAAAAAATTTTCCCAGGTTGTCAGCCACTATTCTGTGAATTTTTATTGCTATGTGTCATTTAGTTTGGTTACGGCGTCATTAGGAACAAGTCAACCTTTTGTGTGCGTTGCGATTTTTACTATGGATAAAAATATTGAACAAAGAGTTTGTGTGAAATTTTGTGTTTCAAACGAAATTTCTTGTGCCAAAACGTTGGAAATGTTGAAAAAAACATTTGGTGATTCAACCATGTCGAAAACTCAAGTTTACGATTGGTATAAATCGTTCAAAGAGGGGCGAGAAGAAGTGAACGATTTGCCACGTTCAGGACGGCCTTCGACCTCTTCAACTGAAGAAAACGTCGACAAAATAAAGGAAATGGTGCTCAAAAATCGTCATTATAGTTTGCGAAAGCCCAAGAAATGAACATGTCTCATGAGACCGCTCGTCATATTTTGGTTGATGTTTTGGGTATGCGGAAAGTCGCAGCGCGATTGGTGCCAAAAGATCTGAATTTTCTTCAAAAAGTGAATCGCAGTAAGGTGGCTGAAGACATGCTTAAACGCGTAAATTCCGATCCAACGTTCATCAAACGCATCATAACTGGTGACGAGACATGGGTTTTCGAGTACGACATGCAAACAAGTCAACAATCATCAGAATGGCGCACCAAAAATGAGCCGAAACCGAAAAAACCGCGCCGAAGCAAATCGAAAATCAAGGTGATGCTGACCGTTTTCTTCGATATTCGTGGTGTTGTTCATTCGGAATTTTTACCGGAGGGCCAAACCGTCAATAAAGAATATTATCTTGGCGTTATGAGGCGTTTGAGAGAGAATGTTCGTCGCAAAAGACCAGATTTGTGGCGGAACAACAGTTGGATTTTGCACCACGATAATGCACCAGCGCACAAAGCGATCATTGTGAACGAGTTTTTGAACAAAAATTCAACAAATATCATCGAACAACCACCGTACTCTCCAGATATGGCCCCGTGTGACTTTTTCCTGTTTCCAAAATTCAAATTACCACTTCGTGGAACCCGTTTTGAGAGCATTGAAGACATCAAAACTAATTCGCAACGAGAACTGAAGGCCATCCCGGAATATAGCTTTAAAAAGTGTTTCGATGATTGGATTGTTCGTTGGAAGAAGTGTATTGCCTCAGAAGGGGCCTATTTTGAAGGGGATATAATAAATTTAGATGATTGATAAGTTGTTTGTGTTTTATTTCAAATTTCCGGGTACTTATTTGACAGTGTAGTATGTTATTCAACCATCATTATAATATCATTTTCATAACTTTAATAACGTGGATAAAATAAATTTCATATCCCTCTTTAAAATTAAGAAATGCAATTAGTAAACGTAATATGCAGTAATAAGAAAATATAAGTAATAAGGGGATTAAATTAGTAGAAGTCAATGCCAGCTGTGATAATTTCAAAGTGAAATTTTTAAAAATCACTATGAAGACTAAAATACAAAAAAAAAACATACATTTTAAAAATATGATTGCTTTTCCATGCAAAACAAAGATAATTAAAATAATATAAGCTTTACAATTCATGGGAAAATACTGTGAATGCGTTTATTATTATTTAGATAGCAATTTGGCGGGTAATTTAAATTCTAAATAATAAATGGATATATGCATGTTAGTCAAATAGGCTTTCCACTGTCGATATGTATTTATGTATGTAACTGAATTCTATCAGAAATGGAGCATCGGCCTTTTTTATCATTCCAGCGTTGGTATTTCTTCCGAGTTGTAATATAAAAATTAAATTGGTAGATATCAACAATCTGACTAATACAATACTCACATAAAGTAATTAAAGCCATAAAAAATATTTGGATTCCGCTTCCAATAACAGCGGCAAACAGTCGAGATTGCCTTGGCGGTCGAAAAACATCACCGTGAACTAATTTCCATCCAGTTTCTTCGATTACATCATCCACACCTTCATCAGCATTGTACCTGGCTATATCTCGCCTCAATGTCCGTATCATAATCATAGTTAATATCCCTAAAAATAAACATTTTCAAATAAAATAGATGATAAACTAATAAAATTTGATTATAATACACTTAGAAAAGAGAGTGAAAGCACGCTATTTAGTCAAATAAATTAGCAGGAGTGTATGAAGTATTTTAATTTTTAACTTATATTAAAATAAAAGTATTGTCTAATTAAATAGCAAAATTATAATTACATTAGTACATAAAATGTTCAATACTCAAATAATGTATTGGAGTAATTCATGGAATTTTGACAAATTTAAAAATTATAATAAAACAAAGCAAAATTTATTTACAGTAAAAACGTAACTAATTTTTCAAAAATTGTTATATCCACTTGAATAATGAGTATACCATTCAAAAAATTTTTTTTCATTACATTCACAAATTAAATTTTTTAATTCACACAAAAAGAAGTATTTAAAAAAAAAGGAAAAACAAGAACAAAAATATTGTTTAACAATCAATTATTTGTTCAAAAATTGCAGAGAACACATACAATCGCAAAAGTGGGTTGACACTGACCAACTACAGGTAACGAACAAACAACCGCTGTCAACTAGAATAATATTGGTTTAATTTACAATAAAACATTAAACTAAAATTAACATGGATAAGCATGTAACACTCACCTGACAGAAAAAATACAACCATCAATGAATTGATTATAGAAAACCAATGAATTTGGACATCATTCATTCCTAAGTATATGTCCCATCGTGAGGCCCAGCTGATATCTGACTGTATCCACTCAACCGAATATGTAAAGAAAAGCTTCGTGCCAGTTACAGTATTTACCAGCTGTGGCTTCGGGTCACTAGGGAAACTGCATGAATCTCCATTAAACTGTAATTCCTCTCTATCTACCGACATCGGTTCTACTTCAAACCCAACAACACGGTATTTATCCCTAAAGAAAAATAAACATTTATATTTCAATTATGTATGTTAAAATCGATTTATTATATTTTGGAGATTGAATTTAAGTGCGTCAATGTCAAATTGCGTCTGTTCTTCAGTTTAATGTGAAATAAATAGAATTGTAAACATATTCTCATTAATAAATAATTATGGGTATGCTATATAATTGTAAGGAGTTCTCCAATGACAACAAAATATCTGGCTGCACTGATAGCACTTAAATTTATACTGTAAATATCAATATTTCCAGTATTTTCTTCATCCCTGTTGTCTATAAGTCTGTAAATATCAGTCAATATAAAAAAAGGGTCATGATAACATGTTACACATCTAATGGAGGAATACTTATTCAAAAAATACACTTTGCCAAAATACATGAAAATAAAAAATGGCTACAGATTTATTGTCATTTATAAAAACTTTGTAAAGAAGTTTTATGGATCAAGTGGATAAAATTTACTATAAATTATTTTTACAATCTCAGCTACTGAAAACAACCTAAAATCATACATATATTAAACACAGAAGATAGAATAAATACTTACCATCATTTTACACGTAAATATTATTTTTCTATTCAGTGGCATTGCTTAGACGAATATTGTAACTGGGGGGAAAAACTTTAGGTAGATACACACCTAGAGGCATAGATCGCATTCACCATTCTGCATACAAAGCATTCAAAAAGAAGAAAGAAAACTTTGTGAACAACACCTGTAACTGGTACAACTTGTGCAGTAATACGTGTCGAACTCACCATAGTTCATGGAATTTTCTATTGAAATTTCCGAATACAAAACCTTATAAAATTACACAAAACGACAATATTCCACTTACGCACTCCTGGGATGATACTGCAATATCAGTTTTAAGTGATTGTGGATGTAAGGCTTTCCGTGAGTCATCACTCCCAGTCGGTATCCTTGCTCAACTATTTGTTCCACATTACCACTCTTTAGAGAGTGCGTTGCTACAGGGAGGTTATCAACCAGTCTAAAAACAAAATTACAACACAATTAATCAATAGAAAGTACATTGTGCTGTTATTATATTTTAATATAGTGTTTATTTGTCTTTAGGGGGATTGATTAGAAAATACAATCTGATTTACTTACAAATGAACATAATATTCATGTTCAATTCGGTTTCCAACATTCTGCGATTCTTCAGCATTCCAATTCATGGGGTTATTTTTACTGTGACACAGAAGACGACACTGTATATCTTCAGCCATCTGTACAGTATATGGTGTATTTACTATTCTATCTCCTCTGAGAACTTCCCCTAAATTCTCAGATTTGTAAACAAATGTCCCATTTTTAGGAAGACAAAAAGGAAGAGAGTAGTACTCATAGGGTAGCTGGGTGTGCACACTTGTCATTTTAACTGCTTTCACATCGATTTTTTGTCCTTTCCGAAACTCTACAGGAGCAACGCCAGGAACATAAAATGCACCCACAGTAGAAAACAAAATAATTGATGCGAAATACAAATTTAACTGTAAATATAAAGGAAAATATATTATTAATATTAAATTAGCGGTATATAAGATATGTTTCAATGTATTAATATTATCAACTTACGATATCCATGGTTATTTAGAACAATAAAAAATAATTTCACAAGATATCCATGTAGAGTTGTGAATATAAGTGTCTTTGATGAGGCAATATACTAAACACGAATCAATTTATTAACACCCCTTCGTTTTTAAGCTAGATGACAAGTCGTGTCAAGCTTCTAGTGTGTTATATGCATTAATCTTGTGTTTTATTTTAAATGTGCGGATGTTCACAACATCCAGAATTTACACATACTGATAGATTTTTGTAGACCCCTGCAGAAATTGAACTCCTGACGTTCCTAATTTTGACCATAGACGCTACAGATTCTGACTGACGAACACAAATTCAACATAATATTCAAAGAAAATGATAATAGACTAATTTTCTATATCTGTCAAAAATAAATACACAAACAAAAAACGCGTTCACAAAATAAGGCAGTGGAAGAATGATCATAAATTAAAAGGCACAATAAAAAAAATCGTGCCATGTACTTTAGCTGTAACAATTTGTAACTTATTTTCGTTCAATTTGTTTCAATCGTTTCTTTTTTTATAAATCTGTAGATTTCAGTAGATTCATAATTAACCCAAATGTCATGGACGAGAGGAGTGATGGCCGATATTGCCAATCGCTGGATTCATTACTCCTCCAGAAGCCGTAAGAATGACCAGAGTAATCGACTTCAAAATACTTTATTCCCCTAAAGACCGTAAGCGAGGAGAGGGTGTGACTAGCGTTGCCAGCTTTTTGATCCGTAATTGGAGAGGTGGAGGGAGTCACAGCTAAAGCAGGTGCCGTGGTACAGTTGGTAAGACGGCCAACTGTGAAACTGACGTCATGAGTTCGATTCCCGCCAGTTGCAAGAAAAAAAATCGAGAAAGATTTTTGTCTCAATTGGTCTAGGTGTTGTGATGTATTTTTCATAATCTCCTTCCATTTCTTCTTTCGAACCTGGTGATAAGTGGGTTATTCCATTTTTAAAAATATGTACAAAAATACTGCTGCTCTGTCAAAAAAAAAAGACATTTCTACAGAATTTCATCGATAATTCCATTTTTTGTTTGTATTTTATTGTAAAAGTTAATGTTTAAAAATCTGTAGAATTTAGATCAAACTCGGTTGGTAGGTAAATTGCTCATTAAATCGGTAGACCTACCGAAAAATCGGTAGGGTTTATGAGTTTATGAATCTGTTCATCAGTAGTATGTGTTTATTTTTTTATGAATTTTTTCTTTTTATCTGAACCTTCTATGGTTTTTTGTTTGCGGCATGTTATTTTGAAGGAATATTTTTTATCAAAATAATTTGTGTTACATCAATCATGACTGATTTTGAATATGTTAATTAGTTTTTAGTAAAATTTGCCTAGTGCTCATTGTTTCATAGTTTCCAAATAGTATTGTAAATTATATGAGCATTACTAGTTGCATACAGTTTATGTTCACATCGACAATATTTCGCAGTCATGGTGCAGGTAATATAATATTAACACTGAATGTTATAACACAGAATACATACGTATGTGGAAGTCATACATTATGAAATTTTATCTTCCAGGCATCTGAGGAAATGGAACAACAAAATTTACCACAAGCTATGCATTTATTGGAAGAAATGAACAATAGTGTCTTAGAAGTTACTCAGTTAGTGGATAGCATGCTTCAAAGGGTAAAAAACGGGGAAATGACAACCGACAAAGGTTTAAGTTTTCTCGAAGTCAAGTATCAGATGCTCTTGAGTTACCTAATTGATCTATCGTACATTGTATTGAGAAAATCTTCTGGGGAAAAAATTGAAGCTGACCCCTCTATCGATAGACTTATTCAAGTTCGAACTATTCTAGAAAAGATTCGTCCTATTGACACTAAACTTAAATATCAAATTGACAAAGTTGTAAAAAATGCCATTACTGGAGTTAGTTCAGAAAATAACCCTAGCCTTTATCGAGCTCATCCAGAAAATCTAGTTAGTAAGCTTGCCGAAGGTTCCGGCAATGACTCCGATCACAGTGGAGATGAAAAATCCAAAACTAGAGAGAAAGGTTCCGGTAATGGTATTTATGTGCCTCCTAAACTTGCGGCACTTCACTATGCCGATCATGAAACTAAAGGAGAAAGAGATAGCCGTCAAGCTGAACGAAACCGAAGAAGAGCATTGAATTCCAGCGTCATGAGGGAGTTGCGTGATGAGTACCTCGATACTCCGCTAGAAGTTTCTAGTGGAAACCGCCATCACCAAGCCATTTCGAAGTTCGAGCAAGAAAAAACTGAATATGAAGAAAACTACTTGACTCGTCTACCACTTACGAAAACTGAAAAGCACCGTAAGAGAAAAGTTACGACTATCGGAACTCTCGGTGATGAAATCACCTCTTTTGGTGACTACAGTGCTTTAGATGAGAGTGGGGGAAATTCTGTTAGTAAAAAAAAGAAAAGGAAAAACACCCCAAAAAAAGGATCAAAGAAAAGGCGTTTCTTTTAACAATATCCTTTGAAACATAATTACTTACATAAAAAAAAAAACAAAAAAATGTCTGTATACCTCAGAGTAATAATACCCCACAGCTGTAGAGACGACATTTCGCTCTATTGCATAGAACAAAAGCGTTGCAAATTTTTGGTTTGGAGTTAGGTTTAATAGCATACGTGTGATGGACGAGTCCGCACTGCGCTTACGATTTCCGACCTGAGTACCTACGGCTCGTTATTTTCCTGTCAACTAAATCTAACTTCGTGATTGATAATCCTAGAATGATTTTCGTCTGTATTGGCGACTCTACGGAGATGGCGCCTTATTACTCTGAAATACCTTTTATTATTTGCTGAAATATATCTGTCAGATGGTCCTCTCGAGGGAATGACATGTTTGTATTATACTTCTGTGTGAATCTCAACTTCACCAGTCTTAATTAATTTTACTAATTTAAATTTCAGATTACAATCCATGAATATCTCTGCAAACAACTCGCACCTTTTCTTAATAAAATATCATTTTTCTTTGTATCATTTTGATTACTCAACTTGGCTAGTCAATTCATACTGCTACGTTGATTTATATCTAAAAGTTGAAATTAATGTACAAATCAAAATGTATTATACATTCTGAGAATAAAAAAAGACAAGCGGGTCTTCTTGTAATTATATAATAATACTTTTTATTATTTTTTCAAAAAATTATGGAATAGAAACATTTCATCCTCATTCTTTGACCATTTAAAAAAACATACGTCTCATTGTGTCCAGATCATGCATAAGATCTGCGGTAAATGATCGATCGCTCCGGGGGCAGTAAAAAAAATCTGATCGAGATCGAGTAAGTCTCGGACTGCGACCGCTTAAAGAAAATACGGCTTGGTCATTTCCAAAGAGTTCTTAACCAACCTCCCCCACCTTCCGCCCTCGATGTTACCATGGAGGCTGCCTTGAACATTTCAGGCTGGAATAAAAGTAGCTCTGTCTAATTTGAAAAACAGCGCGGCACCAGGAGTTAACCATACACCTGGAATTTCTCTAAAACAGCATCACTAGGTGTGGGAACAAGAAAGGTGTCCATGAGAGTGGGTATAAGATGAGATTACTGCATTGCATAAAAAGAGTGATCCATTAATCTATGATAACTATCGTGGCATTGCACTTCTATGGGGAAAGATACTAGCTTATATTGCAGAGTTTGAAGCCCCATTATTCAAATATTAAGAGAGAGCCTGGCAAGTTTTTTACCTAGTAGGTCATGTTCGGACCATATCCATAACATACACTGTATTCTACAGGAGTATAAAGAATTAAATAATTCCTTGACCGTGTGCTTCGTGCTCAAAGCCCTTTACTCATAACAAATGCCGAATTAGAATTAAGGAGATTGTCACATTGCTTTGAGGTCACCACCAGAGTTCATCAAGACTGCGTCCTTGCACCGTTCTCTTTTATAAGCCTTATGGATTTCATCCTTAGAAATTCAATTCCACTAGATCGAGGAATATCCATCTCTTCCTTCCAAAAACTTTGCAACCTGGGTATGCTGATGTTGCAGTTATAATTGACAATTCAGTCAGGGGTTTCCAAGTCACTATTGATAAGCTAAAAAGGTACTCCGCATGCATAGGCTTAAAAATTAACGTTGCAAAAGTCCATGTACACTAACACTTTGTAACCCATGTAAAACTTTGTGCCTTGCCCAAAATCTTATGACTGTCAAACCAAGTTATCAAAAAGGTTGAAAGTTTTGAGTACCTGTGCCACGATTATGAACGCTATCTTCATCGATACATATCGAGACGGTATAAACTAACATCGATATTTATGTACAAAAATGTGCATATTTGTGTGAAAATTCAAAGGTAACCTGTAATTGAACATGCTTAGAAAAAAAAATTGTAAAAATACTCTGTTTTTCATACAGAAAACTTAGTTTTACTTTGTAGATAAAATTAAAGATAAATTTTAACTTCCCATTAGAATACGGACCCTGGGAGTGTATGTAACTGAAAATAGCAGCTCTCAATAAGAGCTATTGCAGAGTGCAGCTAGGAATAGCGGGCGCTGCATTCAACAGTAAGAAGGCTGTCTGTGCTGGTATATTAAACGCTGTTGCGGAGGCAGAAAATGCAATACTAGCACTTAATTTACATACTAATTCTTACTATCAATGCTTTCTCTATCCCCACGAGAGCGTTCGGAATCACACTGCTGGAGATCGGATATTTACTCGGTGAAAACCAAATGCCACCTGCATAAGACCTATTCTTCTCTACAGATGTGGATCGTGGCACCTCACTAGGGCTCTTTGAGAATAAATTCCTAAGAATTGTGGGTACTGGTTTGACTTTGTAAGGATTGAAGAAATAAGAAAATTTACACAGTAAACTCCAGTAATAACTGTCATCAACCGGAGGTGATATTGTTGGATGAGCCATATGCTGCAGATGCCTTCTACGAGCCTTAACCACGCTTGCCTACTTTACAAGGCATTAGGTTATCAATGTCCTGGATGCACAGGAGCTGGCAGCCGACGAGAGAGGTCTGAAGGCTATTCCTGGACACCATATGGTCCAACCAAGGAGCAGACATGGACCTATGCCAGAACATTCTTGGGGACTAATTCGTTGATTGTTTTCTGATTTACTATGTTTATTAAAATATGTTATATTATAAGCTGTTCTTTTGATGTGCTGAAATCTATTAATGATTTTTAATGCCTTAATACTTTGAGCTGTAACTACAGATTTGATGTCTACTGTAATTAAGTTGTTTTTTTTTCTCTTTTGTCTTCGGATCTAATTAATTCAAAGTGCTTTCACCACAAAGTACCTAGGTTTAAGATAGTAACTCCAAGCAGAAAACCAATAACCTGTTGACACTATATTATTCTACGTAGACCGATATTATGTTTCAATGAAAAAAATTATTTGTTTAAAAATTGTTAGTTTATTATTCGTTTTTAGAAACTTTAGTAACTGTAACACTAAATATTGTTTTTATGTATGATTTTTTTTACTGTGTTTATTCATATTATTATACTTGTGAATTTATCTTATATACCTCAATCAACACATTTTGATAATACATTTTTGTATATAGATCACAATTTCAAAATCTTATGAATTTTTACACATTATTAATTTGTAAATACATTGCGTTGAACAATTATATGAGTTTATTTTACCTTTTTAAAAATCGTTCCTTCAAATTTAATTGACATGTTTTTACTTAATAAAAAAACAGATGTATACTATATTTGCGTTCTTATGATTTACACTTATTTTTCTGTTTTGGGGGGCATTTTCAATTATTAGAAAACGGAATTCAAGTTGAGTAAAATTGGTATGATCCTCAGATATCTGATCCACTGTACCACAACCAGATCCTAGATGTCAACTATAATCCTTTCAGTTTCCCTTATCTGTTTCTATTGACAAAGACACTATGAAAACTCTCCCTCAACGTAAAAAAAGTCTTGGGCATAAACATTTTATTTATTTGGGAAGAGAACAAACGTTTTACAATAATCACATAACAAGCAACAAATCCTATCCTGACCTTGATCACCCTTTCTGTAATAATGGGCAGAGGATGAGGAATTTGACAGTTTTTAAATACTTGGGAATTCACATAATTAAGGATGGTGGCATGCACAGAGAACTCTCAACCCGTCCAGGAATTGCTAGAGTAACTTTTAACACCTAATATTTTACAGAATATTTTACTAAAAATATTATAACGGTCTATTTATTATAGAAGCAAAAAATTCATAAACATTTCTTGTATACCCACGAACAGGCCATGCCTTAGTGGGATTTTTTGTTTACTATCCTCACAACAACAACAAACCATCATGCCGTTTCCCCGTAAGGATAGGGGGAGAGGATAGAACGCCACATCACTATCTTTGCATACAGATCTTGCTTCCTCTACATTCATACATCTTTTCATGCACGTTTGCCGATTATTCCGACTTTTGAGATGTCTATCTTCAGGTATTTGTTGGATTTGGTCATGCCATGTCTTTCTCGGTCTATCTCTATTTCTGCATCCACCAACATTCGCATTGTAAATATTCTTAGCCGTTCTTTCGCTGTCCATTCGCTCCACATGTCCAAACCAGTGCAAAGCTCCTTTCTTGATTTTGTCGATAATGCTTATCTCAGTCTTACATAATGTATGGATCTCTACATTTGTGCAACTATCGTACATAGTTTTACCACACATTCGCCTGAGAGATCGCATTTCGACAGTTTTCAGCCTACTTTTATCCCTGTTTTTCCAAGTCATACTTCGCTTCCAAACATCTGGGTCGGGACTAGGACTCCATTTGAACTGCTAATTTTGCCTCTTGCATCAAACATTTATTTGCCAAGGTTGATTTAACTGCACTGTTCACTCTGTTCCCGGCACTTACCCTCCATTCAATGTCTTTCTCAGTCATTCCATCCTTAGTAAACATACTTCCCAGTTACACTAATTACTCTACCTGTTTTAGTATAACCCCCCAAAAACCATTACATTCGACTTATCAACATTCATCAGCAAATCGCTTCCCTTGCATACATCGGAGACCTTTGTTATCAATAATTGCAGTTCCTCTTTGTTGTTAGTAAGAAGCACGGCATCATCAGCATATAAAAGATAATTGACAGTTAAATCACCCATTTTTGCTCCCATTCTTAAGCCTTACAGTTCTTTCATGCAGTTATTGATATACACGTTGAACAGCCATGGTGACATCATACATCCCTGTTTGACTCCTTTATGAATGTCGAACCACGATGTGTATAATCCATTTACCCTAACACATGATGTGCTGTCTTTACACAGAGAAGCAATAGCTCGTGTCAGATTTCCGCTCACGCCATAATCCGATAACACCTTCCATAATTTTTATCTGTCAACTCTATCAAACGCTTTTTGCAGATCGACAAATACGCAGAAAAGCTTTTGGTTTTTAGCAAGATTTTTTTCTGTCATGTTTCGTAAAGCAAATATTTGATCCATACATCCTCTTCCATTCATAAAACCGCTTTATATATCTCACACTCTTTACTTAGTAACTTTTCTTACTCTCTATCGGTATTCTTTCATACATTCTGCTAACGGCGCTCAAAAGGCTGATTGCTCTATAATTTCCGCATTCCACTCTTGAACCTTTTTCTTTGTATATAGGCATAAAAACAGCCCTACTCCAGTCTGGAGGAGTGTATTCTTCCTCTAAACATCGGTTAAAAAGCTTGTGCAGCCATACAAAAATTATTTCACCACCCGCCTTCATAAACTCTGTAACAACATTATCAAAACCTTGTGCTTTTCCATTCTTCATATATTTGGCAGCAGTTCTTATTTCTTCCATTCTTATCTCTGTCGCACCATCATCTGCATTTAAACTTTCTTGAGAAGGTGCTTATATTTCCTGTATGTGTTTCATACACCTTCTCGTAGTATTCCTTCTATCTCGATTTTATTCGACAATCATTTGTCACCATTTTTCCATCTTTTCCTTTTATAGCTGTCATACGTCCACTTTCATTACTGTTTTGGGGATTTTGTACCGCTTTCCAGAATATTTTTACATTTTCTTGGAAGTTCTCGGTCATTTTGGTTCCCTCTCTTTCTTTCAACAATTTCTTTCGTTCACACACACCTTGTTTCACTCTCTTCTTACATTCATTATATTAGCTTTTTAATTCTGCGTACCTACTACCAATGGCTTTATTCAATGTCAGAAGATTTAACCATGCTTTCTTCTTTTCTTGTACTATTTTTTTTATTCTATCGTCCCACCAAGCATCACCTTTTTTTCTTCCTTGTTTCGTTATGCCGCATACTTCCATCGCTGATTCACACATACTTACCGTTTTTCAAACATTCCCACATAACATCGATACTCATATTTTCATCTATCAGTCTAATATTTACGGCCCTTTCAAAATTATCTTTTTTCACAATTGTGACGCTAAAAAACTAATGTAGCTATCTCCATTGTAAGTAAAACCGAGTAAATCAACCTTTTGTCTTTGTGCAATCCATATAACAGTATGCATTTCTATTGCTTTTGAGCTTTTTTCTTAGCAGAAACAAATGCTATGTTTGAACTGAATATTATCATGTAAAACAACATCAGCAGTCATATTAAACAAAAATTAAGGTGGCTGGAGATAGCTACGTTTGTTTTTTTGCGTCACAATTTACTTTAATGATGAGACAATAATCCAGTCAAATTTATTGTGTATTATTCATTTTTTTATCTCCAATTTTATTATCTCCAGTGAACATGTTACGTACCTATGGTATATATATTATTACATAATAAGTTAGGTGCCTATTATAGTGCATAATGTATCTGAGTAATATTATCGATATAGGTATATTATAAATAATAACTTAATACTCTAACTATAATAAGACGCTCTAACTATAATAAAAATTCTGAACCAACCTCTTTAGTATTTAGCATCAATTTTTTCGGTAGTTAGTAGTTAAACAATAATTCAATCAACAATCTTGTCATCTTCACTGAAGGTCACCTCAGAATAAGGAAATGGCTCAAATAATGACTTCCTATCAAATAAATTGATTTTTTGACAGGCGCTGTTGGTAAGCCAGCTAACTATGAAACTAGTGTCGCGGGTTCAATTCCCGCCAGTTGCAAGAAATAAATTCAAGCGAAATTTTTCTCAATTGGTCTGGGTGTTGAAGTATATTTTTAATAACTTCCTTCCATATCTTATTTCCCATCTATTCCTTTAAAAAAATAATAAATAAATAAACTAATTAAAAAATATATATAATTATACGTAGTACAAGCATCGCCTTATTGATGTTGGTACAGTAGGAACATTTCAAAATGGTCGGAAAAATATACAAAATTTTCAAATCTTTTTGAATCAACTTTACCTAGGTACCTCTTCAGATGAGCAAGTTCACAATTAGATTTAGGGGTTTTTCATTTATGTGTGTTACGTTGTGAAAAAATAAAATAAAATTTGAGCACCCTGCTTCATTGATTTATATTGATACACCATTATATAAATACATATCGTTTGTTGAACGTCACAAAAATAAATTATCTTTATTCTGTGCTTCGATCATTATTTTTTAGAGTAGTTTTTTTTCATCAGTCAAAACTGAAATTTTACCCTAGACTTGGGACCCGCGGGTCACTGTCGAGAAATTATCTAACCCGCTTGAACTTTTAGATAAGATTGTTTTTATTTAAAGCTTTCATTTAATAAAAACTAAAAAGACACCATCTTGAATAAGTCTAGCCTCAAAATCTACAAAAAAATCTGACTAATCTAAGCCACGAAGTAAAAAGCAAAAAAAAAAGTTCCCGGCGTCAACGGTATTTTTTACTATTCGCCATTCCCATGACAGCGTTTGAAAAACGAATCTAACAAACTAACCAACTTCACAGATATAATGCAAGTAACATAGCGTGAACTTATCCCTTATTTCGGATCGACATATGCGTGCGAGCAGTTGTTTTCATGAATGAATTTTACTAAATCACGACTACAAAATCCACTTAGTAAAGAAATGACTGCTGCATGTGTAAGATTAAACACCGATTATATTGTTTAACGGGAAATCTGTAGTTGTTTATTTTATATGAGGGTATTAGAAGCAAACTTAGAAATCTCCATTGAAGGAGTTGCTGATGAGATATTTGCTTTGAAAAAAGAATTGTAAGATTTCTAATTATGCTTCACCAACTCAATGGAGAATGCTAAAAGTTTGCGGATTCAAGTATAATTGAAATCTGTTTTTGCAAGATTTAGAGATGGTTTTGAATTACGATATTATTTAGATAGGTATCAATAACTTAGATTGGCATCAATAACTAATTTTCCGTTTTTGATGGTGATTTTTAAGTTGCTTTTAATTCATATATATTTTATTCCTCATTTTTTGTCTTTATTTTTAAAGAGTTCATTGAAATTTTGCTTGTAAATTTTAAAGTTCATAAAATTTGTAAGCCTTTATTCACTATTGTTTTAATTACCTACTCAACCTATGATAGACATGGATTCAAAAATATTTTTTTAAAACAAATTTTACCCACTTTTGAAAAAGGTTCGCTATCCCTGCCCTAGACCTACCTACCAATTAAACCAATATAAACATGGTTTTCAAAATAGGAGGCTGGCCATGGAGCTCCTACGAATCTCCGTGATATTTGCAACTCACAAACGCAATAGATGAAAATAATTCATGTTTTTTATTTGTTAAAAACAATATAGATAATTCAGCGTGGGTAATTTATTATAAATGTCAAATTAATAATAATGTACCTACATATAATACGCATATAATGCGAATGAAAATATAATTATAGGTACCTAAGTATAAATGAAATGACATTTTGTGAATGTAAAGGTTATAAACACGTCTGGTTATATTTCAAATGCATTTATTAATTCAGTTCATACGTTACATACAAGTAGCACTAGGAAATTAAAGAAATACAATATCATTATTGTTACATGGGTTGACAAGCACTGACTGAATTTTACCGGGCCGGGTGAATTGGGACGATATATGTGAAATGGGCCTACGGTCGTTTTCACGGCCATAGAATGACAATGACAAATGACATAATACCACGTTGAACCAGATAGAGTGAGAAAATAACATCCTTATCTCTCTCTGCCGGATTATTGTTCGCCACTTGCCACTTGCCCAGCGTTGCCAACCCTACCGATTTTTTGTAGATCTACCGATTTTGGGTGAAATCTACCGACCTATTGAATTTGATCGAAATTCTAGCGATTTTCAAACATTTCCATTTCTTCAATAGATTTTTTTACTACCGTCAAACATGACAATTTTGCCCAGCCATGACAATTTTGCCCACTGCTGAAATCCTTAACAAAATCATGTATTAAAGTAAGAAATTTTACTGATATCATTAGAATTACATTTGGTAAGTATATTTTGATAGTTCCATGGCAAAACTAAATATTCAGTTTACCGCCAGTTTTACTTGATCACTTGAAATTTGAAGTTAAACTTGAAGGTATGTTTTTGTATATCCATAAATAGTGTCAAAACTTTTGTTGTTGCGGAGTTTATGTTGAAACGAGTCAAGTAAGTTTCATATATTTTATTGCATAAATAATAACAACGCCATAGAAAGTATTTCTGTATATCTATTTGAACAAACACAATAGATATTTAGGTGGGCAAAATTGTCAAAACACTAGCTAAGAAATCTAAGACAATTTTTCCCACGTCTAGGGTTGTCGCTACATACTACTTTGAAAAAACATTATCCAAGACAAAACCAGATTACAGAAAAAGAATACATCAGGCGACCCGAATAAAATGCAAGTAACTGCTGCTTAAACAAAGTAGAAAATATATTTAAAAAATTCAGTAAGCGACAAAATCATGATTTTAAACTAGGTAACCGGATGTTTTGTTCAAACTGGCCCATAAATCAGATTTTTGTCAAAGATTTGACGAATAAGATTTTAAAATCTGATGGAGGTATCAATCCAAATACACGCTGAAAATGATAAGCCGTTATTCAACAATCCATCCGATTTTTCTCTGCCTTTAGAATCAAAAGATACCTACATCCTATAAAGAAGAACATTGAAAAAAATGTCAGAGCGACACGGAAACAACGGGCTCCAATGCCTACTCGGTTAATGAATCATTAAATTTCGAGACGTCCATCATAAGTCATCAAGACGAATATGAACAACGTGCCTCAGAATCTTCAGCCGAGGAAAACGAAAAAATAGTGTCAGTGTCCAACACCGATGTAGATCGGTATTGGTCTGATCCGCTTGAAATTAATAACGGTAAAGAAGGCGCTTTCGTTTTAATAACGTTTAACACTGTTGATACGCAAAACGACAAATATGATGTCGGTTAAGTTATCAGCGCATCAACAACCACAATTTTAATATTGTAATGTCATTTGTAAGACGCAAACGTAATTTCAATTCAATTTATTTATTTTAAATATAACATATACATTACAAAAATATATTCAATACGTACATATTATAAAAAAGGAAAAAAAAATACACGAAAGAGACTCATGTCAAAGGAGTCGAAGAATCCTTCTCCGGAAAACCCCTTCGGATACATGAAACAGATCAATATCCAGAGCGATGTTGTTCAGCATAGCGGTAGCTCTTCCAACAGGCATAACCATAGGTAGATTGGTCCTGAATATCGGAATATGAAACAATCTATGCTGAGGCTGTCTTAGGTAATTATCAGGAACATACAAACCAATGCTCATCATAATTTCAGAATTATCGATCATACCGCGCAACAATCGATAAAAATGTGTGGTCAAATACACATTCCTTCTAGTCTCTAAACTGTTGTAGCCAAGCATACCCTGGAGAAACTCGGTCGGGTAGAGCCAAGGATAATACCCGCACTTTCTCATGTAGAGATATCTCAGAAACTTCTTTTGGATTTTCTCTATCATAAGAGAGCACTTCAGTTCATGTGGCCCCCAAATCATCGAGCCACTCTCGAGTCTACTTCGCACCAAGGAGTTGTAAAGAGTTCTCAGTACGCGGGTATTTTCGAAAACCCTGGCAGTACGCAGAACAAATCCTAACATCTTCAATGCATCACCACTGATTGTCTCTATGTGTTCATGAAATGTCAGAGTGCTTACAAATCTAACGCCCAGATCCTTAACATTCGATGTTCGTATCAGATTCTGGTCATTCATTTTGTAGCGAAAAAAAAGAGTTTTTTGGGCCCTAGTGAAGGACGTGACCGAACACTTAAAAACATTAAACCCAACTTTGTTTCGCCTTCCCCATTCAGATATATTAGATATATCCGCTTGGAGAAGACGAAAATCGTCAGAAGTTGTCACCTTTAAGAACAGTTTTAAGTCATCCGCAAACAACAGAAAACGCGAGTTCAAAATTACATTTTTAATATTATTAATGAAAATTGAGAACAACAATAGACCCAGGTTAGAGCCTTGCGGGACACCCAAGAAAGTATGGAAACACTCTGACGCGAATAGACCGTAGGAGACGTATTGGTTTCTGTTTTGGAGGTAGCTCGCCATTAATTTTAACATACCATCCGAGAAACCGATCTCATACAGCTTATTTAATAAGACATCATGGTCGACAGTAATGGAGCTTTGTGTGGTCTCAAGTTGAGGATATTGCTGATGTATTTAATTGGAACATATAGTGAAATCTTTGCCTGAATCTTGCGTCAAGGTTTTCATAAATTCAATGTAAACCTTAAAAACTGCAAGATTGAGTCATTTTCTGTGAGTAAATTGAAAATGGTTTTACAAAACCCATTTTAATTTTTACCGTTCAACAACAATTTAAACCATTTTTAAAAATGTAAGAATATTTAACAACATTTTAGAAAGTTTTACTTAATTAAATTTGCCAAATTTTTGAAGTTTAATTTTAAATTATGAAGACTTATTTTTTTATTTTAAATGTTTTTTATATAAATATTTTTCACAGTCTAAAGAAGAAAATAAAACATAGAAAATATTATGAATTCTGTACATAAAATACAATTTCAAAGTATGGGTAATCTAGCAAATAATTGCACCGCTGTACAAAAAAAAAATCGTTTTTTTCTACATACACATTCAAATAAAAATCGTTTTGAGAGCTTGCCCCTTTAATTACGAAAATCGCATCAGAACTGAAATGGTTTGTAAAAAAAAATTAAAAGTGATTTATAATTTATTGGCTTATGCATAGTCAAACACGAACAAATTAAAAGGATTAGAGATATACTTCTTTGGTTTTGTTAAAAATCCAATTATGTGCCAACCCTGGCCCACAAATCCGCATTGTATAGAAAAATTAAAGAAATAGTTGACAATTTTTCCCATCGGTTTTTTGCATTGATTTTATAATGGTGATGCCTCAATGATGCTATTGTTTAAACATAAACATTTTTTTCGCCCAAAAAGTAGTTGTAAACCGTATGATAATGATGATAAAATAAAAAATAACAGTTAATTACCAAGTGGGCAAAATTGTCAACCAGTGGAGATAATTTTGCCCAGCATGTTATGTCTTCTAAAATTGCATAAATAAAAGAAAAGTAAAAGTTGTGTACTTGTTAAAATGCTCAGAATAATTAGTATCACTATTCAATAAAATGGATAGGAGTTGTCCTATACAAAAAAATTATGATATTGTAAAAGTTTGGTAAAACTGGACAACATTGTCACGTTTGACGGTATGTATCTATTCGTTCCCAATATGGGCAATCCACTTATAAATGAATGGACTTAATACTAACTTTTTTCTGTTTTCTCAGAAAGCTTCTTTTTCTGCCATCTGTTTGTTATTACTACTTATCCTTCGGTCGTACACGTTGATTGCTTAGTATTGGTAAATAGTGATTTCCGGTTATTTTCAAAGTTGACGAATTAAAATTATGTAATTTCTTTTCATAATTTAATAGTTTCTGTTTTACTAAATGGAATATCAGCAGCTCAACAATTTTCTGCTTAAATGTAGTAATCTTTTTCAGTGAATAATAGTTATTATTTTATCAATAAACTTAAAATTACGAAAAATGTAAAAATTTACGTAAATAATTGTGATCTCACTGGATATCGAATCCAACAACAACTCTCCGTGCGTCAGGCAAGCGTCAGCTATTAATCCAACGTGGCCGCCATTTGGTTTGATTTTATAAAATCCACATTCCATGTTCGGCGAAATTTCGTAATGAAAAAAGGTAGGGAAATTTTATTACATCCCCCTTTCCCCCACTCCCCCCGCCCGAAGGACAATGAATCTACAGAAATCTACCGATTTATTTTTCTGTATCTACCGATTTTCGCATGATGGAAGTGGCAATGCTGACTACCACTTCGCCACATTGTTGATCAATAAATTAAGGCGCAATCGTCCAAACTTCGCATTCCGATTCCGGTTTCCGACTGTTCCGTGTTTCCAAGTTTCCAACTCTGTTGGGTTTTCGTTTTATAGTATTTGATACAAATTCATATTATCCGAAATGGCTGCTTCAGTTCCAAATCTCAAGTTCAACAATGGTCATGAGATTCCAATTTTGGGATTAGGAACATGGAAGGTAAAACTAACCTATTTAAAAATCATTATTTGTAGTTTTTAAATTAGTCGGTACTAGACATACCTACTAAAAATACAAACGCGTACCCAATTATAGAAACATCCTGGTTGGATTCTTATGCTCGTTTTTATTTTTGTGAATGTGTGCGTGGTTCAAAAGTATTTACGCATTTAAATGCGTAATAAATCATAGTTACGCATTTATATTTTGCCGCTCCAAGCAAAAAGGCAGTATCTAGCAAAAAAAAATTAAAAAGTGTTATTTTTTTTTTTAATGCCATCTAATAAATAATTGTAATCATTCTAAACGACTTACTCTAATAAATACATATAATTTTTTAAAAATAAATAAACATTTGATAAATTTAGACGGTAAAAAAATACCAAATACATCGTCTTCATTCCCTTTCCGCACCTAATGGTGCATAGAGCACTGCACTGGTACAACAATTGCAGCGTATCTTAATATTTTTTTGTAACATGAAGGAAAGATGATCAGTCTTACGCTTCAGGTGCCAGTCCAGGGATTATGAAATATTCTAGTGTTAAAAGACCTCTTGCATGGTAGGTAAACGCGCTGACCACTACAACACGAGGCCGACGATCTTTTATATTATAACCGGATATTTATCCGTTTGCATTTACATAAAATGTTGATTATTGCCTTCTCTTGGAACGACAGTATAACTTGTGCTCTTATTAGTTTTGTGGGTATTTTTTTAGTTTATCCTTCATCTGTTCAAATTGTATTATTAATGTTCAGTCATTATATACATAAATCGAAAAAAAACCTTACGTATTTGGCAAAAGTCCTAAAGTCTGTTCATTATTACAAGAATTTCCAAATACACAAACCAGCCGCGTGATATCGAATAACCTGATACCCGACGGAGAATAGCCTATTTCACACATATCATCTTAACCTGAACGGCACGGAAAAAATATAGTCGATTGACATTTATTAGATTCGTTAGCACCTTATTAATAATATTTATAATAATAATAAATAATATTAATAACGTTAATTTGTTAATATTTATATTTTTCGTTTTTTTATAAAACTCTAAAGTTAATGACTTTAATAAAAATATAAATAAAAACGCCTCGGTTGATATATTTAAAAAAATAAAATATTAGCTTTCTCATAATTTACCCAAATATTTCAATTTTGGTGACCATTTTCAATGAGTTGTGAATAACCCACTATTAGAAAATGGCAATCAAGTTGGGGTAGAGTGGGTTCAAACCTCGGACCTCCGATCCGTGAGTCACTACACTAGCCACGGGACCACAACCCGATTAAAATAATATAGTAAAACTTAACAAAAGAGATTTTAATGATAATTTTACGAAAATCATTATTTGAATTAGCGAGTAATCTCGGGTAAAAATCCTGCAAAAGAAAATCGACTGGAGATTATTCGGTTTCATGGTGTACTGATTATTGCGTACACCATGAATTGTTAAACAATAAATATCAATCCACCGTATTTTATTTTATCATGCCGTGTAGATTTTTGCCGTGGTGTGAAATGGGCCAATCATGCGATATCACGTATCACGCAGTGGGCTCGTGGTGTGTGCGTGCCCAGCGGTCCAGTCTCCGTGAATGTACGGTAGATAAATAAGTAAAGAGGACCCATTTAACAGTTTCGTAATTTATGTTGTTTAAATAATATATATACTTACCGACATATTTTTATTTATAATATTTTGTATCTGATGACCATTCAAAATCTTTTATATTAGGTATTCTTTCAATATATGCGCTGTCAGTTCATAAAATGGGGCTTTATTTTCTTCATCATGGTGAAACATGACATACCTATTACTTAATTTAAAAAACATTTAAATGATTTACTATTGTTGAATGGAATGGATCATCATCATCATTCCCTTTCCGCATCGAATGGTGCATAAGGCACTGCATTGGTACTCCAATCGCAGCGTATCTCGATCATATTTTTTTTGCACTAAGGTAAAGTTATCAGTCTTACGCCTCAGGTACCACTCTAGGGACTATGAAATATTCTAGTGTAAAAACACCATTTTAAATAATATTTCTTACCAAACATGTCGGGAATCGAACCCGAAACCTCTTGCATGTTGGGCAAATGCGCTGACCATTATACCACGAGGCCGACTGGACGATGGAATGGATAGTATATATATATTTTTTTTTAAATACGTTTTTTTTGCGTTTTTTTTTCGGTTTTAAGATGCGCCTTTGCTTCATATTCATACACCTCGCAGCAGACAGATCACGCCCGGATTGACGGGCTTTTCTTCAGATACACCCATTCCTGTATTTTCTCCCTGGATTATGGCACTAGTGCGACGATTTTTTTTACACACTAGATATCCACCAAACGTGTCTAGTTTTATCTGCCGTTTTCAATCGTACGACACTTATATAAATATGGTAAACAAAACAAAACCTTCCAACAGACAAAATTTCATTCTGATACTTTCTTTAAAAAAATCGAAATTGGCCAATTTTAGGGTGCGGAAAACGGGAATACGAGACCTCAATATTGTCAATTTAGCTAAGCAAAATCAGTCCGACGTGCGGTTGTCTTTTTTGCACAGTATCCAGAGAGGCATCTACGAGAGAGTGACAGAAAAACTAAATTCAAATACCTATTTATCAAACCGCTCTTCGCCCCATATCTCTAAGAGAAAAAAAAAGCTTAGGGTCTTGATGTTTTTGTATGCTGAAAAGCTTGTTTGTGAGACCTCAATAAACGTTTTTTATTTTGCACATATTTAAAAAATGTATTTTGTAATTTAGTCTCCTCCCGGTGAGGTGAAGACTGCTGTTGAAGCTGCTATTGATGTGGGTTACAGACACATTGATTGTGCTCATGTTTATGGAAATGAAAAAGAAATTGGTGCTGCCCTTAAGACAAAACTCAGCAAAGGAGTTGTTAAAAGGTAGGCCTTATTCTCATAAAACATTTTTTTAATATATATTTTTTTTTTTTAAATATTAGACTTACGTATTATTTTTTTTTTTTAATGTGATTTTTCAAACATGTGCATAAGGGTGTTAATTGACCACTTAGCCAGCCAATGATAGATCATGAGCCCGTAAAAGTCTAAACCTTCCATATTCCATTATTATAGAGGTTCATCTCTGTTAAAAATTCTTGTCAATCTTAATAAAATCTCTACTAAATTATACCCCATAGCTCTCTCAAAACTTTTAAAACGCTGTTGACATTATTGTATATATTTATTTTTTCCGGTATCCTAACAAAATTGCACTAAAAACCTGTTTATAATAATGTGTATTTATTTAGTGAGATTTATTTTGTTTTTTGTACTAGATGTATATACTTGCTATTTGAGTTTTTTCTTTTCTCTTCTTTGTTCTTTCCCACTTTTACCCCTTCCATTCCTCATAGTATTTTTTTTTTAATAATTTATTTTTATATTTTCTTCAATAAAACAAAATGATATTATACTACCATATTTTTATATTTACCACATTTTTTCCCAAATCAAACGGTTTGGGTAGGTAAGAAGAAATTACCTTAAAAATATACCCAACTTTATATTTATGTATAAATACTGTATATATAAATATATATATATAAAGTGTTTAAATAAATCGATAATATTTTTTTGTGTTGTTTGAGCATTTTAAATTGTGTTATCACACAATTTAAAATGCTCTGGACATAAATGCTTTTATCTACTTTGTAAATTATGTTTAATATTTGCTCAACACTTTAACAGTTTATTTTTTATCAAATATATCAGTTGATTATCATGCTTTAAATTACATCAATTATCAAATTACATAATATAACCATGTGCTTATCTGTTTTTTACCAAGATAAATTAATAATTATTTTTCAGTTTTATTATATAATTAAGAACATTTAATTAGAAATAAATTTAATATCAACCAAAGGTGTTATCTGTGCGCCAGGCTTATAAAGATAGTTTATAAGTATTTCATAATATTTAAAACATCAATGATGTTTGGAATATGTGACTCATTTAGCATTAACTAAAATGGTTTTAATTGTTGTCAATAAATAATATTTTATGTATTCTTATATGTCGGCCTCATTGTCTAATGGTCAGCGCGTTTGCCTACTAAGCGAAAGGTCTCGGGTTCAAATGCCCAGTTAACATTAAATATATATTTGAAAAAGGTGTTTTTGCAATAAATGCTAGGCTGCAATATTTTATTGTACCTGGACTGGCACCTGAAATGTAAAACTGATCATCTATGTAACAAAAATTATTGAGATATGCTGCAATTGTAGTATAAATACATTGCCCTATGCACCCTAGGTAGATAGCGAAATGATTGTATAATAATAACAATATTATATGCTGCTTAGAAAGATGTTTCTGTTTTGAAAAATATTCCCATTTCTAGCTGGCAAAATCAAGTGTTACCAGGGCCCCGATTACAATGGGAAGTTAACATTTATCCTTCTATTTTTATCTACAAAGTAAAATTAAGTTTTTTGTATGAAAAGTCGAATAGGCATACCATTTTTTCTTCTAAACATGTTCAATTATAGGTTACTGACGAAGATACATTTAATGTTTATGCAAATATACTCATTTTCGTACACAAATATCGGTTTTTCCTTTATAGACAGTCAAAGATAACTCTGTTAACTTCCCATTGTAATCGGAGCCCTGATTGTATAATAAATCAAATATTTACATATTCTAAAGCTGTTCAATCAATCAATAACACTGACGTAAAAACAATTCATATCAGTTTTTTTCAATCTAATATGAATACCAAAACTAACCTTACCAATTACGCAATACATAACAATAATTTATTTCAATGTTTTTACACACCGGTATCAGTAATTTTTTCAAAAGTCGGGCACTACTGTAACTTTAAATTCTTTTTTTTGGCGATTGTGTATAAATAAATAAAAGATGCATAACTGAAAATAATATATTTTTATAGGGAAGACTTATTTATCACCTCAAAATTATGGAACACTTTCCACCGCCCCGACTTAGTCTTGCCAATGTGCAAAAAAACTCTGGAGGATCTTGGCCTTAAGTATTTGGACTTGTACCTAATCCATTGGCCATTTGGATTCAAGGTAATCTTACAGTTCCTACTTATAAATGTAATTTAAATCCCATTAAATATTATTTTAATAAATTTTTACGTACAATTATTTTCAGGAAGAACAAGGGGATTTATTCCCTAGAGTTGGAGACAAAGTACAGTTTTCTGATGTTGATTTCGTAGACACGTGGAAAGCCATGGAAACTTTGGTGACCGCTGGTCTAGTTCGCAGCATTGGTATCTCTAATTTCAATGTAGCTCAGATGAAGAGAATATTTGAAATCGCAACCATCAAGCCTGTCACCAACCAGGTAATGCAATATAATTATTAATATTTTCAAAATCAAAACAAAACGAAAGTTTATGTTATGCATTTTTGAAAAGGTTGATATTATATAAAATTCTGATATTTATATTACTGTTATCTTATTTTTACAAACACTTGTATTACGTGTTCTTATTTATAGACAATAGTTTTATCTTTTACTTTTGTTTGTTATGAGTAAAATTTATTTTACTATTATTAATTATTTGATCTTCTTCACGTGTCAAATATGACCCAATAGGGTCCCCCTGACGTTGACGACCACTTGGGAGAAAGCTTCCCTATCCTGAGCAGTTCGAAACAGCTCCTCCACAGTAGGCACGGGTAACTCAAGATTATTTTTTGAGCTGCAGGTCAGCTCGCAGCTCAAATACTTGAGCTGGAGTTTGGAACCGGCCCGCAGATCAGCTCAAATTATTTTACGCGACTGTCGCGAGTCGCGAACTCAGGCGCAAAACAGCTGTATGGTTCACCAAATCACCTCTAAAGTGCTGACTCAGCTGACCTGAAGCATGGCGTACACGCACAATTCGAAAGAAACTCACAATTAACCGCTGTGAGCTGTGAGCCGCCTATTAGACGTTTGAGATGCAGCTCAACAGCTCAAAGTGTTTGAACTGCGAACCGTCTTTTTGAACTGGTTCAAAATTTAGTTACCCATGTTTGCTTGGACGTTTCTAAGCTATGAAAGCTGTTTGCTTCCGACCCCACTACGTCCCTCGTTCTTCCCCTTCATGACAAGCTGAAATATGTCATAATTATCACCTCTTAGCACATGGCCAAAATATGATATCTTACGGAGCGTAACGGTGGTGAATAGTTCTCTATTTGTATTGGCTCTTATGTAATACTTCATTGTTGGTTATCATATCGGTCCAAGATATTCTTAACATTCGACAGTGAATCCACATTTCAAATGCTTCAAGGCGGTTTATAGTATTTACTTTAAGAGTCCATGCCTCTACACCGTACAGTAAGACAGACCATATATAACATTTGACCATTCATTGTCTCAGCTTAAGGTTTATATTATCGACACAAAGAAGATTTTTCATTTTGTTAAATGCTGTTCGGGCTGCTTCTATTCTGCATTTTATCTGTGTCGGGGTCCAGATGTGTGATACTACCCAAGTACCTAAACTGTTTCATTCTCTCAATATTGACACCCTTAAGTTGGAGATTTACATTTGGATGACTCTCGTGGCTAAAAACCATAAGTGAATTATTTGTTATAGTTACTTAAATCCAGTTTTTTCATATAACTTTTGCTTAGTTCCTTTTTATAGATGATTGCTTTTAAGCATTTTAAAGCATGTTTATAATTTGTATATAATTTTCTTTTCCATTCGCATAAAACTGTGTATTTATGGCAACTTTATTTTAAAAGTCTTTCCTTGTTGGTAAACCCTGTCACATCCGAAACCACAATGATTGGTATGAGCTAGACAAAAATAAAAATTTGGAAGTCCCAAATTTTTTTAATTAACATTAAAAAAAAAATGGTTGCTTTCTTCTGCAGAGTGCAGAGCTAGCTGCCCCCCTTTGCACTCCTGTTTTGAAGTAAGCAACCATTCGATTTTTTTAATTATTATTTTTTTTAGTTTTGAAACGCTTCTAAAGTATCTTTTTCATTATATCTTTGTGCTCATACCGATCATCGTGGTTTCGGAGGTGACAGGGTTTACCATACACGCTGAATACAAATCTGTCCCGATTAATATTTTTAATGCAATATTCGATTATTAATTTTTCTACCAGGTCGAATGCCACCCTTACCTCAATCAAATCAAACTGTCCAAGTTCTGCAAAGATAATGGAATCATCATTACTGCCTACAGTCCACTGGGTTCTCCAGACAGGCCATGGGCCAAACCTGAAGATCCTCAACTCCTTGATGACCCTAAACTGAAATCTCTTGCGGAGAAATATAAAAAAACCCCCGCCCAGATTGTTATCAGGTAATAAAACCATTATAATTATGACCTTACCCAAAACAATGTAAATGACAAACATAATTTTAAACTAGTCTCTTTTTGGGAATTATGTTTTTTACTCTAGTCTTTTAGTCAAATGAACCTTACATAATTATGATCAAATATATATATTATGTGCCTATGTTTTTTCCATAACTTCCATATTATTTATCAAACAAGTATAATGTTACTTTATCCTGTTTTTAACCTAGATATCTATTTACTGTGCTCATTAACCAAACTAATACATACTATGTTTGATAAATGTGAAATAAACAATTTTAACATTTTGTTATTTCAACTTCCAACACATTAATAAAAATCATACTATGTCTTTCTATTATTTAGTGAATAAGTGATTAAAGTTAATACTTTTAATATCTGTGAAACTACCTATCTAGTTTTTATTTATTTCATAAAATGCTTTTAAAGGACATTTCTTTATCTTTATAAAGCCACTTTCATCAGCAAACATATCGGCCACTGAAAACATTAAGTGATTATAAAAACCAGAAATATTTAAGATAAAGGTATAATTGTGTAAATAAATACAACTGTTCGATAATATGAATTTAATTGAAACATATATAAATATTATTAAATATTTGTATTTAACCACTTACCGACTTTTCTATGTCTACCGGTTTTGAGATGTACCCGTCTTTACATGTTGGTTTAATTGGTGTCCTGACGAAGAGACGGGTACGTCTCGAAAGCGGTAGACATAGAAAAGTCGGTAAGTGATTATATACGAATATTTAATGACATTTATTAAAATGTTTGGCTTTTTTGTTTGTTTTCTAATTAAAAACAGAAGTGAGGATAGCAAAACTATTATTATATTTGGAGGCTAACATAAATTGAAAATAAAATATTGTTTAAAAAGTTGTGAATTAAGCAACCCAGCATTATTTGTAGGTGTTCAGTTTTTTTATAACCTATAGGGGCGTGCAAGCTTATTTTTTTTTGTTGTTTTAGATATCAAATTGACCGTGGACATGTTGTCATCCCGAAATCTGTGACTAAGTCACGCATTGCCCAGAATATGGATGTCTTCGGATTCAAGTTGACCAGTGATGACTTGAAACTCATTGATACATTTGATTGTAATGGAAGAATTTGCCCCATGACTGAGTAAGTACAAAAGATAATTTTATTTTCTTAGAAAATTAGAATAAATACTTCCTGATAAATTGGTAATATTTTTTACTCTACATTTTATTATAATTATGCATTATTTTATTTTTTCAGTGGAGCGGGTCACAAGTACCATCCTTTTGAGAATGCTGAATTCTAAAATACTATAAATAATGAAAGAAACTCTACAATTCAATGCAGCAATCGGAGATATTGAAATTAAGAATATACGCAATATATTTTTGTGATGTCATAATATAGAAATCCTGTAATAATAAAAACTAATTCTAAAATATTATGTTTTGGTACAAATGACAATGAATCTATTAATAAATATCTTTGAATTGCACACTTTTTATTTATTACACAAATTAATTTGTTCAGCTCGTGATGTAGTAGGTAGTTAGTGATTAGGCTGTCATGCACATAAGATCCTGAGTTCCATTCCCGACCTTGGTTAACTCACTAAAACTTATTGTTTCTGTGATATTCCTAACTTTTCCGACCGGAAACTAAAGCATAAGACTGATTATCTTGCTTTCCTGTAATAAAATACCACTAAAATACACTAGTTAACTTACTAAACACTGCAATTCGTAAGTGTATATGCAGTGCTCCATTAGAGGAGTCAACAAGGATAAATGTATTAGTTTATTCAGTTACAAAACTTGTACTGTGTGCCGCATTTAGTGTATACACATATTACAACAGAGATGAAGAACATTTTTAGAGAAGGTAATATAGAAGTCTAGGCACCTACAGGGCTTATGACCTGTCATTGGCTGGTTTAAGTGGCCACTTTACACACTGTAACATTCACCATTTCGCCCATATTTGCTTCAATTCTTTCGTCTGTTGATGTTTGTGAAGTTAAAGAACTGAAATCTTTATTTATGCGGGTGAGATTCGTCTAATTGAATTATTTCACCTACATGCCTGAAATGCAAATTCAATGGCAATGCCTGAAAATTTTTCAATTTCTATACTTCTACATGGACCAAGTGGCCACTTAAACCAGCCAATGACAGGTCATAAGCCCTGATATTGCCTAGACTTCTATATTATCTTGTCTAAAATGGTCTTCATCTCTGTTGTAATATGTTAATATTAACAGCTCCTTAGGGAGTTGAATCCAGTCCTTATTGTCTATAAAAATTCAGACAAACTCAAAATATTGTTGATAAATTCACCTGGTCTATAAAGAAGCATAGAAATTGAAAAAAAAACATATATGTCAATTAATAATATGCCTATTTTATTATATGTCATTGTCAAAACATAATAAAATAGGAAAAATCCACTGATTTTCAGTGGTTAACCACATTGACCAATTCAATACAGATAATTGATTGATGACTAGCCATCAATTGTTTTTCAATGAAAATTTATATATACATAATCATTATTCATTCCATTAATAAAAAATAACAAACACAAACAAATGCCAATTTAGTATGTCTTTGAGAATACAGACCTCGCTTGCTCTACATTCATACATCTTCTCATATTTGCAAGATGATTATTCTAACTTTTGACATACCTATCTACCTTCCAGTATTTAAGAAACACGGAAAGATATTATTGCCATACTCCTGAATAGAGATTTTGACTATTTTAAGATGTGGCAAGTGGCACTACAGTTGCAATACATAATAGGTATATTCCCTTTTTTAAATTAGATTTTGTCATTGGCTGGCGTTATTAGGAAGCTAAGACAATCCATATGTATGTATTGCAATAAAAATAATGCATTTGTATAATAATGCAATATGGTTTAATTTCACATTTCTTTCTAATCCTTCAAGTATCTTTTGAAGCATTTTTTTTATATTTGTGTAATAAACAAGCATTTGAATCATATGCCTGATCATCCGCTTCAAGTACCAAATTAATAATTGACATGCACCAATGAGGAACGCCAGCCCTACGGGAAATTGGATTAAAAAAATGATTTATTTTTTTGCGCGGTCAGCATTTAATTGTACGGCATAGTTTTTTGAATGTATTACTAATAAATGTAAAAGCCCGTAGGGCGTATAAATAAAATGTATGAAAAAAATATATAAATTATTTTACTAAAAACGAACTACTTTGAACAACATCAATGAATCAACCAATGATAAGAGAGTTGCAAAAGATTTCCAGTTTACAGTATGTCAGCAGACCAATCGGCAGAACTGACCGAGAAGAAGCAGAAGAGAACTTGAGACATCACACGTGGAGTAATTTCAGAAATACAAAACTTTCAAATATCATAACGCTGATAATACGATACATAAGAATTTAGAGAATTTTTTTAGGCTTAGTTTAATAGTCTGAGAACAAATATTTTTTTAAAGAAAAACACTGAACTTATTTTTATTGATATGCCAATGTAGAACCTTATGTACCCATTATTTAAAGGGTATTTTTTCATATTTTAAGGTATTATTTATTTGAATAAAACACTAAATCGTATAAAGTTGGTTTATGCTATAAAATAAATACCATTATACAAAATCAGATAGCATGCTTCTGTATAAATTTTCACTTAGCTAGTTATGCACTTTACATATTTATGTCTTTCTAAAACAACCTTTTATTTTAAATTCTATATAAATACAAATGCATGTAAATTTATTTTGACATATTTTTTTCAGTTTGCTTCAAAAATTGAGTATGTGAGCTGCCTCATTATTTTTTATTAGATTAGTATACACATTATATTGTACAACATATATTTATGTATCATTTTTGACAAAATACTGATTTATGGAAAAATTTAATACACAAATATACAGCAGGGGATTTATTTTCCTACAAAAATGATTTAATACAGAAGTACATAAATGCTAGTAAATTTCCCAATATTTTTTTACACTAGAAACCACGTCTTGCAACCTAAAAATATTTAATTGCATTAAATACTTCTTTATGCAGAAACTACTGGTATAAAAGGGCTTTAATTCAGCGATTATAATACCAATTATAGATAATATTAGTTGAGAATGTTATGTGCATAGTAGGTTTATTAAAAAGCAATTACATAATTGTTTATCGTTTCCTATATAGTTTTACCTTTCCGAACAGTGTGCATTAAAATGAATTTCAATTTTTCTTTTCTTCGTGTATATATTTTATATTATAAAAATGAGTTTTTTATTCTAAGCTAAATTTAAAAATAATTAAATTGCATATCTGTAATAAATATAACATTATAAAGCGTTCAATTAATATGAAACATTGATATTGGATTGAGTCCATTGTACACTTAAGCCAGCAAGTAAATTACATTAAAAAGTTTTCCGATGAACAGCGCGTTGACCTTCTTCATCATACTCTTTCTTGGAAACCCACATTTTCCTAAAGGCATCGAGCGAAGCCAAAATAGAGCCACCTATCCATGTTGAATAAAGACGCTCTTGAGGTGCAGAGATCTAAAATCAAAATATTAATTAATAAGTAAATACTAAAATCAAAAACCAAAATAAAAATTGCATCCTCAACATCGAACTAAAGGTAAATTATCGAGAATCTTACCCGTTCCGATACAGCCAAATAACATGTAAATTGAATTATAATTATTACAATAAAAAAGTAAAGCATTAATGATTTTAGAAAAAACACATCTATTCAATTAAATTTTAATTATTTCTTACTCTTATTTTCATGTCCTTTGGTGCGAGTCGTTTAATTTCAGTTAGCAGGCGATCACCGAAGCCACGGAATAGAGTGGATCCCCCAGACAAGACTATATTCTGGTGCAGAACTTTCCTGAGATCCATATCAGATTTTTGAATAGCAAACATAAGAACGTCGTGAATACCTATAAAAAAATTATACTACTGTATCTAGAAAAACATTGTTTTTTGAAACTTATGTAATAATTTATTCACTATTTACCTTCACACTCTTCCCCCAGCAAGTCTGGTCGGAAAAGAACTTCAGGTGCACGGAATCTTGCTGGACCGATCTAACATAAAGGAACATTAAACAATGTATGTATGTATATTATTTTTTTAAATCTTCAGGTTTGAGGATTTCAAAGGAAAAAAGAAGGCAAGATGTAGCATTTTGCAAACAGTAATTTTTTTATAGGAGCTTTTATGTGTTTTGTAGTGGTAATTTTTTTTTCTATAACTATAATTCAAAATGGAAAGAGATTAGTAGTGTGAACCCATATCCAATTAAAACAGAGTGTGTAGTACAAAGATGTTAATTGACCTTTAAGATATTTTTTTTCACAAGATATTGGAGCATCAGCAAAGGCTGCCTGCCTATAACGTATAATAATAATAATTATTAATATAATATTATTATAGGAATTTTACCTCTAAAACATTTCCATCGGGTAATGTATACTGTAAGCGTTCGGCATCCAACGCTTCTTCTTTCATTGGACTAGCGGCTAAATAGCAAACTTTTTCTTTAATTGCTCTGACAACTTCTAGCTCCGCTGATGTCCTCAATTGAACACCTTCTTTACGTAATAATAACCTAAAATAAATCATTAAAAAATTATACATTTTGGGTATATTTAATTATGTATTTAATTAGATTATTTTGCACAAAATAAAACATAAAAAATAAATTCATTTTTATAGGTTATGACCCCCTACAATGTACGTAAATAAAGGTCACAAATAAATTTCAACCTAAGATTATTACAATTTGTCTTTTATCTAAAACATGAAACCAGAGAATGCTTAAGAACACTAGCATTGAGATAAGCTTTGAAAGCAAAAATAACTTACCGGAGGTATCTGGTAACATCTCGTCCAGCTATATCAACCCTCATAATGGAATGTGGCATGGCAAACCCTTCATATATAGGTACTGCGTGAGTTACACCATCCCCAGAATCCAGAACGACTCCCGTAGTGCGACCAGTAGCATACCTGGAGTATATAAACTTTTAATAATATATCCTATCACTGTGTATTTTTTTGTTCTAATAAAATATTATATTTAAAAAACAATTACATAAGAAACGGACATAACTTAACATAGTCAAATCTAGTCCAATTTGTAAGTTATGCTCTATGTACTAATCATTGAATCATTACCAGATTAAGAATTTTCTAATTACTTACAAGCTAAGTACAGCTTGCATTGACACGAACAGTGCAGGTACGTTGAAAGTCTCAAAAAATATTTCCGCAGACTTTTCCCTATTCCTTCTCGGATTTAATGGAGCCTCTGTCAATAGCACAGGATGTTCTTCAGAGAACATGGATAACTGATCCTGTATAAAAAGAAGGATTATTATCACAAAATATTGTAAATAGCAAAATCGCTAATAACTGCGCAAATTGATCTATTATTTTTGTAAAAAAAAAAGAGTGTTTAGTTTGATTCAAATTACATATACATATTACTAAGTATCTGTGTTTTTCATCCAGATATATTCTGTTCATTTAAAAAAAAAATCAGACATCTATATTATTTGAAAGAAATATATTATTGGAATACTATAAGTTAAGTATGTATAACAGTTACTATAACAGCTAGTTATTACAATCTGTGAAGATTATCAGTCAGTTAATAACATTAACTACATATTGTGTCTTGGTGATGGCTACTTTAGGGGCATAGTAATGTACATATCGCACATCTGATAAAACAGTCTTAACTCAAAAGAGCAGAATTTCCAGATCCTAAAAAACTAAAAAAACACGTTACCTTAAAAACAGTTTATTTTTTTGTTATTCTTTTCACATTTTAAAGCAATCCCAATGTGTCATAAATATTTAGATTTGTCTTAAAAAATTCCATAGCATTTATCTCGATTGTTTTAAAAAAATTGTTAAATATGACACTGTTGGGAATGGCGGCGCTCTAATAAGTATTAAGCAGGTAAATCATGAAGCTAAAATTATGTACATTTTTGGCACATGAAGGTTTTTTTATAATGTATTCTGTATACTTACTAAAAATCCGTTTTTTATTTTTAATAATGACTCTATTTTATCAGATGTGTGATATGTCTTTAATCTGTGTGTCTATAATATTATATTGATGAATAAAAATGTATCTATAATACAGATAAGTACAATAAAACTAAAAGAAAAACTTACTTTACTATAAATATAGTTCCATATCCTTTCCATATCATTCCAGTCAGTAACAATACCATGTTCCATGGGGTATCGCAAGGCCAAAAGTCCTCTGTGTTCTTCAGCTCTTGGTCCCACAAACACATCACCTTCTAAAGCACCAGCCATTACACGGACATGTTTAGGTCGTCCGATGCTTTGGGCAAAAAATATTTTTACTCACCGAGAGAAATAAAAATATATTACTAAATTATAACTGAGTAAAATGATTAATAGACGATAAAGGATTGATAATTTCTTCAAGATAGAATAAATAAATGTTTTTATTCCATCCATGTTTTTATTCTAATATGACAAAAATATATTAATTTTATATTTCGGACAGTATTTATTATTAAATTATATATACTGTCTAAAATTTTGAGGATTTACTGCAAATTGGTAACGAGAGTGGAAATGGGTTATAAAATCCCGTGGACAGTGTCACGGACTCATAGATCAGAGGTCCGAGATTCGAACCCCACCCTACCACAACTTTATAACCATGTTCTAATAGTTAGTTATTTACATGATCATCATGTCTCTGTGGTGCATAGGGCATTGAATTGGTACACCAAATGCAGCATATATTGATCATCTGTTACATAAAGTTAAGGTGATCAGTCTTACACTTCAGGCACCAGTCAACGGGCAATGAAATATTGCAGTGTAAAATCATCTTTAAAATTAATATTTCATGTCCACCTTCCCAGGAATCGAACCCGAATAACGTACACTGGTAGATCAGATTTCCACTCAGCTTCTTCAAATGCAATAGGTAAATTATCTAAAAAATAACATATTTTATTAGGTTCTCAAGACGCAAATCAACACGAAATATGTGTCTTGTAAAGGGTTAATAAAACATTGATAATTGCATCTCAGAATGGAATGAGTGAAAATAACTGACACACAAAATGAGCAAACTTTTTTTTACATAATAGAAATCCCTCAAGAGCCAAAAAAAAAACATAAAGGAGATACATATTTTTTAAAAATACACATGTGTTTATAAGATGGAATTACAAAAATTCCACTATGGCTATATTTAAACTAAAATATATACGTTATAAGTTATCCATAATAATATTAATAAACGGTCTCACTATATTACCTATTAGGTGTGCAACTTTGCTTCTGCCATTTTTTGTCCGAAATTTGAGGCCTTATTGTAAAAAACTGGTTATACATTTATGATTCAAAGTATTGTCCATCGCTGGACACTAATTTCTCCCATATTTGGGGCAGTATACGAATCCCGCGTTGAAAAAACTGGTCATTATTAGAAGTGATGCACGACTTGATCCATTTTATTACTTCTTCATAAGACCGGAAGTGCTGGTCGGCCAGGCTGTGTAATAGTCAGAGGGAGCAACGCAACCACTTTTGCAACATGGGGTCAAGAATTGTCATGCTGCAAAATCAACTTTATTGTGTTTTTTTTTATGTATTGCGGCAGTTTGTCTTTCAATGTTCGGCTCAAACCCATTCATCACGTTCGATAATGATAGTCTGATAGATTGTTTCACTCGGTTTTAACAGCTCATAATACACTACGCCGAGCTGGTCCCATCAAATACAGAGCATGACCTTAGTATACACGACACCTCACCGTGTGTATAGTTGAACTGTAGATAAGGGTGGCTTTGTAGCTGCTGTAGTCCGGCTATCTCGGATGAGATAGGCTTCTCTGGCTGAGTCGGCGGTGATATCCTCCAAGAAGGGCAGGCGGCGGAGTCGAAGGCGGAGAGGGCATAATTCCAATAAAACACGCTTAGTCTTGATTTATACACAACTTTATTCATAAAAAACACATAGGTTTTATTAAATTATTTGCACAGTGTCGCTGTCGGACAGGGTGCGGGATAGCATTCCTAAGCCGCAGGAGAGAGCGAGAGGGGGTCGGGCTGCCCTGGATTAACGCGTAGGACGCTCTCTCATTGGCTGGACATTTTTATATTTTAATTTTACATCAGTACTTTTAAGGTCATATAACACCCTCGGTATATATTTTACATAAAAATGAAGTATGTAGGCATCATCCCCGTGTCCCAATTAATACATAAATAACACGGGAAAAGATCCTACATACCGATTAAAAGGGGACACACGTTTTAGTGAGATTCAGTGAGGCCTAGTACCTCATAATCCTATACATATTTATGGCTTGAGTCTCGATATTCTAACGTCTGCCCCCGCAAGTGACATAATTAACCGTCTTTATTAAAGGGGCAGCTTATTAGATTACAAAGTCGAGACTACTAGCCGAAATAAGCAAGAAAACTAACATATGGAAAAACACCGGTGCCAGCCGCTCTGGTTAAAACGCCGCGTGTAACCCTAGCGACGATTCGCGAAGCTTCAGCTGCCATCGAGGTCTAAGGATTTCTCAGCGCTCAGTCGAACATTTTTTCTCGTGTAGAAACTGCCTCCGTCTATGAGCCCCAACAAGGGCCGCTAGGTTTGATGATGTTTTAAACGATCGGCACTTGCCGCCACATTCCGTCTTTTTTGCCATACGAGCAGCGATGTCCGATACACTTAGAGTCGTAAATATTCGGTTTGACTGTCGACGTGAAAGCATGACCAGGAAATCCCCATGATTTTTTCTTGGGGTTATCGTAACAGACCCATTTTTCATCCCCAGTCACAATGCGATGTAGAAATCTCTTTCATCTTCGCCTTTCAAGCAACTATTCATAAGCAAACGCCGTTCAACATCTCTCAGTTTCAATGAGTAAGATACCTAATTTCCTTGCTTCTGAATCATTTCCATCGTTTTGACGCATTTCGATATTGTTTGTTGAGTCACTCCCAATGATTGTGCCAATTTTTATTGACTTTGACATGAGTTTTCATCAAGTAATGCCTCCAATTCTGCATCTTCAAAAGCTTTCTCTCTTCCACCACTATGGCTGTCTTCACCGTGAAAATCAACATTCTTGAAGCGTTAAAACCACTCACGACACATTTTTTCACTAATAACGGCCTTACCATAAGTATTTGAGAGCATTCAATAAATCTCAGCCCAGAAAATTAAAACCTCCCATAAATTACAAGAATTTGGCTCGTAAACTGTCATTTTCAATCAAGAATAACTTTATGATGAAGACACAAATCAACTAATGTTTCTATGGGGTTATGTTGACAGATGCCCAAGCTTATTGCATGACGCGTATGATCTGTTTATTTCTACCACTACTCACCGCTAAAGCCATCTACAGGAAAATGGTGGAAGCAAAGTTGTAGATCTAATATTAAGTTATAAAGCAATGACAACATATGATTTTTCTTTCAGGGCTAATTTAGAAAGTATGTATAAAAAAAAAATAACTCACTAATTTGGAAATCTGCATTTTGGTATTTGATCTCCCGCGAAGCCAGCTTTTATAACTCCAGAACCCTAAAAAGTTAATAGAAAAATTATTTAAGAAATAACCTTTTAAGATAAAGCAAAGACCAAAGATTACATTAGTGATTGAGTTGACTTCACTTCGCAATAAATCATTGTAAAAATAATACATTTTGTTAGCAAGTTATTCTATTCAAATGGAAGGTACTATACTGTAAAAACTGACGGTGATATTGGTATGTAAATATTATATTCCTGGTTTTAAAACAGTTTTTTTTGCTTAAAAGATCCTTGGTGTATCGAAGACAAGAAACATTAAGTTTTAAAAATTCTGAAGGGGTTGTTTTCATAAGTATTTGAGGCTGTGCGCATCGATCCTTTTCATTCCGCTGCCGGGTGCCCTTTCGACCCAGTTTCCGCTAACAATCCGAGCAATCGCCAATTGATGCTGCAAAAGCTTCTCGTCAATCTTTGAAGTCATCCAGGAAGGAAGAAGACAATGTTAATTTGAAAGGCGAAATGTATGTGCTGGCATTACAGATTAAAGGCAAATTGAATATTTCTATTGATTCAAACTTTAAAAGCGTTTTTCTTGAAACCATGTTTTTAAAACTGGCCTGGTAAAAAACGCCTTGTAACAAGAATTTATATGTTTGATTACACTCAACAAAAGAATTCTGAGCGGCAGTGTTTTTTTTTTAAAAAAACACAATTTTAAAGACATTTCGTGAAAAACCTGTTAAAGGTAACCTCCTGATGGGATGACGGAAACGAATTGCGGGAGAATATGCCATAAGGCAATTATATAAATTAAATTATCATTTAACTCAAACTGTTAAAACATTATTGCAAATAAATACTTATAGGAGCATTATAAACATTGTTCGAGAATTGAGGAGTGTCATTTGTTGGGAGTACTTATTTAAAATATATAAATATTTTTTATATTACATTGTCGATCACCACCGGTTGATTGATCATAACGTCATAGTGCTCCATGTCTTCTGCTTTTAAATTACGAAACTCATAAGCAACTAATATTTAGAAAATGTAAAATATTTTTGCCAACAACGATCGTTTCAAGAATTATTGTTTCTTCTAGGCCCCGTCTATGACATTTCGCTCAGATTGGATCTCGTAATGAAATTTTATAAATCTATGACTAATTGACATTTGAATGTTACCCGCAGAAATATATTTTTATTATGTTTCGGAATTTGAAAGTACTTAAGGGCGTTCCTCGCATTTATTTTATAGAAGATTTTCGGAAAACAAGTATTGTATGTTGGTAAATGGTGTAGTAGAGGAATATGAAAAAAAACAAAAATTGAAACAGAGCAGGTTTCTGAAAGAATTATATTAAAGTCGAAAATCTCAAACCACGTTTTTGTTTTGTGTTACAAACAACCAATTTGAAAAAAAGGTGAATTGAAAAATTTCTTCTTTTAATAAAATAAAAAAAACACGTGATGTGTTGCTGATAGTTATTTAATGTATATTTAGTTGAATTAATATTTCAAACAAAAAAGAAAAAAAAAATTTTTTTTTAACATCAGCAACGTGCTTGTCTCTGTCTCTGTTTGCATTATTTTTATAAAATTTGCTTATATCAAAATAAATACATATATTACGGAGTAAAAACGCAAGCACATTTTTCAAATAATTTAAATTCTTGAGCCGCGACGTGCTGCCACCGGTGACAATTGTGCAGGATGATTTATAACTCCATTATTGTGCCTCATATAAATTATTCTAGTAGTATTTTGTTTTTGGCAACTGAAGGGGAAATAAATAAACTTACTGTTCTGCAGCTATGAGATTAATTTTGAGAAAAAATAAATATACTAGAATAAAGTTGATCCTGAAAAAAGGAAAAATTATGACAGTACGTCAACTAATATATTTTAATGTAATGTTTTTTGTTGATAAAATGATTAATGGTTATACCTCAAAAGAGTTGACTCAAAAGGTTTTTTCTAATCAATGTGAACACGTATGTAAAACAAGAAAGAAACATGAAGTAAGACTACCATTTCGTAGGAGAACAAATACATATGTAACTTAATCAATGTTTTTCCGTATATTTATAAAACACAAACATGTCTTAGATGCTTTTTTCTTATGTTTAAACTTGGAAAACATTCGATGAACTATCAGAAAAGGTGGCAATTATCTAGTGTTCAGTTTATTCGAGAAAAAAATTCAAAAATATTTTTCTCAGTCATTTAAAAAAAATTAAAAAATTGCCTTGAGTTGCGGCGTTTTATTTTTACATAGTACTTCGTCTAGACTAATCTATGGTGACTTTCACAGACATCTTTGAAACCACAACCAAACTAGAAAGACAATAAAATGGTTTTATTTTTGGGTTAATTCTGAAAGCTTATACTTTTTGCCGCTAGATGACCAAATCGAGAAATTTCATGTAGTCGAAATATGTGCGTCTCCACCTTAAGCAAAAAAAATATAAGAAATAAATTATTATATTATTTTACACACAATTAGAAGTGAAATCCTCAATGCAGGATAAATATTATTAATTGTATACCCAGTTTTTTTCAAATATCTGTTTTACAAAAAGATCAATGATCATTTTCATTATTTCCGCAATATCTCCAAGACTTTAAATTTTCTTACGACTTTACAAAATTAGTTTAAACATAACTATGGAGGATAAGAAACTTAAATATATGCTAAAATACTTTACTTAATCGTTTTATTGCGGAGAAATAAATAGTGCAAGGAAGTTTATTTACAGTTTTACATAAAAATATAAAATTATCATTTTTAATATCACCGAGTACGATATGGTTAGTTTATTTTTATTTCAAATGTTTAGACATTTTTTTTAAGATTAACTGTTTTTTTTTAATGTTTATAAATAACTTTTTTAATTTTGAATTATTTTATATCACAAAACCGATAACTTCACGCTCACGCTTAGCCATCGTACGGGCTGGGCGTGAAATACAGTTCCTCTCCAACCGTAGCTTATAATCTTATAATAAATTTGAAAATGAGTTGTTATATGTTAGAAAACAATGAGTTAATGTTTATAAGTCGTTAGTGTGTAGTAGTGTAGTCATGTTTAAACAAACAGTGGAAAAAAGAATACTATTTATTTAATTGCATTGTTTTATACTTTATTCTTAACAAAATATGTGACAAATAGTGAACAATGGAAACTTACAAAAAATAGTGCATCTGTTACCTTAAAATCATAAAATTTTACATGAATCCTTTAAAGCCGTTTAAGAATGCATCAGCTTTTGATGCGAAAGTACCAAAAATTTTCTATTTAGAACACTACACCCATAATTAATAAATTACAACAGTGCTACTAAAAACGAACTTACATTTATTGATAAATACATAATATTTCAAATATCTGCCTTCTAATAACATACAAAATGATAAATCAAACCGCTCATACAAGCGTTTGTGTAATATTCATGTAAAAAGTTAATTGAACAGGAATGTTGCGTCTCATAAAACGAAATAATACGGACCAAAATGGACACCAAGCCGTTGGAACAAAAGGCATAATAGTACTACACAGATATAATGTAGAACTATTACTAGTTACACGTGCGTTTCCAGAAATTATCTAGCAGCCAGCGGGCCACATGGCGACAGTATATACCTACTTCGGACATTTATCTCCCTTTGTTTACTATGGAGTTGAAACAGTGTTTGATTTATTTAGTTTTTTATTGCTTACTTCTTGGCATGAACACTTGACCAAGTTACTACTATGCTTTATTTTTTATAAATTAATTGATATTATTTTAACTTTGCTGGAATTCCACTTGTCCATACGCTTTTTAGCTGCACGATGATTGGTTATCTAGCTTTCATATATCAACTTTAAAAATACCAAAATTTTGTAAATGGGGTCAAGAATTCCAATCGTCTTTGCGCTAAGTGATGTGTTGTTATCTTACTCCGTTTTACTATTCATATTTTAAATATCATTAATACCCAAAATTTATTTGTCAATTTTTAAAAATGTAAATGGGGGCTAAATTTCTAACAGTCTATGCGCTCTGTAGCTGCAAGACATCCTGTAATCTAGCTCCTATCTGTTATAATTTTTAATTGATTTTAATTAAAAACGAGGAACTAGAATCCCAACCATCCATGCGCTCTGTAGCTGCAAGACGTCCTGGGATATTTATTAATTGTACAGCGCCCTTGAGGTGATTTTCACAAAAATTGCGCTATATAAATTATCCAACTATATATATATAACTCTCTAGAGCCTATGGTCTAGGGGATAGAGAAGATTCAGAAAACCACCCCTGATCGAACGTTTATGAACGTTTACATGGACATGATGAAATAGTTTTCTATGGTTTTAAAAAGAAAATAAACTTATGCAAATCTGAATTTCTCTATGGAGTTTCTTTTCGGCTTTCAACATGGTACGTGGGTGACGGGAATTAAAAAAATCTGTAATTTTAGCAATAATCCTTGCAAATTTAAATTATTTTACGTTCAAATTACACATAAAACATATCCTTCATACGTCATGTCTTAATATTTTGTTCAGTTTATGTCTGTTACTTGTGTTATTCGATGATATCATTTTGTTTTTAACGTGTTTGTTTTTCAACTTATTTTTAGGGTAAAGTCAAGTGTTCGGAACTTAGGACCAAGGACAAAAAGGATCTAACTAAGCAACTCGATGAGTTAAAAACGGAACTCACAAACCTTCGGGTTTCGAAGGTTACTGGAGGGGCAGCTTCCAAGCTGTCAAAAATGTAAGTATTTCGTCTATTAATTTAAATGTCGCCCGCTCTATATGTCGACTTAAATTAATTTGTTGGAACTGTCAACTTCATATTAAGGCATGCTCTCTGTACATTGTTTTTCACGTTTCAGTTTATTATCGATCTACTGTCAATCCTTCAATATTTGATGATCAGATCAAAGAAGAACACACACTTAAATTTATTTTACCCTGTAGACGTCTCTTGAAAGTGACCATATTATCTATCTTACTATTCTCTTGCAATATGTTTTTCCCAAATACTTAATTTAAAACTTTTTTTGATTCAAAATTTTATCATGTTAAGTGTAAATTTGAGAATCCCTCGTAAATGAACATTTAATACCGATGTTCTTAAAAATACTAAATGTTTTCAAAGTCGACCTCTTGTATGGTAGTCAAACGCACTGACCACTGGTACATGAGGTGAACAATTTAACAAATAGTATATGTTTAAAGTCATCGTCAACAATGTTTGTTGACAGGCTGGATATCCTTCCACTTTCAGCCCTGTTAAACAAATGGTAGAGCTGAGGAAATGTCAATGATTAAACACAGATAGAATGGTGAATGTGAAGCGGGCCCCTTATACCAGCCAAAGACAGATTTTAAGCCCTGTAAATGCCTAGACTTCTATATTCCTTCTCATAAGTGTTTTCCCTCTAATGAACTGCCGTCATGCAGTTCATTAGGACTTGATAAATTGTATTTGTTTTTGTACATGAATAAATAATTAAGAAAAAAAACAACAAATTTTGATCAAAATAATATTTTTTCATGCCACTTAGTGATTTTAATTAAGGATGTTTTTATAATTCTTGTGTAAAATGAAATATTTTTATGTACAATAGAATGTGACTTTTCTCTCTTATAGAACCTTGCATAAACAAATTATTTTTACCATAAATTATAACATAGTAGGTTCAATGACTAAATTTCAAACGGTTCTTTAACCATCAATAGAAAATCTAGAATCTTTCGTTTCTGAAAACAATAAATGCAATGTGTATTTCAATTTCAGACGCGTTGTGAGGAAAGCCATCGCACGAGTGTTCATCGTGATGCATCAAAAGCAAAAGAAGAACCTCCGAAGCTTTTACAAGAACAAGAAGTATAAGCCTTTAGACTTGAGGCCCAAGAAGACTCGCGCCATCCGTAGGGCTCTTTCAAAACGTGAGTCCGGATTAAAGACGAGAAAAGAAATCCGACACAACTACAAAAACAAACCCAGAGTGTACGCTGTCAAGGCATAAGCCATGATAATTATCTAAATAAAATCTTAAAGCCCACCGATTTTTTTTTACTTTACCCTCACTTTTTAGTTCTATAACGAGTATATTATTGGATTAATGTACCCTGAGTGCGAATCATGAGTATTTAAGAATAATTCATATTAGCGTTCTTATAATTTACCCAAATGTATCAATTTTGGTGGGCAATTTCAACGAGTTGTAAATATGTTTCCATTAGAAAATGGAAATCTAGTTTCGGTTCGAACCTCTGATCCGTGAGTCTGCAACACTAGCTACGAGACCGCAACCTGATTCATAACCATTGTATAGTATTAAATACAAATAAAAGGCGGACTGCTGTAAGGAGCAATACCGTAGTGAAATCGCTCTAAATTAAAAATAATAACACTAACCTTACCCTTAAATTTAACTTGAAGCAACCAAAGACCAAACAAGAAAAAAGTCCTTTGAATGTCTACGACAGTCACGTTAAACCGAATCACCGAAATACTCTTTGTATTACCATATTCTCTACTGCTTTCATACAATGAGCGTCGCGGGTGCATAGACTACACAAGCCTTCGGCCGGTGCCTCGTGAGAACTCTTAGCTCTGACTGTCCACTGACTCAACCCCCCCCCCCGCCACGCTATAGTCATTGTACAAGGACACCTGTCAGTTATGTTTTGAATTCTGTCTGATGTGGCATAACAATAATTCTCACAATAATTTTTGTACGTTAGTAGTGTATTGTTTGCTGCGTTGTGTTTAGTGTGTCAATATTGTTAAGTGATTATGGCAGGAAAGAGAAAACGAGTTGTCGTGACAATGCCGTACATACAATTTATGATGTACATATTTACTGGTTTAATCGAATTTTCCTTCGATAGAAATCTCATCGATCCCATCAAATTCGTTTAAACAGGACTGTTGTGTACTTCTATATACCTTCCCCACTATGTTTAAATCTATAAAAATTAATGTCTGGAGGATTTTATTTCTCTGCATTACAGTAGCAGCCTCACAATAGCCTAGTTGCATATATTTTCACTAAGCAGATAGTGTGATTCCTTATCCACTAAAAAATCCTTAATAGCTGAAAACAAAAAAAAATACAATATTGTCAGGTTTCTGGCACAAGTTGGTAACTACGTTCTACTAGCAAGATATTGCACTAAAACCTCATCCCAAATCAACAATTCCAGTAAAACTGCAAGTTGAATCTTATGAAATATTCTTTTTTGTATTTATAAAATACGGAATATTTTTATTTCTCTTTTGAACAAAGATTATTTGATGCCATTTATGAAGACGTTTGTAGCTACCAACTCGGGCCAGGAACCCGATGATATGTTCTCCCTTTCATTTTATATTTGGTAGAACATAATGATAACCTTCACATTTTAGCAAGTTTAGTGTGCATTAAGTCGGTTCTTGCTGGCCCCATTCTTGAAACATTATCCGGCTTCGTATACACATCTTTATTACCCGATTAATATCTGTTACATTATTTTACACCTTTTATTGCTAAACACTTTTTGGTCTCAATAATTCTTCGCGGAATCATTTGCTAAATGGTATTATATTAATTTCTTGATATTAAATTGAAAATAAAAAACCTAAAAGTAAATTATTATGAAAATAAAACTTTGTTATCAGTGTTACACAATTTTATTCTTTTACAAGAACACAACTATAGTTTCGGGAGAGCACTCCTCCCATCGTCGGGTGATATAAAATGGTCGATGGGAGGAGTGCTCTCCCGAAACTATAGTTGTGTTCTTGTAAAAGAATAAAATTGTGTAACACTGATAACAAAGTTTTATTTTCATAATAATTTATAATGAAGTGTTACGAAGTGAATGCCGATTCAATTAAAAATACTAAAAGTAAATATTTATTTTTGATAAAATGACAGTGTTTTAATTCTTAAAAAAATAGAAGATTGCTAACAGAACAGATGTGTCCAGTGCAACGAAGTTCCCTCGATGTTAGTTCATCATTCAAAATTTAGAAAAAAAAAATTTCAAAGTTTTTATTTTTTAAAGATACATTTTCATCCACATGCTGAGTTATAACTTATCTTATAACAATATTGATTTAAAACTATGATCATCATGTATACCAATTATGCATAATTAATTGGCTATCCACGATAGGCATCCACGGCATATACAGCACTATTATAATTATATAAGTTATAATTGAATAAACTAAATATCCATTTTGAGAGATGCTTAACAACATAAATAAAAACTCATTTTAGAGTAGGTCAAAAGTACGAAAAGATTCATGAAAATAATTTTCCCATACAAAGCAATGAATGTAAAATAAGTCATTTAAATTCCAACTGCACCAAAATTAGTTCTAAAATAAGATTTCTATTACTGGTATTTTTACTATCTTACATGCATTGAAGATAATGTTTTAACAATATATTTTTTATAATATCATGTTATTCATAAAGCAACTATTTTTTAAAAATATGACTGAACTGAGCGTTGATAGATAAAATTGTGTGCATCGTATTAGTTTAATATTGTAATGAGGAAGTTCAGTGTTTTTTTTTAAATTTGCAAATAGACTATCAAGCCCAAAAAAAGAAAATATATATTTTTGCGTATCGTATTATCAGCACTATGTTTTTTTTTTAGTTTTGAAATAACTCAGACTGTGATGTCACAAGTTCTCTACAGTGAGTTCTACTGGTGAATAGGCTTCCTGCAAACCGGAATCATTGTTTGATTCACAAGAATTCAAAGTAGTTCATTTTGAATAAATTAATTTTTTCATAGATCTTTGAGAAACTTCACTGCACAACTAAATGCTCTAATTTTTTACGCGTGTAAGAAAACATTTTTTATATCCAATTTTCCAGAGCAATGCATTCTCATTCTCCCATTCTTTGTCTTACTAAATAAATAATTGCCTAGTAATCATCATTACAATTGCTTTATTCTGTTATGGTTGTTATATTAGTAATTATAAAAAAAATTACATCCCATTCAAACTAATGTTTTATCTAATTTTGTCATTAAATCATCAATCGAGTTGATATTCATTTTAGAACACTTAAATATTGGAATAATATACATAATACCTGTTTCATGTAGTTGTGCTTTATAGCCATCACTAATCAGGTAAGAGGTTATTTAAAAACTTTTATATTTTAAAAAATGCAATTTTCTTTATAAAATATTATGATCTAAAGTGAAAATAAATTGAATTAAAAAAGAAAAGCTTTGGAGTCTTTAGTATAAAACGCACAAGTGCTGGTCTCCGTGGTATAGTGGCTAAAATGCTTTCCTCATGCACGGGGGTCCCAGGTTTGATTCCCAGTGATATCAGAATAATAAAATGTAGTATTACTCAAGTCTTGGTATTACATGCTGTAATTACCGACCAGAATTGAATCTTATCTGTTGCAGTGCAAAAATAAATAATCATCATTATTCCCTATCCGCATCTAATGGTGCATAGGGCAATGCATTGGTACACCAATCGCAAATAATCTTGATCATTTTTGTTACGTGAAGGTAAGATGAGTAATCTTACGATTCAGGTACCAGTCCAGGGACTGAAATATTTTAGTGTGAAAACACCCTATTAAATAAATATTTCATATTAACCCTGTCGGGAATCAAACCCGAGACCTATTACATGGTAGGCAAACACGCTGACCATTACACCACGAGGCCGACTATAATAATAATGTATCGAAATCAATTTATAAATACGATTTTTTTTTAAAACATATACAACAGCCCTCATTTTCAATAAATTACACAGTATCTAGAGGCTAACTTTAGAAAATATAATTATTGTTAAACGTTTATAAGTTTTCCAGAACAACATGGGCATGGATGAAAGTTTTCTAATCCTATACAATTTTCATCCGGCTCTATCAAATGACTTCCTTTGATCTCTGATAGCAAAGTCATAATTTTGTTTTCTGCTTGTGAATGATCAATATTTATACCATCATTGTGTCCATTAGTCATTGTTTTATTACTAGAAGGAACAAGTTCTTTAATAAGGCCTCTGAGGGATTCCAACTGAGATTTAATGTTTTCTCGTTCTTTGGATAAAATATTCAACTGAGCATTTCTTTCTATTTCTCTCTGTTTGAGAATACCTCTTTGCTTTTGATACAAAGCGATGTATTCACAAATCGTTTCTGTTTCTCCTTGCAATTGTAAAACTATGTGTTCTAACTTTTGTTTTTCATCTGATAACTCAGCTACCTCCTTCATTAACTTGGTAAATCTCTGTTCTAACTTGTTCATGGCATCAGCTGTTGGTAAAACAACAGAATATTCCTCACTTTTTTTCATTTCTTCTTTTGATTCTATTGTTCCCAAATCATTTTCTGGATTTGATAGTGTTTCTGGGATATCCTTATTATTTAAACACTTTTTCAGTTTTTCATTTTCATCAGTTAAAAATTTTACAATATTTTGAGTTGTTTGCAATTCTGATTGCAATATTTCAGATGACTGTCCTTGAGCTTCGTAGTGATTGAGTCGGTCTGTTATTTGAGCTTGTTTTAAAATTTCTTTCTCCAAATTACTAGATACTGCTTGAAGTCTTATCATTTCTTCATCTTTAGCATGAAGCCGAGAGCGAGTTTCTTTGAGAAAATCTTCAGTTTCCACTAATTTAAGAGTCAACGTTTTGGATAGATTTTTTTCTGCCTGTAGCAGCTCTGCAAGTTCTAATTTACTGTGAGTCTGAAATGTTATAAATTGTAAACTATAGAATTTTTTTTATTAATAAATTTCAGTATGTTAACATCATTGCATAAACTAACAATAATGATAATTTTACAAAACACTTATGCATATATTGTACATTTATTACCATTTGTTCAAATGCTTTTTCCAAATGTTGGAGATCTAATTTCATCTTTGCATTTTGTGAAGTAGCCATCTGAGCAGCAAGCCGATCACTTTCCATAGCAGCATTGAGCTTAGTAGAGTCAGGGCTTTCAGATTGTATTTGCTGCATAGTCTGACTGAGTTCTTCCAACTGCCTCTGATAATGATTAATTTCTTCCATTTTCATATGCAGAGCAGATTCAGTACTCTTTATGTCAGCCTAAAACATATAAACTATAATAATGAGAGGGTACAACAGTTTGATTAAATTTATATTTTTTACCGACAATATCTTTTTTTAGTATTACATCATTTCCTTTACACATCCAATGGTACATTGGGCACTGCATTGATACATATCTGCAGCATACCTTGATAATTTTTTGCTACATGAAGGTGTGATGATCAGTCTTACGGTTCAGATCCCAGTCCGAATATACATATTGCAGTTTAAAAACATATTTTTAAATATACTTTGTGTCAACCATGCTGGAAAACAAATCCAAGACATCTTGCACTGTAGGCTAATACGATAACTATCAGACCACAAGGTGAACAAAATTAACCATAGTCATTTGAAAAGTTCTACTAAATAATAAGACATGCTTACATGTAATTTATCATTTTCAGTTTGGAGATTTTCTAATGTTGAGGTTTCTATATTTTTCCTGGTTTGAATTTCTTCTTCTATATAATTTTGCTTATGTAATAGTTGCATCTGCTTTTCTAAAGCACACATTTGGTTGATAAGCTGCCTTTCTCTTTCTTTCAACTGTTCATTTTCTTCTGCCAGCTGATTTTCTTGACCGTTTAAAGTTTCAATTTGTTGATTAAGTTGCTGAACATAATCTTGGAACTGGAAACTGCATTGATTTTTCTCTACTTCCAATTCGGATAGTTGCTGTTGAAGATTTTCCACCAACATTTGTTGTTTATGATACTTTTCGGCAAGTGGTGTGTCTTCGATTTCTTTTTTATTTTCTTGCAATCGCAGCATTTGTTGAAATCGCAATTGATTAGAATTTAATTGAAATGACATTTCTTCAATTTGCTTGCTAAAATTTTTATTTTCTATTATCTTATCATTCAAAAGAGTTTTTAACTCTTGTAGTTCTTCTTCAACATCTTTTTGGTGACTTTTTAGAAAATTATCAGAAGTTTTTAAATTATTGTTTTCTTGCAACAATTGTGCAATGCGGCTTTCAGACTCTTGGTTCTTTTGCTTAAGGCTATTACATTCCATTTCGAGATGTGAGGCACGGTGTCGGGATATATTTAGGCGACCACTGAGGTCTTCAGATTGAGCCTTCTCTGAAGATATTACTTTTTCATATCCATTAACTTTTTCTAACAACTCATTTTTTTCTGAAACTAAAAACTCAACAGTTTTAATGTGAAATTGTAACTGCTGTTGGAGTTTTGAAATTTCAACTTGAGTTTTGATATCAGAAGCTGATACTATATAATCGTCAGAAAAAGTTTCTTTGACTTCGCTTGCAACAACATTTGTATCATGCACATTTTTTAATGGTCGTTCATATTTGTGAATATCTTCATAAGGGATTGACCCAGCTGGATTAGCGTTTTCTTCATGACTATTAAGCAACTGATTTTGACCAGAAAATAAAATTCCAGCTAAAGGAAGACCATTTTCAACATGTCCATCGTCGGAAGAGGAGTTTTGGTTTCCTGTAAAGGCGCTGTCGGGTGTAATTTTATCAAAAAATAAAGAAGCAGTTGAATTATCTTGTAATCCTGCTGTGGCATAATTAATTGCTGATGGTCTTTGAGGTGGAGTGATGTCACCAAAGTACTCTGTAGTTATATTGTCCTTATCATCATTGTTAGTTTTTAAGTCTAATTGATTATTTATAACTGAATTTAGAGGTTTATTTAAATCATTGATATTGGAAGAAGTTGATGTTTTTGTTGAACCAACAGGTTGTGGATCCGTCTTCTTTTTACTTTGAAATTCTTTTAGCTAAAATTCAAAACAAGCAAAATAAAATACAAAATATTAATTTGCACAGGCTGCGACCAACACAGTATAAGGTGACGTGTCATTATAAATCATAGCCGCGAAATATTGATAAACAAAATTACAGCATTCAGATTATACACAAGAATAGAGTTAGTTTACCATTTTCCTTCCTGCTGCTAGCTTGCCAGCAGCATTATCTGCCATAATGATATTTCCGATTTAAATTATAATAAAATAATATAAGGCCATATTTATATTTATTGACAAATGACAGCTTATTGGAAATGCAAAGATATTTACTCCACCATAGATATCTAGATGTCAGGTTCAAATGTTCACATAATCTTTTCATTCATAAATATCACAACATGCCAGTCCTTCAAATATCACAACATGCCAGATATTTTCTTGATCCCTGGACTAGAATAGGGAAATATAACTTTTTATTTTATTAACATTCTCTAAGCAATAAAGGTCCATGAAATACTGTCTCGTAAAAAAAACATTTTTTGCTAATTATTAGAAATATTTTTCAATTTGTAATTTTGAATTGCCGCAAAAACGGTCAATCCATTGGCCATGCCCCTAATACGTCACGATTCATGTTTATTAGTTCCTAGCCGTTAAAATTTGTTTGAAACATTATCACGAATCTAAACGCCATAATAACCAAACATGGTGAAAGGACCATTAAAAAACAAAGAAGAAGAAGAACAAGGCCAAACACGTCGCGTTCTTCTCGCAAGGTACTTTCATTAAATTTCTTTTTTAAATTCCCCAAACTGCGGGAATCTCAACTCGATTGGAGATTTTTTGGGGTTTGGTATTATGCGGGGACTTTAACATTTTACCATTTATCAATTTATCTTTGGCTAACGCTATCTGGTAAGTGATTAAAACATTTATATTATTATTATTATTAATGAAATCGATATTTTTAGTAGCAACACAATATCAACTTCAAAGAGTAATTTGGGGATCCCCTTTTTAACGGAAAATGATCACATTAGGTACTAGTGCAAAAGACTGCTTGCATTTTGTTTTATTATCTTTCAATATAATAACGGTTTTGTGCAAACAATTATAAATGGTTGTTAAAAGTGGTTCATAAAAAAGCGCAAGATAATCCTAAGGTAGGTTATTAACAAAATTGGTTTAAATTCTTCTTAAGAGCCCACAAAAGTCCCCTCGAAATATCGAGGATGATTAGATCACCAGTCTATTTTGTTTGAATTAAAAAATATTGTAATATTATATGTGCATAAATGGCAAAGTTACCGATGGTGGACCCTCGCTACAATCACGGTTCTAGCCAGTTTTTATATACACATTTTATCAAAACTGTGTTTCCTTTCTTGAGATAGGAAATCAATGTATGACAGGGTTAAGAATGATGAATGTCAATGGTCTCTAAGATGGTTTGGTCACGTAGAACGAATAGACAACGAAATGATGGTAAAACAAGTTTATATGGCGAAAATGAACGGTAACGTGAGACGAGGACGACCAAGAAAGACGTGGCATGATCAGATAAACCAAATCTTAAGTCTGGTCATGTCAAAAGCAGACAGAACCGATGGGCATGTATGAATGTGGAAGAAGCTAGGAATGTATGCCAGGATAGACGTGTGTGGCGGTCCATTCTCTCTGCCTACCCCTACGGGAAAATGGCGTGATGGTAGGAGTAGTAGTAGTATGTGGGGAATCGGAACTTTGTTTTCTCCCCATTTGGGTAATTTAAGCTAGATTTTTGGGGAATTTGGAAAATTAGCATTGTCAACGCTGAATATATCAGAAGGCGCGTAGAATCATTTTTGCATACATCGCATCAATCAGCCCAATCGCACTATGTCCAAAAGTCTGACATCCCCCCTGCGCGCGTATACTAAGTGGCCACGAAATAATATGTTATGTTATGTTTTATCACAAAAAATATTTTTCTGACTTGACTATAAAAAAAATAAATAATTAGGCAAAGTTAAAAAAATCATTAAATAATCTTTTAGTAACCAAGCACATTAATACCGTTTAATATTATACTACAATTCTATTCCCGACGTGAAATATTTATTGAAAAAGGTGTTTTTACTTTAGAATATTTCATAGTCCCTGAAGCTTAAGACTGATCATATCTTAACTTTTTTTTTATTTTACTTTGTTCATTAAGAAAAACAACAGCAATACAAGAAATATATACAACATTATAAAAAAACATAAAATAAAGCCAAATAAGTTTTTCACATAAATACAAATATAAAAATCCAGTTCCAGGTAAGGGAGTTTTTTAAATATTTTTTTTATATAGGAGTTGCTTATTTTTTGCCTTGCTTATTATGTATAAGGCTTATATTAACTGCAAATATGTATGTAGGTATGTTCCTTCTAATTTCTCTGACTAGTGTGAGGATCTGGTGGGATAATCGGCTTTGGCCTTGTTAAGGAACTTCTTCGTATTTGCTTTAAGAAAAGGAAACTACAGAATACTCATTCAGGAGAAGCCGGACTATTGACAGGCATCAACAGACCTTCCATTCCACTTTTAGAGCATTCGGCATTTAGTGTCCTATTTTTATTTATTTCAACAATCACCTTTACTATTTTTACCATGTATGATATTACCTCATGCAATAAGTCCTTATGACTTATTACTGTTACGGTATCTTCTAGGTCCTCATCCAGACTTCTACATAGCGCCTCTAGCTGCATTCACTCTAGACTGAAAATGGGACAATGTATCAACAAATGAGGGACATCTTGGGGTGTCTCGTCATCACATGGACAGCTATTGATTTTTGAGAGCTTAAAACAGTGAAGATAGCTCATGAAACCTCTGTGGCCTGTAAAGATTTGAGTCCGTTCGTAGCCAACTTGCTGCGTTTTCCCGAAATCAAAAATGGGTAAGGGAGTGGAGTATAGTTTTGGTAGGTATGTGAATATGAGGGTGTATATATGGGTGTGAGGGTGGGTTTATTACCGTCTGTCAGATTAAGGCATGGGTAACTCAATTTTGAAGCGGTTCAAAAAGAGGGTTTGACCGTTTTGAGCTGTTGAGCTGCAGCCCAAACATCTAATCACAGCTCACAGCGGTTTATTGTGAGTTTCGTTCGAATCATACGTGTATGCGACGCTTCAGGTCAGCTGAGTCAGCGCGTTAGCGGTGATTCGGTGAATCATTGAGCTGATCTGCGAGCCGGTTCAAAACTCCAGCTCAAGTATTTGAGCTGCGAGCTGACCTGCAGCTCAAAAAATAATCTTGAGTTACTCGTGCCTAGTCAGATTGTATAAAACAAGGCGATATTTTGTCAGTATTGCTAGGGTTGTCGAATTTTTTACCCGGCTATTTATTAATAAGCCCAAGTATAATATTAAACTTTATTCATTTTACTAAATTACTGTAGCTAACGCGCTACCGGCGTCGTGTTGTGGTTCCGGTGCAGTCACAAAACACATGTCCTGATCCACTGGTTGTAAGGCAGTGGAGGCTAGGCGATCTTGTTAACTCGTCAAGGCCGGAGATGTCTTCAGAAGGACCTCTCACTTCAGGTTGAAGTTGCCGGTTTGCCGTGGTCAGGAATCCGTAGTCCAAAATCCAAGTCCAGGGTAAAGCAAAGGCGTCAAGCGAAGTGAATTAGAGTCGAGTAGAAAGCCGGGTCAGGGAGTAGCGAGTAGAGATGAGTAAAAGCCAAATGTCAGAGAAGAAGTGTTTGTTTATTTTTAAAAGTGCATGTTATATCCGTTCGCGCTACGTGCCCCACCATTCACCCCGCCGAGTGGGCCTAGCCGTCGCATGCCGTGCGAAACAATCAACATTCAAAAATATACTTAAACTAATTTACAAACTAAATGTCTATTCTAAATGCCTCAGTATGGAAAAGGCCACCCCCGAAAGTGACAAATACTAGTCTTTATTGGAGGGGTAGCTCATTTCTAACACATACCGAGATCCCTAACTCTAAACACTTAATCTAGCGCGGTGGCGGTCCCTACAAGGGCCGCTTTCCGTATTGACGTTCGTAACAATTACTAAATGATTATTTTTGAAAAAAAAATATTTTTGCCATCAGAAATCAAAAATTTCATCAAAAAGTGCCTGTTTTTTTTTATAGTCCAGTCAGTAAACTATTTTTTTGTGATAAAACATAACATAAAAACACAAAATTATCGTATTTTTGTGTTATGATAAGTAATATATTGTTTGCGGTTTGGCAAAATTACACGGCCGCTTCACGCATGTGCGCAGGGTGGCATTTGGCAAACTTTTAGACACAGTGCAATGTAGGCAAACTTGGTTCTACGCGCATTCTGGTATATTATAATTCTATAGAATATACCAGAATATAATAGAAGTATACTTCTATTATATTCTTCTGTCTCCTTTATTTTCATATTTTTGTTTTTCGTTTTTTTATTTTTTGAAATCATTTTTTTTGGGTAAAATTCTGTTCATCACTCAGCACAGATTTTTTAAGTATTGTGGTCTTCCGTTTTCTTTCTTCTTCTTCCTGAATTTCTAACTTTTTGGGGTGTCCGCCATTATTGATAATTTCCTACATATTCTTTTCCTTCCATTGTTTTTCCAGATCCTGCTTTTGGTATTAATTCAATATCATAGGAAGAAAACTATTGTTTTCCTTTACTTAGCTAGCTCTGAATATTTTTCTCACTTAATAGGTAAGATGTTGAACTTTGTGAAGTAATTGAAGAAGTAGATGGAACTTTTAAATCAATAAATTATGTTGACGGTGTGCACAGACTAGATGTACAGATGAGTTACAAATTGTATTCGGTGGATAAGCAACGTCCGTACATGATGCAGATGGCATTGTAGGATAGGAAAAACTGTAGAAGTAGGCAGTATATTTTAAAATTATTTAATTCAAGTATTCAATCCAAATAAAATCATTACATTGAAAGTATTTTGATGGTTTTATTCAAATAAAGTGGGAGTAGTTTGCTCGAAATAAGTTCACTGTGGGCTTTTTTGTAAAAAGTATTTGGCTTTTGCTACATTATTTATGCCATTTTAAAGGAAATTTAATAAAGATTTAAGAAAAACACAAAACAGTGGAACCTCCGATAGCCAGAATAATTTGTTGCAGAATCTTACTCGTTATGTGAAACACTCGTAAAGAGAAACAATTTTTCCCATATAAATCAATGTAAAATAAATACCATAATGCGTAATATGCCGAAATTTTATTTTCAAATAAAATTACATATTTATATATTGTTAAGGAGCATAGCAATCTGGAATGTGGTTTCAATTTGCAAAAAAAACAACAAAAAAATCCAAATAACTAGTTTACTATTTATGAGTTTATTATTATTTATGACAAATAGTGAATTATTTTTTAGTAGAAAGCTGTCTAGAGACATTAAATTTTTAGACACGGCATTATCATTAAATACATTTGTAGAACGCATAGCCACATACTTACTTTTCAAAGATTTTACCTTTCATTTCTACTGTTACTTTAATTCTCTTATGGCTTTCTTCTGGTGTCTTTTTCTTCAGGGACATTTTCGCAAGGGTTTTAAAACTTTGTGCAAAAAAATACAAATAATATCTGAACACAAGTTTGTAAAAAAGTGTTATCACATGCGACACTATCTAATTAGTGCTAACCGGAGACTGACACGTGAAAATGGGACTTCCCCTTTCTGCATCACTCGCTATGCGAAATATCGCTCATTAAGGGATCATTTTTTCACAATCTGTTTTGCTCGTTTTGAGAGGTTCCACCTGTACATGATATGGTACGAAACAAAATTGTAGATAAAATGGTAGTTTATGCTCTGATAAATAAATAATTCAATATTAAACCCACATTTAATTATTTTTTTTCATAAAGGTACAAACTATAGAGTAAAAATAACTTTCATGTTAAGAAAATAATATATGTAGTAAAATAGGTACTCGTATTTTGCTGCATGAAATTTATTCTCTATTAAACTAGTTCAGGCCCAACTCATTATCGCAAAACAGATTACTACTTTTTTCCTTCATATTATCAAGGAAGCAGTTAAGTGCTACCTGATATGAGATTAAAAAAATTATGGATCATAATAATAATACGAACATTGAATGATATTTATAAGACAAAATATTTATTTAACATAAAATTCAATAACATTACCAAATTACAACAGGGATGGAAAATACCTTAAAGAAGGGATATGGAAGTCTAGGCATTTACAGGGCTTATGAACTGTCATTGGCTGGTTTAAGTGGCCACTTTACACACTGTGTAACATTCAGCATTGTGCCTATGTTTGAACTTGCTTCAATTCTTCCATTTTTTATATTTTAATGAAGTAATAAAATTCAATAAATTAAAATAATTATTAGTTCACTTAAAGTACTAATTTATATTAAAACAACCTTAGTAATACATAGTTGATTAAATGCAATGTATTAAGTTAGAGAAAACAAAAAGAAAAAAATATTTACAAAATAAAACACAAAACATGTACTGTTTAAGTATTTAATTATTTTTAAACATTATGAAAAAAAAAATAGCCTAGAAAAATCAAAATTTAGTTATTACTACCTGACCGAAACTTACAACAATAACTGTCTTTTGAATTTCTATTTTTCAAATTTACTAATTCTTGTCCTCCAATATCCTAGAGAAACCTCCTGTTCCCCCAGATTTAAGGAACAGTAAAATTCGCTGTGGTATGGGACATCTATTTAACAGTCATCAAAAGTCCAAAACAAATGTCTTATGAAGGCTGAATTATTTGAGGAGACACTCCCGCCTTCAAATGACGATTGGACCCTATTTTAGTATCCCAATATCCAAATCAGGCAAAACTGTCCGCCATGCACCACGGTGGGGCGAAGACTGGGGGTAGATTGTGAAGGAACGAAGAAACCCCATAAGAGCTTA